>NC_045789.1:104205250-104544509 GCF_009873245.2 Balaenoptera musculus
AGGAGCAGCCCTGCTAACAGTAAAAGTTCCAATTGCAATGTGTCCGGGGTCCCAGAAACTCAGAGATGTCTCAAATGCCTTTGCTCCTGGCCCTGGCAGTCTAGCTTTCATTGAAAGCAGCCACCTCGGGAATTGAAAGCCCACAGAGATTATCTCTTCCACGTGTTCCTCACCTGGGTGTGAGCTGGCAGGAGGGAGAGGAGAGAGAAGATGGAAGGGAGACAGAGAGAGCAGAGTCAAGGTGACTCAGTGGCCGATCAGGCCTCTCCCTTGTAAGCAAGGAATACAATAGCAGAATGTGTTTTTGTTTTTGTTTTTTTTTTAGTTAATAGAAATTCACAGATTGTGGGCCTGAGATTCACAGGCTGGGCCCTGTCAAAAACAGATGGGTGCTCCGAATGGTTCTGTACGATCCAGCTCCAAGACTTGCAAAACAACTTGGCCTTTCTGGGAAGTTTGGTGCCTTTGCTGCCTCTCTCCTCTGCGGTGATTTGGGCTTCATCCCAGGGTCCTAAGAGAGCATCCACAGGACATTATTCTAAAGAGAATAAAAGTGTGGGATGGAGGCCGGTCACTGCCCCACTCAGTGACCCTTGTGAACGGCCCATGACTCACTTGCTCCCTAAGAGACCTCAGAGGCACGTGCTCTAGCCACAGGCTGCACTTGGAGCCTGGGAGCCCTGGGGAACACGGCCCTCGGGGAGCTCTGTCTGGTGGGGGAGGTTGACGCAGAAATAAGCCACTAGCACAGGGTGGTGAGGGGAAGCCAGGAGGCCGCCGGAGCCTAAGGGAAGCACTAAACCAAAGGCGCCCACTGCCACCCAGCGGTGTGTGGTGAATGCATAACAACCACTCTCCAGGGAGGGAGGGGCACACGGATGTGTAGCATTTGCTGATTTCCGTGGTTTAAATACCATCATGGCCAACTGCAAGCTACCAAAATGGCACCACTGAAAGCGGAGTTGGGGAGAGATGTGCATGAGTTGCCTCTGCACTGAATCCATCCTGGGGGATTGGGAGGAGATGCCCTAAAATGAGACCTGGATGGTGAGCAGCAGTTCTCAGGAGAAAGCTGGGGTGTGGGAGGGGCGGGTTGAGGAACTAGGAGCGCAGAGACCAGGGAATGAATCCAGCAACAGCCGAAGCTCCCCAGGGGCCAGTTTATAACTCACCAAAAGGAATCTGGACTTCATACCAAGTGTGACAGGAAGACCCAGAGGGTTTGAGGTTTTTATTTTAAGCAAATAAAAACATGATCAGGTTTGTAACTTGGGACGAGGGAAACAGGAAGCTTTCTTCGCCCTCTGCCTCCTGTCCATCAACAAATCCCATTGATTCTAACTCCAGTTTTTACCTGGAATCCTCTATTTTTTAAAAACAATTCCAAATTCCTCTATTCTAGCATCATCTCTTGGCAAAAATCCTCTTGACTGTTCTCCCTGTGTCCTCCCTGTGTCTTTACAGCATCAAAGATCGCATCTTTTTACGACAGAAATTTAATCATGTTGTCCTGCTGAAAACCCTCCAATAGTTTCCCACTGCATTTGGAAGTGATCAAAACCAGAGCCTACAAGGCCTTCCGTGATCTTTCTCATGACAACATTTCCATCCTCATCTCATACCACGCCCCACCCATGCCCACCACAATCCAGCCACGCTGGCTACTTTCTGCTTTTCAGCAAGCTAGGCTCATTCCTGCCTCAGGGGCTGGCCACTTGCTTCTCCCTCTGCCTGGAATGTTCTTCATTCGCTGCTCCTTTCAAACCTTGAGACTCTCAGTTTGAAATTCACCTCCTCAGGGTTTTAGTTCCCACCAGGTCTTACTAGCTGGGATTTGACAAGATATGAGGGAACTACATAAAAACAACTCTTTGCAGGCATTAAATGGCAGCCAGTGCAGGGCTACAATCCATGAGAAAAAGGATGCACAACAAGGTGAGCTCTACATTGTCCCTGGAACATTTTCCAAACCATGGTTCAGGGAAATAGATCCCACGCTGAACATGGTGGTCCTGCTAAGTGGAATCAGAGACTGGGGTTCAGGGATGCTATGACAGCTGGTGTTTGTGGGACAAAGCAACAGAGAGAGGTGAGCCGCAGAGAAGAAATCCAGACACTGTCCTAGAAATACCCTTGGGTCCTTGGCTGAATCATACGTGGTGCAACATAGTGTAAGACTCTGAGGCCTAGCAGAGAACAGCAGCTGGGAGATCAATTGCTAAAGAGATTTTGGAGGTCACACACTGCTACAAAGATAGCAAAGTTCTGGCTTAGCCGAAGTGGAGAGTCTTTGGTGAATGCTCTGGGAACTCAGTTGATACCACTGAAAGGCCATGCCCTAGAAGCAAGGACCACACTTGAGGAGTAAAATCAAGCCCTGGTACTGAGGGGAAAACTGAAGTAGACCTGCACAGGAATATTGGTCTGCTGATCATTCAGTGACCTACCATAACAAAACTTACTCAACATGCTTTAGAGGAAGCTAATAAGCAGGAATCTCTACATGTTCCACATAATGTCCAACATCTTAAAAAAAATTACTAGTCACATGAAGAAGCAGAAAAGTGGGCCTTAACCAAGAAATAAAATAGCCAATAGAAACAGACTCAGAGATAATCTAGATATTGGGGTTAGCAGACAAGACTTTCAAAATAACTATGATTATATTTTTTAACAACGTAGGAAAAGACAGACAAAAATGAATGAAAATGTGGAGTATTTCAACAGAGAATCAGAATCTCTTTAAAAAGGATAAAATGGATATGCTACTGCAAAATACAGTACATGAAATTAAGAACTAATGGATGGGTTTATTAGAAGACAGGACACAGCAGAACTGAAAAGCAGAACTTTTAGTGAACTAAAAGACAGGTCAATAGAATATTCAAACTGATACACAAAGAGAAAAAAATAGAACAGTTCCAAAAGATGTGGTATAAAGTGGAAAAAAAAGTCTAGGTTTTTAGGAGAGGAGAGAAAAATAGAAAAGAACAAAATATTTGAAGAACTAATGGCCAAGAATTTTCCAAATCTGATTAATCATATGACTCCACAGTTTCAAGAGGCTCAGAAAAACCAAGCAGGATAAACATAAATAACACTTCATGTAAGCACATCATAGTCTAACTGCCAAAACCCAAAGATGAAAAGCAAATCTTTAAAATAGTCTGAGGTAAAATGACACATTTCTTTCAGGGGAAAAAAAGACAAATTATTCCATTTCTGAACAGAAACTGTGGGAGCCAGAAGACAATGAAATGAGATCTTTAAAGTGTCAAAAGAGGGAAACATATCTTCCTATCTAAAATTCTGAATCCAGAGGGAAAAAAATCTTTTAAAAGTGGAGTTAAAAAATTGTTTTCATAAAAAGAAATTTGAGGGAATTCATCACCAGCAAGAAATAACAAAGTTCTTCAGGTGGATGTAAAACAGATCCACAGAAGTAGAAGACAGAATGAACAGCACAAGAATGTAGAAAGATATGAATAAACATAAAAGATTATTGAGTGTTTAAAACAACAACAGTAATAGCACTTTGTAAGGTATATATACATAGAAGTAACACAGTTGACAAAAATAAACAATGAAAAGGATGAAAAGGAATAAATGGAGTAAACTATTAAAAGATTTTTGAATTATTTGAGACATGGTAAAAGTACTCATTTAAAGTAAATTTTAATAATTAATACATACATTTTGAAATTTCTAGGGTAACCACTAAAAGAATGACACTAAAATGTATATCAAAATAAGCTAATAGAGAAGAAAATGGAATAATAGAAAATAGTTTACTAATACCAAAAAACAAAGGCAGAAAGAAGGAATAAAAGAAAAGAGAACAGAACAGACAAATAGACGAAACAGCAAGAAGGTAAACATAAAGCCAATTACACAATTATGTATATGAAATGTAAATGGACCAAACGCTCCAACTAAAAAGCAGAGGATGTCAAACTGAACTAAGTTTAAAAAAAAACAAAAACAGCCATATGTTGTTTCTAAGAAACATACTTTAAAGATACTGATAGCTCGAAAGCAAAAAGATAGATGGTGTAAAAAAGTTATATACCATGAAAATACTAATGAAAAGAAACTGATGTGGTATTTTAATATCAGACAAAGTCAACTTTAGGGCAAGAAATGTGAGAGATAATGAGAAACATTTCATCATGATAAGAGTCAATTCACCATGAATACATCATAATCCTAAATCTATGCGTATCTAATAAATAATTTCAAAACATATGAATTAAAACTAACATAACAAAAAGAAGAAATAAACAAATGCACACTCAGAGTTGGAGATTTCAAAAGCCATCTCGGTAGATGACAAAACGAATAGACCATACATCAGTAATGATATTGAAGATTTGATTAGTATAATTAATCGGCTTGGGCTAATTAATACCCAACAACTACAGAATATTCATTCTTTGCAAGGGCACATAGAATATTTACCAAAATAGACCATAACATGGTCAATGAAAAAAATCTCAAGATTAAAATAATATAGTGTATGTTTTCTGACAACAATGAAATAAAACTAGACATCAATAGCAAAAATATAACTAAAAAATTCTACAGATGCTTGGAAATTCAACAACACACTTCTAAGTAACCCATGGGCCAAGGAAGAAATTACAATAGAAATTAGAAGCTAAACTTTGAACTGAACAGACATAAAAGGTACAACTTATCAAAATGTGTGGGTTGTACTAGAAACAGTGCTTAGAGAGAAATGCATAGATTTAAATGCATAAATCACAAAAGAAGAACAGTTGAAAATCAATGATCCAAACTTTCAACACAAGAAGCCACAAAGAGAACAGCCAATTAAACCAAAAGAAAGTAGAAGAAAGGAAACAATGAAGATATTAGAAGAAACCAATGAAATAAAATACAGACATACAATAAAGAACATCAATAAAACCAAAAAATGATCCTGTGAAATGACTGATAAAATTGGAGAGAAAGAGAGACAGAGACAGAGAGACAGAGACAGAGAGGCAGAGAGATCGGATATGAATATATATACAAAGGACTCAACACTAAATATCCTACAGACACATTCAAGACCACTGGAAAAATAAATTTCATCCTAGCAGTCCTGAAAGTCGAGCATTGTCCACAGATGAGGAAAACAACTCAGAGAAGTCACGGATGTAGTCAGCACAGAGCTGGGTTTGAACCCTGTTTGACTGAGTTCTAAAGCCCACAGCTCTCTACTTTCAAGACCCAGTATTCAGTGTGATAGAGGTGTTGGCTAAAGCTATGGTGGTAATCAGATTGCGATATAGAAATGTATCAACTCAACACATTGCACATCTTAAACTTACACAGTGTTAGATATCAATTATATCTCAGTATAAATACATACATACAAAAAAAAAAAAGACTCAATGTGCAGAATTATAACTTGAGCTGCTTGAAAAACTCCTTGGTCTGAAAGTAAAAGCTCTAATCTTAAAGTGTAAACACCCACTCCATGTCCCACCAGATACCAATTTGAACAGCCTGAGCAGAGGGGCAGACTCACATTATCTTGTCCAGGGTAAGGATAAAGACTCTGGAGCCTGACTGCCCAGGTAGAGTCTGGGCTCAACCCCTCCTAGCTGTGTGACTCTGGGCAAGTCACTTAACTTCTCTGTGCCTACGTTTTCTCATCTGGGAAATGGGGGTGGTGACTGTTCCCCCCTCCTAGGGCTGCTGGAAGACACAGTAGTAAAGGGTGTGGTCAGTGCTATAAGTCAGCAAGATGATTAAACAGCCATACAGAGTCAACCTACCCGGGGGCCACTGCGTGGGGACTTCAGAGCTCGCCCTTGGTCTGCAGAACACCGTGGTCCTTTGTCATCTTTCTCCAAATGCGCTTCTTTCACTCCTGCCCCATCGGTGTTTCCTTGCAGGGCACTGGATCCTGCGGCATTTCCCCAGACCAGTGATCTAGCAGGAGAATCAGCACCGCAACTGGAATTCTCCAGGCCTAAACAAGGTCCCGTCCACCCTCCAGCCACACCCATTTCCTGCTCCGAGGGTGGCCCAGGGCCCCTTGCAGTCAGTTGCCCTGAAAGCTGAGTCACCTGCACCCCTCTTTCTACAGCATTCACCTGGTCCACCGCCATCGTGTTTTTTCCCTGGAGATACTCCTCTGCTCTCACCAAAGGTCCCTCATCTGTGCTGCTCCCTGACACGACTTCCCCCTCCAGGACTCGGATCCTTTGTAGAAGGTGTTCGTTCTCCCCCCTGAAGGGCTGGATCATGTCTTCTATTCCCAGCACTATATCCTTTATCAGCTCTTTATAATTGACCCCAAGCTCCGAAATCAGTGCACTGAGCTCCCAGTTTTCCAGGGTGATGCACTCCATCACGCCTTTGGATTTTCGGATGCTCGCAGACATGGCTTTCCGGAGCTGCCCAAGGTGCCCTTTCAATCTCTCGTTTTCCTCTTCGAGCTCAGAAATTTTGCAGTAACTTTTCCTGTTACAGTCTTCAAGGTCAGAAATGACCTGCACGTACTGGTCCAGCTCCCTCCTTACGTGAGAGATGTCTCCTAACAGCACGCCGTTATCCTGTTTGAGTGCGGATATTTTTTTCACATTCCTCTCCCTCTCTTTTTCCAGGACACGCAGTTTTCTGCGGCATCGCTCCTGATCTCCCTGAAGCTTGGCGTTGTCATGTAAAACTCTGCTTCTCTCCTTCTTCAATCCAGAAATAAGCTGACGAAACCTCCTCCTCGCTCTCTCGAGGGCTCTCGGCTGCTGAGAGAGCTGGTTCCGACCCCTCTCGGAGGGCCCCTCTGGAGGGCCCGGGCTCAGGTTGACCAAATCCAGCACCGGCCCTGGAAGAACTTCGCCAGCTCCTAGGGCCTCAGTCTCTCCCGGCTTAACGTCCTCATCAGGCTCCTCGGGGTTTGCCTCCTCGGCATAACCAATATCCAAATCTTGGTTTGCCAAAGCCTGCTGAGGATACGCGTCCTCCTGGCAGCTGTGCCATCTCCGAGCAAAGCTCCAGTTCTCTCCTGCCAATGAGGAGGCTTTCCGGCCGTGCCCCCCACTCCCAGGGTTCAGGATGGAGAGTTGCTGGAAACAAGCCTCCATCTCCTCTTCAAATTCCTCTATTTTTAACGCAGATCCCTCACGGCCTTTGCTCGGAGCCCGGGGGTGACTGGTAGGTCGGGCCCCCTCGGGCCATAAAGCCAATCCAGGAGACGGTGGCAAACCTCCCTCCTGCGGTAGGAAAAGCATTTCCTTGGCCTCACAGTCCTCGGAGCCAGGCTCCTCCCGGACATCCTTGTGGCCCGGGCTGGACCCTTGGAGATGCGACGATCCCTCCTCCTCCTCCTCTTCCTGTCCTTTGTCCTCAGGGCTTTCCTCTGGGAGAAGCAGAGCATTTCCAGACCACACGTAGTCTTCCTCCTTGCCCGGAACTCTCCTGATGGCTCTGCCCTGCTCTGCAAGGGGCTGAGCACCTGCCGGAGGCAGCCCATTGGTGCCATGGGCCCTGGAGAAGGCGGCTGTGGCGGCCTCTTCCTCCCCTGACGATGAAAGCCTTCCTCCTCCTTCTCCCCCTTCTCCCCCTTCTCCCCCTTCCCCTCCTTCTGGGAGGCTCCAGACATACCCATCCCCCCGCCCCCTCCTGCTCAGGGATTCAGGACCCTCCGCCGACACTGAGGCCTCCTCCTGAAGAAGGGGCAGTGGAAGCTCCCTCCTGGGCCCAGGGCAGGAGGCTGCAGCCGGGGGTTCAGAAGCCCCGTTCTCGTTCCGTCCACCCTCTGGGGCCCTGACACCAGCCTCCAGGCTCAGGTTCTCACGGCTTTCCTGACTTGACTGAGTCCTGTCACCGAGGTCGTCCTCCTTCCTGCCCCCAGCCCTCCTCACCCCCCGCATCTCCGGTCTCCACCCTGGGGCTCCTCCTCCCTCCTTGCAAGAGTCTTTTAGATCCTTGGGCCCTCTGCTGGGAAATCGGTGGTTTGAAGTGCATGGGGACTCCGGGCAGAGGGAGGCATCGTGGCTCCTTGCCTGGTGATGATCCCGGCTGGGGCGCCCTGCAGCGGAGGGAGCAGGCGGGGGTCTGGCCTCCAGCACCTGCTGGGCTTGCAGTTCTTCCGGGGAATCTTCCAGGAGTAGCCGCGGCAGTGGCAGGGGAACTGAGTCCCCAGCCTGCCCCCAGGGAGGGCGTGTGGATGTCCGCACTGGGAGGAAGGACACCTGGGCCGGGGTGGCTGCTAGTGTCCACTCTGAAACCCAGGCCAGCTCCGCCGGGAGGACTGAGCCGTCCATGTCCTGCCCCAGGGGACAGCCACGGATGAGAAGGAGCGTCTGTTCACCCAAGCCGGGCTCAGCCGGAGTAAACTAGGGGAGGGAAGAGAAGAGAAGGGGTGAAGCGGCCCCTTGCCCCACAGAGCCTCTCCCCACCTCTCTGACCCCATCTCCTCACCCAGCCATACAGGTCTTCCTAACACCCCAGGTCTGTTAGCACTCCAGGGCCTCTGCCCCCCGCCACGGCTCACCCTCTGGCTTCATTAACATCTCAGCTCAAACGTTACTTCCTCAAAAAGGCCTTGCTGACCTCTCGCACCACTGTCTGTCCATTCACCCCCTTTCCCTCCCTCTGTGGCACCCTCCCCTCGCTCACATCATGTAGGATATGTGTGTGTGTATTGTTTAACTCCTCCCACAGCCCTGCACTGTCCAATATGGTAGCCGCACAGGCCACATGGGGCTCTTCCAATTTAAAGCAATTCAGTGAAAGTTAACACTCAGTTCTGCAGTGACACCAGCCACGTTTCAAGGGCTCAGAAGCCACGCGTGGTTCACGGCTACTACACTGGACCGCACAGGTGCAGAATATTGCCAGCACTGCGGAAGGCTCTAGTGGACAGCACGGTGTAGACTATCTGCCTAGAATAGTCCCGGGCACACAGGAGGTGTTCCGTAGATATTTTTTGAATATCTTTTTATATTTACTTATTCAGTGAGCTGAACCAGAGAGGAGGACTGGCCCGACTCAGAGAACAAACCCAGGCTGGGCTGAGGCCCAGGAGATGAAACTTGGCTTCATCCAGGCTCAGTAGGAGCCCTCGGCTCACATGCGACCACGACCCCACTCCCACCTCGCAGCGCTCCCAGCCTCAGCGCCTTTACCTGGCGGGTCTTCCCACCTGGCCTGCCCTTTCGCTGTCCATCCCTGGTTTCCTGTCTGTCTAACCACTTCCCCAGCTTTTCTATGAAGCTCTCCCCACCCCAGGGACTGCTCTCGGCTCTTTTCCCACCTTGGGTGCGACACAGCACACCACGCAGTGGCTCAGAGCAGGGGGTGAATGAATGAAAGTAGGTGAGCAAGGAAGGCCCCCCTTCTATAGAACCACAGAACCGCATCAGGGCTGGCTGGAACCAGGCTCTTGGCCCGCAGGGCAGAGTGTGGTGCAGAGTGTGGGCTATGGAGACGTGAGGACCCCAGTCCCCTAGAGGGCTGTGAGGCCTTGGGAAATCACGACTTCTTCCTCTGCAGAACGGGGGGTCATGGCTCCTGCCCCATCGCTGGCGGGGCGGCTTCAGTGAGATGAAGTTTGCTACGTGGCAGCTGGGTCTGGGCACACAGCTGGGGCACACAGCCTTCCTGCCCACTCCCCACCCAGGGCTCAAATCTCCCTCTCAATTATTTCCAGAATGTTCTTCCAAACCCCAAGCTTCTTTACCTCCTTCTCCCACCTTCTGCATGGTGGCCACACCGTGCAGCACACACAGTAGGGCTGATCAGACCCAGCTGGCACCCCAGGCACGCAGAAAGCCTCTGGCCTCACCTGTCCACGGTCAGATCCTGCGAGGTCTCCTGGGAGCTTGTCCGTGGTCTCCGGGCCTGGGATCAAGACAGCGGTGCCTTGTCCAGCCTCGATGCAGTCCCAGGCGCGGGGCCCCTCGGAGGGCTGGCCTGGAAAATGACAGGACCCGAGAGTTAAGAAGACCCTCCTAGGAGCTTTCCCATGATTGCCACCAGCAGTGCCATCTGCTGTTAGGATGAGACAGCACTTCTCATGACTCAGGGCCTTTGAGCCTCCAAAAGTGGCCTACTGGCCACCACTGCCTGTCAGGTGAGAAACCCAGGCTCAGAGATGGGGAATGACATCCACTGATGAGCCACAGAATCGGGTCTGGAAGCCACCTCTTCTGACCACGAAGCCCATGACATCTCCCCGGCCCCGCACCCTCACGGTCACACAGGGTCAGAATCCCTGGCCCCCAGCCCCTCACAGTCAGCACGGAGACGGAGGAGTTGATGCCCAGGCTTTGCCAGGCACGCCCTGCCCCCTTCCCCAAGGACAAACCTGACCTCGTTTGACTTGTCAGCTCTGTTCCCCAGAAATGGGGTGGAGGCGAAAGGTCAGCTTTGCTGGTCGACAGCCCCGCTGGGTATAACTGACTCCCTCATCCTTAAGTTGAATTTCACCTTGGAAAACTGTACGTAAACCACAGACGGCCAGTTGGACACCGTGGCTTTGGGGCTCCCTGCGTGCAGTGGCTTTTGCAGCAGGGACCCTGGAAGCTGCACCCGAGACTATTAGCAGAGATATTGGTTCCCGTTAGGGACAACTTAGGGATAAGGGGGTCCCAGCAACTCCCAGACTTCACACTTGTCTCACACCTGAGCTGTCACTGGGGCGGGGGCGGGGAATAGAACAGCTCCTGGTCACGACACGGTCTTCTGCGAAGACAAATCCCCCCGAAGGGACCCCTGCTGCCTGAGGCTGGCACGTGCGTCGCTGGTTGGCACCCTTCTGAGGGCTGAGGGAGTGAGCCTAAATGTCGGGTTGAGCCTAAGTCACAGACCTTGCCGTGGGCATTGTGGACTCTGCTCCTACCTTTCCCAGCTGTGTGGCATCAAGCAAGCAACACTACCTCTCTGAGCCTCAGTCTGTAGAGCAGGGACCGCCACCCTGCTGTGTCATCAGGATGTCCTAAGAGAGCTGGCCCATCAGTGGATATCCATGCAGGGCCCCCCACGCACCTGCCGAGCCCCTTGGACAAGGGGCCCCATCGGGGCCTCGGTTTCCGCAGGCATCCGGAGCCTCCTCCCAGGGCAGGGGCAGCGATTCATCCTGAACACAGCCCAGGGCGTCCTTGAGGAAAAAAACACAAGAAGACAAGACAGCTGTGAGTGCCCCTGGTTGCAAGGGACCCTCCAAGCTTGTCCCAGCCAAGTCCCTTCCAAGGAGGGAGTCGGATCCCCTCCCCAGGTGAGGACAGCAGAGGGCAATGCCCTGGCCACAGGGCCCTGGTCTTGCGTTCTCGGTCCTGCCAACCAAACTGCCTCCTGTGAGCACCCAGCCTCCATTTAGCAGACAATGAGGAGCCTGTCCATTCAGCCAAGATTTTTCTGGGCCCCCCAAGGTGGCACCAAAGGCTCCAGTCCCCTCTCCTTCTGGTGCGGAAGTTCCCTCTGTATCCACCCGAGGTGGGAGGCTGCCCCGGCCTCCGGGCAGTCCTGTCCCTCAACTGTCCACAGGCCCCAAACGCCGCAGCCACGCATCTCCGGGCGGCGCCCTCCTCCTCTGGATCGCACCCCAAAAGGCAAGCTGGGGTGCAGCAAGGAGCTTCCCTAGCCCAACGCCCACCCCCGCCCCGCAGAGCACGTTAGAGGCAGCACCTTGACTGCAGCTCCAGCCGCCACCACGAGGGGCCAGGGCACAAGTCTCCTGCAGGTTCCCACTGCCCCGGGTACGCCTAGCCCGGTTCTAAGGGGTGCTGTTTGCTTCCCACCTGCTCCCGCACTAGACCTGAGGTCGTTCAGGAAGGAAACTGGCCTTCATTCGGTCTGCACTGTCACTCCAGCCTGGCACACACTAGATGCTTAATAAAGGTTTGACAGTTGGATGGATAGACAGAACCTGCAGAAAGGCAGACATTTCGGACTCGCCGTGCATTTATTCAGCAAACGTTTATTAAGCTCCTACTGTGGGTCAGGTGCTCTTCTAGGGGAGGGAGAAACGGAAATGGACAGGTCATGCCCCGTCCCCATCCCCAGGTCCTCACCTGCTCTCAGCAGACCCCTGCGTTGGCCACTAACTGGGCCTCCTGCTTCCCCTCCCATCCTTCCTGCAGCGGCCAGGGACCCTCTGACCTGCAAGTCCCCCCTCACCTCCCCCACTCAGTCCACGGGATCAGCTCCTGTGCTGCAGTCAGGCACGGGAGGCCGTCCAGGGCTGTCACCGCAGCCCCTGACCCTCCTGGTCCTGGCTTCCTCTCTCAGTGCCTCCTTGTCCCCCCACCCTGGTTCCTGCTGGCCTCCGCGCACGCGGTTCTTCCTGCCTGCCTGGTTCATCCTCCTGGGAAGGGTACTGATCACAGGCTGCCTCCTTGCAAAGCCCTTCCTGCCCCTGGCTCTCTGCCCCTCCTTTCCACACCCTTCGGCAGCTGAGCAATTGCACTGAAATGGAAACCGGGTCAGGTTGCCCTCCTGTTTCCAGCCCTTCCATGCTTCCCACTGCCCTGAAAGATAAAATCCCTGCCTGCCCGGCCTCACCACACCCATCTCTGCTCTTTGGATGGACCCTTCTCCCTCCTGCCTCGGGGCCTTGCACCCCTAGTGCCTGCTGCCTACACCTCTCCTCCCCACCCTTCTGCCTGGCCCAGCTGCTACCTTCTGGGCTTAACTTAAAGGCCGGATCCTTAATGAGGCTTCCCTGAGCCTCCCCCAAATGAAGCCCCTCCCTCACCGCAGCATCTCCTCCTCATACCCCAAGTTTGTGACCTTCCAGTTACTGTGCGACAATCTGTGTCTTGTCCAGTTCTCCTCAGAGACCAGACCCTGGCCACACCTTAGGATCACCCAGAAGCTTTTAACAAGTACCAGAACAGGGCCCCAGCCAAGACCAATGAAAACCAGAGGGGTCTGGGCACAGCCCTGCTCTGCATCCAGACGGGCCCGGCCAACCTGCCACAGGTGCCTTCTGCCCACAGACCTTGGGGAACCTCATGGTTTTCTCCATTGGCTTCCCACTTGATCAGAATTAAACACCTTTGTCAAGAACTTAAAATCGCTATTGGAAGGAGGTGGAGATGAGAAAATGGAGAGAGAGAAGGCACAAGAGAAAGGAAGAGAGAGAAGGCAAATGAGAAAGAAAAAAAAGAGAGGAAATAGGATGCAAAAAGGGAGACAGAAATTCAAAGACATGAGAGCAAGCAAGAGAGAGAAGCAGAAGGAAGGAGGAGGGAACAGATGAAGGGGAGGCGGAGGGCAGTGTCGAAGGCCACCATCGTTCTGCTGTTCATTTCTATTTGGATTTTGCTCCAGTACCCAAGTTGACTTCCATTCAGTCCAACAAATACTTTCTGAGCACCTACTATGTGGCAGGCTTTGTCCTGGGGCTGGGACACAGCCATGGGTAACACACACAGACCCCTGCCTCGAGGAGCTAACATCCAGGGGAGGACTTCCGAGATGATGCTATACCCGCTTCATGTCACAGGTGATGAAATCAATACTCAGAGAGGGAGAGTGACTTGTCCAAGGTCACATAGCACACACAGTGGGAGAACGGGACCTGAAGCAGGTCTCTGAACTTGATCCGGGCCTTCTCTCCCACTTCCTGCCCCCCTCTTTTCAGTGTTGCCAGCCCTCCCTGCTTTTCAACACTCACAGGAGCATTTGCCTGTAACTTTACTTGGCTTTAGTTTTAATGTGTAATTATTTTGAAAGAAGAAAATGAAGAATACAGTGATATCCAAACACAAATATGACAAATGTGTGAGAATATATCCCTCTGGGCTTTGTTTCTATGCATAGACATTTAAATTCTTCCAAAAGTCTGTTTCTACAAAATGTTGACTTTCGCTTTGTGCATTTTTCATGTGATGGTATCGAAGGATCATTTCTCCACAACTTCTTCTGTAATGTGGTGTTTTAGGGCTGCCGAATAATCTCTGACGTAAGGAATGCCTTCACTTACCAAATCAGGTCCCTCTGATCAGACACTTAGGTTGTTTCCAATATTTACCAACTATAAACAGTATTGAGGTACTTTTAATATATGACAAATATTCAGAATACAGTGGAATCTTGAGGTTTTGCTCATTCGTATTTTTTTTTTTTAAGTAATGGACCTTTTTTGTAAGACCACGGGCCATCTGTATTTCCTTTTATGTTATTTGTATGTTCATGGCTTTTGCCTATGTTTTGTTTTTTGACATTATCGAAACTGTTTTAAAGCCCTTGCTCGCTGCAGGAGTGAGTGACAAATGTGCAACGGGCACTTCTGCTCAGGTGCAAGCTTTGAGCAGGAAGGGGTTGCCTGGACTCAGGAAACAATGAAGAGATTCTCACACTGGCCACCAGGGGTCGCTCTACTCATATCGCTGGGGCCGAGAAGCTGGCCTGAGCAGCCCGCATTCCTGAGGCCACTGTCACAAGGAGCAGGGTCTCAGCTCTGGGATGACAGCCTGACACTGACATTATAAGAGAGTGACTTTTAATCTCTTTATATGAGCCTCCTTGTTACCCTCCAGGCCGGGCCACTGCCCCAGGGTGTCCCCTGCTGCAGCGGTCATCACCCAAATTGCCCTTTCTGCTCCTGTGTCTATCTCCCCTACAAACTTTTGAAGAGCAGGATCGCCTCCCCAGCCCCAGTGGTCGGCACGGTGCCTGGAACATACAGGATGCCCAGTGCACGCTTGCTAAAAAGCATTTGGACACATCTGCAGATAGCTTTGCTTCTCTTGCAAACCAGAGTCCTCTTAAATTTTCTTTCACCTGGGATTCTGACCAGAGACCCCTTCCCCAAAATCCTCCCCGAGTTGGGCGTTTGTCCTCGCAATGGCCGTTCCTTTGGGGACCTGGGCTCCAAGCAACTTGTTCTAGAAACTATAAACTGTGTGATCCTGGGCAAGGCATGTGCCTCCTCTGTGGGGTTGGGGACAAAATCACTGATCCCTGCCTGGCTACCGCCCAGTATCAAGGAGATCCTGTTTGGGGAAGTGCTTTATAAATAGGAATCAAATAAAATATCTTCTCATAACGATTACCCTCACCATAAATCACACCATGACACACATCAGATGTAACCAAGGGGCTGGTTTGGGTTGGAGGCACCCTAATAATTTGTAATGATTTTCAATATGATACACACTTCCCTGGGGCTAGACCTCCCTCTCATTTCCCAATTTCTATACCTCACTTCCCAGCATTGCCATCTTAGGCTGGTCCCTTCGGCTGGAAGTTTCCATTTCCCATGGGCAATGGAGCATATATCTTCTTTTGGCCATTTATTCACTGAGTCACTTGCTCACCAAGTATTCCACAGCCTGTGGGCAGGGGCTGGGATTTATGGCTGAATCAAACCCAGTTGGTGATGACGATGAAGGCACAGCTATGGGGGGGGTGGGCAGCCAGGCCCAGCACAGTGAGAATTAGGGTCACCAGAGATGGGTCATGTCATGATGGGGGCACCAAGGAGGGAAGGAGCTGACGTAAAATCAGGAAAGTCTTCTTGGAGGAAGAGACATTCTCACCAAATGGAGAGAAAGAAGCAGGGGTTTACCAAGGGGCCATGGGGAGCAGACGGTAGAAGTCTCTAGACACAGGGAAAGTAAGCAGGCTGGAGGAGCCTGGCATATTTAGGGACCTGCAGGACCTCAGGGTGGCCAGGCAGGGTGGGAGGAAGGGGTGGGCAGTGAGCCTGGAGTCAGCGGCTAGAGCAGCTGAGGCCTTGAATGCCGTGGTTAGGAAGTGGAGCTGGATCCCAAGGCGATGGAGCTGCTGGGGGCTTATGAAAAGAGATCATCTGGGGGTTACACCGTTATCCAGAGAAAGGTGCTGAAGATCTGCCACGTGACTCTTAACCATTCTGAGTCCTGCCCCTTTGGAAATGCACTGTCAGCCTTGGGAAATCATGCATGCATGCATGCAATGCTCTCAGAACACTGAGTACAAATTCATACATGCACAGCCATGGCCACAGGCCAGACCAAGACCTGAGGGACACCATCTGGCTTTACAGTGTTGTTATCAATAGATTCTAGCATTTTATCTTTAAAATTGCAAGCCATGCTGCCCCATGAGCTGGTGACTGGCTGGCATTTCCCATCTCTCCAGCACACTCTCTGGAGGATTTCTTCCTTTCAAGGTGGCCCTTTTTGACTCCAGGGTGCTCAGAGTCGGGGCTGTCAGTGCCCTCTGAGAGTAGGACAGTTTGGAAGACTCTGACATACCCTGTGGCCCTGGGTCCGTTCCCCATTCCAAACACCAAGATCCCCAACAGTGACCCACAGATTGTCAGGCCCCTTCCCCCTTCCTCTGTCTTCACCCTCTTTCTCCAGGCAGTCTTGTCATCCCGTGCAGGCAGGGGTCTTGTCTTACTTCCCAGCCCTGGCACCAAGCTCAGGCCCGAGTACACCTCGTTGTAAGGCACCCATTAAATGCTGATTTTGGACCCACTGACCACTAGTTACCGGAGGAGCAGAGCATGGCACTCACAGGGTCATCTCAGGGTCAGCCTGCCGGGGCGCAAATCCTGCCCCACCACTTAATATCTCTGGGACCCTGGGACTCTCCGTGCCTCCACTTCCTCATCTGTAAAATGGGGGTAAAATAGTGCCTCCCTTGAAGGTCGTTGAGGGACAAAATGAGTGGACAACAGATGTAGAGCACCAGAGATGGCGTCTAGTGCAAAGACTCCCTCATAAATATAGGAATCGTTTTGTACTCCCATGAAGCCGGCAAAGAAGCACATCAAGGAACTAGAACCGACAGTTCTACCGTTTCATGGGGCCTCATAATGGTGCATCCAGGAGGGTACTTGTTATGAGTTAAATTGTGTCCCTCCCCAAACTTCCTAAGTTGACTCTTAACCCCCAGGACCTCAGAACATGACCTGATTTGGAAATAGAGACACGATTGATTAAGTTAAGATGGGGTCATTCGGGTGGGCCCTAATCCAATATGAGTGGTGTCCTTATAAAAGGGGGACATTTGGACACAGAGATGCATAGAAGGAAGACAATGAGACACAGGGAGAAGACGGCCGCCCACAAGCTAAGGAGAGAGGCCTGGAACAGATCTTCATTCACAGGCCTCGGAAGGAACGACCCTGCCCACACCTCGATCTTGGGCTTCCAGCCTCCAGGACTATTGTTGAAACCACACAGTTTGTGGTTCTTTGCTAGGGTAGCCCCAGGAAACTCTCATAGCACCTACATTTCTATTTGCTCAATAAGGAAATTGAGGCATAGAAATAAAACGACTGGCAAGGCTCCCGGGGCTCCTAGAAGGCAGGGCCAGGCTCCAGGCCCACCAGTTGGGGGAACTCAGCCCTGCTTGTCTCCATCTGGGAGAACTGCTAACGTCTGCCTGGAGCAAGAAGCTGGTCACCCTGGTGCCGAGAGATCATCAGCAAGGGGATGGGAGCCACTTTCCAGAAGTGAGAGCAAGCTACACAGGAAATGCACAAACCACGATGAAATGGACACCGACGGCCAAAGCAAGCCCTTGCTAATATCACTCTCCCAGCCCGGATGCTCACAGGCTGCCATTTTAGATTGCTAAAAGCCAGGAGCAGTGACCGTCCCATGACACTCTATGCTGAAATGGTAACTGACATGTGTTCCATCTTTAAAGGCCTCTTGCATTCACGCTCCCATGGGCTCTTCACTCTGACACACTCAGAAGACAGCAAGTGCTGCTACCCCTTCACCCAGCAGAACCCACTGTCTCTGGGCACGCCGAGTCCCACCTGCCATTTTAGAGCATGAGCGTCTCACCCCAGTGTGTACGGCTCCCATGTTTAAGGATCAGCATTTTCTATTCCACGGGCCCCTGCTTCCTCCGCTACTCATCTGATAACAGGCTGGCTTCTCCGGATGCTATAGAGGCAGAACTGGCTGGGGACCACACTTTATGGGAAATTTAGGGAATTTTTGAGAGACTTTTGACTGTGCTCAGCAGCCTCCAGGAAAGTCTTGAGAGCATGCAGTTCTCCTTGGGCACTGGGTGTTTTAAATGATATGGCATGAAACATCGAGAAGGTCACGGACGCATGTCAACAAGGGGCTTATAACTGATGGCACACAAGCTGCCAAACGCAGCCACTGACACTGCCCCAAACTCCGCAAGAACCAACGCTGGCCCCAGCATCTTAAGGTAAGGACAGCATCTTGGAGTCACAGCCTTGATCTGGCCCGTGTCCCCTTGTTGGCCCTAATACTTTGGAGCTGCATGCCTGTGGTCAAGTCACTTGACCTCCTGGGTCTCAGTTTCTCCATCTAGTCAGTGGGATAATAGCACCTGGCTTGCAAGGCTGTACTAAAGATTAAATGAGAGAACACAAAATGTACAAAACATTAGGAGGCATCTCTAAAATATTTAGGTATTCACCCTTTTCCTTAGATAAAAGAAAGAGTAGCAGTGCACGGGAAGACAGAAAGATTGGGAGAATAAGGATGTAAGCCAACAGCCTAAATTAAAATCTTACGTTTAGGAAAATTACAGAAAGGATTCTAAATGACAATTTCCATCTCTACACGATTTATTTTCTGAAATTACAACAAGGTGCCAATATTAAAGGTACACTGTATTCCTTTTACCTGATGAACATAATGGAGGAAGAATGAACAGGACACGCAGAAGTAACATGAGTAGGATGAAGTACTAAAAAGATAAAATATAACCACAGATAAACTCATTATTAAAATGATCTAGGCAGGATACACTTCATTATCTCGAGAAAACTAAAGTTCCAGTTAACTTGAAATAGGTTGTCCAGGTCCGAAGATAAATTTGATTTTTTTTTTAATGAGTAATCTTCTTTGGGCTAAGGTGGCTCCCTTATCTTTCCTTAAATGCAAATTAACCCAGTGGAATCTTGATCTCTTGGAGGGAGCTGAGTTAACTCACCCTTTACAGGGAGGCAGCCTGGTGCAGGAGAAACAAAGCACTCTGGACTCACATCCAATTTGGATCAAATTCTAGTTCTGCCTCTTCTGAGCTGTGTGACAACAGGTCAGTGCACTGCCTCTCTGAGCCTCAGCCTCCTCTCTGTGGAGTGGGGACATTAATAGTACCTGCTTTACAGTTTTAGGAGCATTAAATGATGCCTTTGAAAACACCGTAGGGTGCCAAACACATGGCAGGAGTATATTAAACGGTAAGTTTTTGCTTGTCTATCAGTTAGGTGATAACATCAGTGTCCAGCCTGCTCTCGGCTCCAGAGCTTAAGAAACTTGCTCGGGGTCACACAGCTAGCAAATAGGAGAAACAGAAAGGGGCCGAACCCTGCATGTTCTCTACTGCACAGTCCTGAGGGCCTCCTGTGTGCTGCTGCTGGGGCGGCCGCTACAGAAGCCATCTGACCGGGACCTGCCCTCAAGGGGTTCACAGTCTAAAGAAGGAGAAATGAAGATGCACGTACAGCACCGGCACGCTGGGACCGTGGTCACCTTTGGAGCTGTGAGGGAGGTGGGAAAGGGTGATCGCTTTCCCAGGGAGGAGTGGATCGGGGTGGAAGTCACGAGACCATGACAGTTAATGTCATACTGCACGTGGAGGAGCTCGCCCAGCACGGGGCCTGGCACAGGCAGGGACCCATCAAATGTCAGATAGATGGACGGACAGGAGGAAACAGACGATGAGGGATGAAGGGTAGCTGGTTGGCTGCCTGGAGATTGGCTGCAAGGAGAGATGGACAAGCAGATGGTCGGGTGAAAGGGATGATGGAGTGTGGGTAGAGGAGTGGGTGGGTGGGTAAACAAGACGGTGGATGAGGGCACGGACAGGTGGATGGTGGTTGAGCAGGTGGACGGATGGTGGTGAGGTGGCTGGGTTGGTGAACGGGTGAGTGAAGTTGTAGGGGTGGATGGGTGCCACCAGGTGGGTAGACGGGTGGATGGAATGAAGGATGGATGAACGGGGCTGGTGGGTTGGAGGGGTGGTTGAAGAGGAAAACTGGGGAATGACGGAGTCCGTGACTTGACCAAGCGGCAGAAAGTTAGAGAAAAGCAGAAAATCACTCGCGCCCTGGGTTGCGGCCACTTACCAGGCTACAGTGACCAGCAGGGGCCATGCTGAGCGCTCTCTCTCGGGGGGCCTGGGCTCCCAGCTCCTCTCGCAGGCACCTGTTTTGCTGGGCGAGCTCCTCCACCTGGCCCTGCAGGCCGATCTCCGACAGCTTCAGCCCATAGATGCAGCAGCGCAGCTCCTCCAGCTGCCCGCGGAGCAGCCGCTCGGTGGCGCGCTGCTCCCGCAGCCGGCGCGCCGCCTGGTCCCGCTCGCGCTCGCCGCGCTCGGCCCTGGCCCGCAGCGCGCGCGGCTCCGCGGCCTTCTCGGGAGCGCCCCGGGGACTGGCCGGGCCTGGGGGTCGGGGGCCACCCGGGTTCGGGGCGTCCAGCTCGGCCAGCAGGAGGCCCGCGGCGTGGCAGAGGCGCCGCACGTCCCGCTCCAGCCGCTGCACCTGCGCCCGCAGGATGCGCTCCTGCTCGCGCGCCAGGCGCAGCT
Organism: Balaenoptera musculus; assembly: GCF_009873245.2. Lineage (NCBI taxonomy): Eukaryota > Metazoa > Chordata > Mammalia > Artiodactyla > Balaenopteridae > Balaenoptera > Balaenoptera musculus. The sequence goes on from NC_045789.1 coordinate 104,225,729, forward strand.
GACGCCGCTGGATCCGCCGGCCGCGCTCCAGGGCCGCCGCCTGCCGCCCCAGCGCCTCGTCCTTGCGCCGCAGCCGCTCCCGCAGCCGCCGCAGCCGCCACCGCTGCCGCCGGGCCGCGCGCTCCTTCTCCTGAACCTACGGGTTGGCGGTGGAGGAGGGCGTCAGGAAGGCGGCCGGGGACGCACCGTAGCTCGCATTGAGCCTGTCTTTATTTGAAACTTCGATATTTTGTTGTTCAGCGCGCTTTTTCTTTTTGCATTAATTTTTGCGTTAAGACATTGCTGCAAAATATTATTTATCTCGATGACTGTTTTTTGGCGCCCCTTTAAAGTTTGCCCAGGAGACGAGTGCCTTACTCACCTCCCCCTAGTGTGGGCCCTGCACACCCGTGAGCTCCCCGAGTTCTTGGAAGGAAACTGTGCAACGCGCAGGATGGGGATGGGCTGGGGCACACTGGGAGGGCCAGTGGTTCCAACATGTAATTCCCCCACACCAGTTTGTAAAGAGCTGCCACCTGGACCCCCCTGAGTGTCCCCACTTCCCCACTTGCAGAACATCCCAGACCTCTCCATTTCCCAGTGCCTACAGGGTTAATGCCTGGCCCAGTAAGGATCAGCTGACCATGACTTCTGGCTGGTGAGACAAGACCACCAGTGTCAAAGCAGTTGTTCCTTCCTGTGAATACGCCCCGTGGAGCTACTCAGAAGTGACCTGCACAATGTCACACGACTAAAAGTCACTGAACCGCCACGTACTTGACTCAAGACCTTTCCTTTTTCCGCTTGGCCCGCTGCCTGTCCAAGGAACACATCTCCCTGTTCTTAAATCTTGCCCTCCCCCCCACCCATGAGCTGTAGGCTGGACTGGGGTGACCCATGCACTGCAAAAATGGGCGTCCTTGCCTAATTTTCAGAATTAATTTATGCAAGTGGGTAGAACTGCCTTCATGTTAAGCTCTCTTTCAACTGCTAGTGCCTGCTGCCGATGCCCAGTCACAGCCACGAGAGCTTGCAGAAGACAAAACAAACAAGCAAGAGCAAATGGGAAAGAGGAAACTTGGGAACAGCCCGGCAGGCTTTGTTTGACAGCGTGTTTTGGGGGGAATTGGGGCAGATAAAATTGGAGTAAGACTCCCTGCGAGGAAAATTGCTCGGGGTCTTCCTGATGGTATGAATCCTGTAATTGGTGATGCTGGGTGCACGGTGCCCCATCACCTGGATGGGTCTACCTTTATCACCTTTGGGAATGACCGCGGGTCACCACAGAAGTGAGGTGTCTTTGTATGCAAAGGATTACTGCAAATATTGACAACAATGGGGCAAATTGCCATTTGGCAAATATCAGGTACAAAGGGCAGAGTTCATGCACTCCTGCAAAATATGCTCTGAAATGCAGATAGTTCTGGGGAGAGATTGAGGGTTAGTGTCTGGGCTGGGTTGAAGCTGGGCCAAGTGGTCTCCGAGGGGACCCAAGCCAGACCCCTCACCTCTCTGAAATTTTGCCCTTCATCTGGAAATGGGGTTTTGTGACAGGACATTCCCAGGAGCATCCAGATTACAGGAGAATGCAATAAAGAAATGTGTGTGGGCCACATAACTGCGGGTCCTGCAGTGCCCCTGAGCTCGCTAATGGCATTTCCCTTGCTTGTCACCCTCATCCTCTGTCTCCCCATCATACTAGGAACCTCTGGTGATTGCAGGACTGTGTCTTTTCACCTGGGAAACCCTATATGTATATAAGGCATGACAAAAAATATTAATTACAGGATTTTCCACAGAGAGATTACATTCTTGATGGTGGGATCCCACATAACACTACTATACCTCGGGTTAAAAACTCTCGGACACTGACGATGATGTGCTGTGAACCAAGGAGGATGAACTCAACTTTCTGCACCTGAAGTTCAATGCAAAGGGGAAAAGTGGCACTTGCATGTCTCCCTGGCATCTCAAAGACTAATTTCAATTTAATTGAACTTCTTATCTTTCCATGTATCACTTCTATTTCAGTTGAAAGCTAATCAATCTGGTGTTTTTCAAACTTTCTGGACTACTTCCCACGGTAAAAAATACATTTAAGAACATGCCCCGTTATACATATGCACGTGTTGACAACTGAAACAGAAGTTTCAGGAAACAGCACTCCCCTTCGTACACGTGATGCCCTTTCATAATTCCTAGTCAATTCCATTTTTAAAATGCTGGTTGTGAGTTACGGAATTGATTTCACAACCCACTGACGGGTGTCAACCTGCAATTTAACAGTCACTGTGCTGCCCTGTGAGTAGCAATTTACTGAAACCAGATGCCTCTCGGGATCTCTGGGTCTCTGCCTGCCAAGTCTCTGCCCTCCAGCCTTCATCATCTCTCCCCTGGAATATTTCAGTAAAGACTAGTAATTACGAAGGCAGCTAGGGCTATCCAAATGCCTACCGTTGTGAGTGTTTTACACGTATTACCTTCCTTTACCCACACAACAATTGAACGGGGTTGGTACTGTATCATTCCCATTTCACAGATGAGGAAACTGAGGTTCAGAGAGGTTAAGTCACTTGGCCTAGATCACACAGCTCATGAGTAGCAGAGCCAGGGTTTGGCTCCAGGCATCTGCCTCCAGAGCCTATCCTCTTAACCACCCACTCCCTCTCCAATCACGCTCTAATTTGCCCCCTGCCCCTGCCGCCTCTCTCTCCCATGCAGTTAGAGCGATATTCCCAAAAGCTCTGACTATGAGCCTCTCCTGCTAAGGTCCCCCTAAGTCCTGCTCCCCCTTGCCTCCAGAATTTGGGTCATGCCGGGGCCCTGGTGATCTGTCCTCCCTGCAGCCCTCTGGCCTCACCAACTCTGTCTCCCCACCACACACCACATTCCCCATGGCTCCCAGCATCCAGCTTTGGAGTTACTTGTTTCCCATCTGTGTCCCTGCCCGCAAGCCAGCTCCTGAGGGCAGAGACCCCGCATCAGTCCTCTCCTTGTCCTTAGGCCAGAGCCGGCTCCCCTGATGTCAGGCACCAAGTCCACAGAAAGGAACCTCTGGCCAGAGCTCCCAGCAAGTGCACAACCCCTGCATGCCACCCAGTGGAGCCCAGCCAGAGCCCTATGAGGCGGGCAGGACAGGATGGGAGCCCTGTTTTACAGATGGGGCAGCCGAGGCCCAGGGATGCCACGTGACCTTGCCCAGGTCCAGCGGCCCCTGCTTGCACTGTTAGAATTGGGACCTCTCTTACCCCTCCTGGCTAGGCTCTCCGCCCCACTGTCTATGTTCAAGGCCAGCTGCTACCACGTCCAAACCTATGGGGTGACTCTGCTGGGACAAGAAATAAGTACTGGAAAGAAGGAGGAGGGACTCGGTACCTGGCTGGCGAGCTCCCCCTGCAGCACCTCCAGCTGCTCCTGGGCCCGGAGAGAGGCACTTCTCTCCTGGAATACAAGGGCGCTCAACTGGTCCACCTTCTGGAGGAGTTTCCTCTCCAACAGCTCCAGCTCCTGAATTCTGCGCATTGAAGCAGCAAGGCGCTTACTCAGGATGCAGTAAGCGTGGCCTAAGGTTTTCACAGACACCAGGATCATCTTTTTTTCTTCTGTTATTTGGCCAATTTGATATTCTGACAAAATGACATTTTGTAAAACATTCATACCTATCTTTTTGAAGATAATCTAAAATACTTCAGAGCCCTCTTTTGAATAATAAGGCACTGGGAATCTTAACAGTGTTCTCATCCCTAAACCAGTAATCCCCAGTTCAGGTCATACCAATGAAGAAGGACTGAACCAAACATCTGAACCATACATCTGCATTGTCTCAATTAATCCTTACAGGTGGATTCCCTTCCCCCTACTTCGCACATGAGGAAACAGGATCAGAGAGGCCGGGCCACTTGCTCAAGGTCACAGAGCATTATAGAGTCCAGGCTGCATGGCTCCCAAACTCATGCTTTAACCCTGTACTCTGTTGCCTCCCATTTAAGCTAAATTATTGCAAATCTCTTCTAAGGAAATGACTGAAATGCAGAAAAAAGGTTTCTGCGATTTAAAAAATTAATCTCTGGATTACAAAAGTGAGAGGTTGGAAATGACCTAACAGTTAGGGATGGCTAAGCCACCTGAAGTCTTCAGCACTTCAGGAAGTGCTGAAGTTGTGTCATATGCAAAGTAATACCCAGGCTGGAAGTGAGCCCTGACCTCAGCTACATAGAAAGGAGGAGCACATGTGAATGGAGGGAAGCCGGAAGGAACATCTGCCTACTGGTCCCATGAGGAGTGGAGGAGCCACATAGACTCACTTGTCTGTCTCCTGCTGGTACCTAGTATCCAAGTCCCCTCAATGTGCCAATCTCACTTCTATAATAGAAGACCATGAAGCACGTGGAAAGTGCATTCTCAGCCTACATGGACAAGCTCTGCACAACCTCACTCCTTTACCCAGCTCCACACCAGGTGACCTGCTCATCCAGGACAGACTCTACTTCCCTGGGTGAGGACTTAGCTTTGCCTCCTGGCTCTGCCACTTACCTGCCATGAGGCCTTAACTGGGCTCATTCACCACTATGACCCTCAGTATCTTCATCTGTAAAACAGGTAATTGCACCTTGCTCAGAGGGTTGTTGTGAAGATTAAATAAAGTGAGTCACTATTATTAATAATAGGGCCAAGAGTCCCCTCTCCTGCTCTAGTTTTGAGGCCCTGGGGGAGGGTCTCTAGAGTGACAGAAGGGAGGGTGCCCTCTTGTGTAGATTAAAATTAAGTTCCTTCCAAAATGAACCCAAGGAGTGGCCGCTCATTAATCAGTCAGAGGCTTGGGTGGAGTGCCTTCTGATTGACTATAAAACGTGGTGATATCTGAATGGGAAAAGAAAAGTTTAACTTTTTAGTTTTTGAGACCAATCTGAAATGTTAAATCTGGGACAATATTGAATTCTGGTATTATCCCTATACTTAAACTAGGCAGAAAATGACTACTTTCACGGTGGCAGGCTGAATAACAGCCCCCAAATATATCCACGCCCTGCTCCCCGAAACTTATGAATGTTACCTTAAGATGCAAAAGAGACTGTAGATGTGATTAACTTAAGGAGCTTGAGACGGAGAGATTATCCTGGATTATCTGGGTGGGCTTAACCGCAATTACAACTGTCCTCATGAGAGGGAGGCAGAAGGGGAGGCCATGTGACCACTGAAGCAAGATGCTACCCTGCTGGCTTGAAGATGGGGAGGGGCCAGAAGCCAAGGAATGCAGCTATAGATGCTGGAAAAGGCAGACACAGGTTTCCCCTACAGCTTCTGGAGAGAGCACAGGCCTACGGACACCGTGACTGTAGCCCAGTGAGACTGCTTTAGGACTTCTGCCTCCAGAACTGAAAGGCAATGAATGTGTGTTGTTTGAAGGCAGCACGTTTGCAGTAATTTGTTTTAGCAGCCATAGGAAACATATACACACACAAATAGGAACTAGACAATGAAGTACCATTTTTCACTGATTAATGACAAATTTAAAAATATATATTACAGTGTAGAGCTGCAAAGAGTGCTACAGAACTGGGAGACTCCATCAGGGAATATCCACCAGGATAAATCAGGCAGGCTGCCTGGGTGGTCCCAGCGCCCCCATGTAGCCGGGCGTGTGACCACGGAGAAGTTACTTAAGCCAACACCTTAATTTCCCCATCTAGAAATTGAGGATATTGCTATTACTTCATTTTTAGTAATTTATTTTTAAGGATTAAGTCTGTTAATACGCGTCAAGCATGTAAATAGTGCCTAGCCCAGAGTAAACACTCAACAAGTGTTCAGCTATTATTAATTTCGTTGCATTTAGATTGTAAATGAATTTGCAGCAATGATAGTGTTACGGAGGTGGGAGTGGGGTTCTCGTTCTCAAATTTCTAACAACGTGGTTGCATTAGTTTTGCAATAAATACTTTAAAATATTAACTCTTTAACTGAAGTGAAGTCCAATGTACACTATCAATCTTTTACTATCCCCTACTTAGAGCAAACCCATGGTGAAATTAGCCTGAAATCTATATTCACAGTTGTGCATTCAGACCCTGGCTTCAGCTCTCAGTGACACTGAGTAATGTATTTCATCCATTGAGCCTCAGTTTCCTCATCTGGAAAAGGGGATCATATCACTCTATGTGTCACAGGGGTCAAGGGAGCAGTGATGGAGGCATTGTGGGGGGAGGTCAGCACTGTGCCCTGCACCACAGGATCTTGGTAAGCCTTAACTCTTTTTTCTCCCAACCCCTGCCACAGATCCGGCCTCCCCTCCCGAAGCCCTGCTTCTACCGGATGGTGCATCCCACCTTCAGAGAACTGAGGACACAGCCCACATTTCCCCACAGGCGGGTCCAGGACACCGCCTCCAGGATGTCCTCACCCCAGGCCCCAGCCACAGAGGCCCCTCCTCTCTGTCACTCATGGTGCCTCCACGCTGCCTGTTTCTCCCTCACGTAGAGAGGTCCCCTCTGGCAGGGGTTTCCCACCCATCTTTCCCAGGCCTGGTGACCTTCTGGTTTTCACTGCCATGTACAACCTTGTGTGAGTTATACTTCTATCTCTCCAGGGCTGGGGCCCTGCCTTTCCAGCTCTCAACCCCTAGAACTCATGTTTTGGGCTGAATATGTCCTCCCAAATTCATATGTTAAAGTTAGCTAACCCTAGTACCTCAGAATGTGACTGTATTTGGAGATAGGGTTTTTAAAGAAGTAATTTAGTTAAAATGAGGTCATTAGGGTGGGCCCTGATCCACTATGACTGGTGTCCTTATAAGAAGAGGAGATTAGGACGCAGACATGCACAGAAGGAAGACCACAGGAAGACACAGAGAGAAGGCAGACATCACCAAGCCAAGGAGAGAGGTCTCAAAAGGAAACAACCTTGTCCACACTTTGATCTTTTACTTCCATCCACCAGGACTATGAGAAAATAAATGTCTGTTGTTTAAGCCCCCCAGTCTGTGGTGCTTTGTTATGGCAGCCCCAGCAGACTCATACAACAAACAGTATGTGATTCCCAAGGGCCAAGTGCACATTGTAGAATGAGTGAATGAATGAGGGAATGAATGAGTAAATGGATGAATGAGTGAATGGACAATCACATAGACTGATACTGAAGGTGACAGAATAATTTTTCTCATATGTGAATTTTTTCACATGAAAAGTTTTACAAAGAGGAGAAAAAGTAAAGATCATGTAAATACACATTTACTGACTTGCCCTTACTAAAATGAAGGAAAACACACAAAAAATGGTGAAGTCAGACAAATTTAAGACACTTGGCTGTTGGCATATTGGTAAACCTGTCAGACCCCAGCCATAACTGTACTGCACTTCCATGCTGGGTTTCTCCTCATTCTACTGGCCTAGGTATCAAAACAGAGCATGGGCTTTGGAGAAAGACCTGGATTCAAACGCCCCACCTCTGGACCATGTCGGTTCCATCAGGAAAATAGAGCCTACGCCAGGAGGTTCAGCAGCGAGAATCAAACAAACATAGGGAATCTGCTACAAAGATGATGGAAGAGATGAAAGGCCAGACAGAGATGACAGGCAACCCAGAGGTTAGCAACTGCTGGGAGACACTTCTGCCCCTGGGGCTGGAGGGATAGACAGGGAGGAGGTGGTGATACTGGGGCCCAGGAGCAGGACCACAGAGGAAGCCGAAAGCATGACTGAATGGCAGCCATAGTCAGAGACGTCACCCAGAGCAGAAGAGAAGGGGAGAATCCCCTGGCTTCGCCCGTCCTCCTCCCTTCAGCGTCTCCCATTGGCTGGACCCAGATGGAAGCCAGTGAGCAAGGGAGGCTGGGAGATAGGCTCAGCCCCTACGATACGGAGCAGAGGAAGGGAAAGACAGAGGAGCCAGGGACTGCTGTGGCGGGTTATGGAACACTGATTGTTTTGCCTGCATCCTCAGTCATAGAAATGATTCAACACTCCATCCTGACACAATTAGGATGCCCCAGGATTCGTACATACACAAAGAAGAGGTCCAAACAGCATATTTACCTGCTCCTCAGCCCAGACTCTGACATCACGTACTTGTCCACAGCTGCCAACAGCTTCTGTTCTGAGGATTCCAGTTGCTTCCTGAGTGTTCCCGTGCCCATATCTGGGCTTCTGGCTGCTTCTTCTGGAAGACATCCCGGCTCCTCACCAGTCTCCTCTGCATCCTGGAAGATCCAGGACGTGTCGATCTTCACATCAACATTCATTATATCAAACCCATCGCTGCTGGGGGCTCTGACAACGTAGCTGAAACTTTTTTCAGTCCGTCCTTTAGCTGTCGGCTCCATCCCAGACATAGTTCATGGGTCAAGACTTAATACAATTAAGTGAATCTGCAACATGGACTTTCTGGAGATTTCAAGGTGGCTGCAGTGCCTTCAGATTGTGCAGGAAAATATCCTTTGAGGAGGGCAAGAACAGGTGGATTATTTATGAGTGGGGGACTTGGGTTTCACCTGCAGAAATGTCATACAATATGAATGAAAGCCTCTCGTTTTACAAGCCAGCATGCCTGCACTCACCCAAAGCAGAAAAGTCACTTGGAATTAAAAATTTAATAATGTGTACAAAGAGGTAAAATAAGATTTCTAGGCAGGACCATCAGAGTGTTATAAATTCTCAGCAATGAGGCTCAAGTTTTCACCAGGTAATAAATGAAGTTCTAAACCTCCTTTCTGAGTCCAGCAAACATTTATCACAGGCTTGGAGTTTACTAGGGGAAGGGAAAGGGAAATTAGCACTGCACTGGGTCATCTCACCTTACCTAGTCCGATTCTCCTGGAAACCCCAGGAGGCGGGCATTTTCATAACCATTTTATAGATGCTGAAACAGAGGCTCTGGAAGCTGGGGGAGTTGGCCAGGCCCCACAGATGGGCAGTGGCAGAGTCAGGATTCAAATCCAAGTCTGACTCCAAAACTCAAGGGGTGAGGGATGAACCCAGACCCCGAAAAGGAGGAAACACATCCTGCTGTGGAGGAGGTTGAGGCTGTATAGATGGCCAAGGAATGACCCATCACAGCTGGCAGAGGTGGGCAGAAGGTTCCTCCAGGCGGAGGGAGTCTCAGGACCAAAGCCCCAGGACAGAGTCAGGACAGGTGAAGGGAGTGGGAGTGGTCAGGTTTGGCTGGCCCAGTGGACACACTGAAGGGGGAAGTGAGGACCCAGGACAGAAGGTGACTTGGAGCCATATCCCTGCGGGCCTTGGACTCCAGGACATGGCATCTCTGTGTGGGAAGTGGGGGGGGGGGGGTGTCCCTGGAGTGTTTAGAGCCACGGAGGGTCCTGGTCAGATCTTTGAGGATGGCGTACCGCGGGGGGTGCAGGAGGCGAGAACGGAAGGAGCTGGCCAGGGAAGGGTGCAATAAATAGGCCTGATGCAGAGCGGTGCAGGAAAAGAAATTTAAACTACGAGACTTAATCCTCCCTGTTAAAAATGATGGAAGAGACTTCCCCCACCCTTTTCTGAGAGCACCTACTTTAGAAAACTTGTCGTTCTTTCTTCACCTCTTTGAAATATATGCTAATTCTTTTAAAAGCTATATAGGCCTTTTGCTGCTTTTCTGACCCAGGAACGTGTTTCTGAAGATCCTGGGAGCCATCTCTTTGGCATGCAAACATCCAAGGAAAATAGAACCCTGTCTCCCAGTTCCTGTGGGAGGGTCGGAGCCTAACTTCCTGGTCTCCCGGCTCCAAGTTGCAAATCCACCTCCTGTCATAGAGATAGGAGAAATTCCACTTTTCTTTGTACAAAACAAATGAACAAACACAGAGGGTCACTCCAATGGCCAGGTGGATTTAGGGTGACCTATATGTAATAAGTAGTGCTGCCAAGTGCTCTTACGTGACAACAAATTATTGTTTATCCTGAGGACCTGCATGAATTGGGCTGTATCTCCTTGGCTAACAAGAAGTGAGATTCTTTTCTGTCTTTGCAAATCTCTTAGCAGATGGTCTGTGATGCACATCACATTCTGGTTTGATGCTCATTCGATAATAAAATCGTTTTCTTTCTTGTCTACCTTAGTGGAGAGGTTGTCTGGGTTGGGAGAAAATTGTGTTTTAAAGTGTATTTCCCAACCATAATGGAAAAAAAAATTTTTTTAACCCAACAAGGTCCTATTATAGAGTACAGAGAACTATATTCAATATCCTGTAATACGCCATAATGCAAAGGAAAAAAACTAAAATCTACTTCCTCAAAAGTGGCTATGTAGGGTGGCGCAGGGGGCTTGCAATAGACACGGAGCGGTCAGAGGCAGCAGGGCGGGGTATCAGCCAAGAGGGGGCGCAGTGGGGCAACTCAGATCTCTGGTGTTTCTTGGATGGAATCTTGGACAAATCACCTAACTACTCATAAAAGGTGGGCGTGGGTAGTGAAAATAGTACCCACATCAAGAGCTGTTGAGGCATAAATGAGTGGCTGTAGGGTAAGCAGTGCACAGCGCCAGGCACACAGTGAATGCAGCATGCAGGCTGTGCGTGACAGGCAGAAGCAACATGTAGTTCAGACCGCCTGCCTGGGCTGTGTCCAGCTCTGCCTCTTATGCGCCAAGATCTTAGGCACTTAACCCAGCTCCCTGCAAAATGAGATGAACAGCAGTCCCCTCCCTGCTGTTGCACGAGTCACTTAGCTCTCAAGTGCCTGGTCCTGTGCCTGGCACAGCGAGCCCGCAGGGACATTAGCTGCCAGGAGCATCCTCGAGCAGAAGGATTGATTGACAGCTGACTGGGGCCAAGTGACCACCTAAAAAGTCATGTGCCAGGCCTGCAAGGAGGAGGAAGCACGTATTCTAGACCTTTCTTAGGGGAGCAGCCCAGAGGAAAGGTGCATCCGGGACAGGTCAAGGGCATTTGAGCCCCAGTGCCTCTGCCTGGGGAAGTGTCTTCAGACTTTTTTTGGATAAGTAACTAAGACCGTGGGCTTCATTTGGAATGAACCATCTGTGTCTGAGGGAGAAGGACAGGAACGTGGATTGCCCGTGGATTATCACCCCTGCGGGCTTCTCAGGGCTGGAGACCTGAGGGGAGGGGACAGATGGCCGTGGAACCGCTGTAAGGACGTGGCCCTGCATCATTCGCAGCCTGGGTGAGGTTCCCCAAGGCTGAGGGCGACCACAGGAAGGACACAGAGCTTGGCTGAGGGCAGGACAAAGGGGTCCCCACTTCAGATGAAATGGCAGCCCCAGAGAGATGGTGGGGAGGGGGCGGGAGGAGGGCTGGGAGGGAGGTGGGAGGAGGCCAGGCTTCTGGAGTCCGGCAGCTCTGCCAATTCACTGGAATGGGTCACAGTGCGGGGTCTGCAGGAGTCCCCAAGGCTTCTCAGACAACCTGGGGGGCACCCCAAATCGGCTGGTTGGGATCCCCAATTTGGCAGGCCTCTATCAGGTCCTGGTTAAATGTGAGAAAAGAGAAACAAACGTGCTTTTCTGTACCGGAAGCGGCGGGTGGGATTCCCGCTCGTCAGCTCTTCACAAGCTGGTTCTGGAAGCTGAGGGGAGAGCAGGAGCCCCGGACCCGGAGGCTCAACTGCGGAACGCGAGAATCCAGAAAGAGGGAAGCAGGGCTGGCCAATGGAAGGAGAGAGAATGATGAATTCGCCGAGAAAGGTGCTGAGCGGGCGCTAAATCGTGGAGTCCAGCTCTGCAGGTAACCAGGGCCCCCGACCAGGACCTGCGCGTGCGCAGTGCACCTGCGGCGCCACCCCGCCCCCGCTCCCCAGCCCCGCCCCACCCTCCGCCCGCAGGGCCCTGGGCACCGAGTCAGTGCACCTGGGACCTCTAGGGTGAGCGGACTCTAGAAGCTTCAGCTCCCGCACACGCCCGCCTGTTGCATTTCACCCGACTCCAACTCAGTACGTGCAGCGGCGTTGGGGGCGGGGGGGAATGCCCAGTGTGCCCGGGACTTCCCCATTTTAGAACTGGAAGTCCTGACCTGGGCAAACTGGATGGCTGGCTGGTCACCCGCAGGGCTGGTCTCCGGGCCCACACCGCTGCCAGAGGGTGGCGGCGGGGCACGGTCTACCTCCTGGACTTTTCTACCCTGCCCCTCACTGGTTTCCATTGCCTGTACAGGACTGAGGGATATGGGGGCGGGGAGTGAGGGGAGGGGAGGAATGAAGTATGAGGTGGGAGGGGAGGGGTGAGATGGGAGGGGAGTGGGAAACAGCACATTTAAGTGGCACAGCATGGCATCCCTGTGTCAGGAACTTGACCTGGGCTCTCCCTTCACCCCCCCAAGTAGATTTGTGAGGAGGCTGGTGGTAAAGGGTGGACCCAACCCTTCTCCTTTTGTGTGGAGAAACTGACTTGGGTTCCGTTGAGTCTGTAGCTCTACCACCTGGAAACCACATCTGGGCAGAAGGTCAGTTGCATTACTAGGCAACAAGCACAACAGCAGCCCTGAGTTGTGTGTCTCATCTGGGCGTGGAGGGCAGAGGATGACATATGAGTACATGAGTACGCACCTGGTGGGCCGCCAGAACTCTGAGGCCCCCTGTGGCTCTTGTGACTGGGCCTGTCCCTGGCAGGAACCTTGGAAGCGATGCCTGGGACTGTCACAAGAAATGCCGACTCGTTGTTGGCTCCCTGCACCTGCCTGTATGAGCCTCACTCCCTCGCACCTGAACTGTCTCCTGGGGGCCAAAGAGACTGGCCCCTGGTCCCCTGTGGGCCGTATGGTCACCTTGGAGGGCGACTTCCACAAGGGTCCATCAGATGCTGCCTGCTGCATCTCCTGCCAGTATCCGAGAGTCTTTGGGTCTAACTGTCTAGTTGTGCCCAAAGAAGACCTCTTGTGAGGTGCTATGTGGGAACTATCACCCCCCATTCCACAGATGAAGAAATTAAGACTCTGAGTGGCAAGTACTTTGCCAGTGTCCACTGCAGGGGAGTGGCTGGTCTAGGAGTGGACCTGGATGGGTCTGACTTCAAAGCCACTGCCATTGGCATCCTGTTGTCTGAGTGGGAGAGCTGAGAAGACAGAAGCGTGAGGCAGGAGGGCATGAGGCCCACACTCCTGCAGCAGGGAGGGATGGGCACTCTGTGCTGTGGGCCTAGCTTCCCAGAGACCCTTGCACACCTCCTGGACTTCTGCTACTAAGTCAGCAAAGCAAGGCTTCTCTGTGTATCTTTGGCCCCAGAGAAAGCAGACGTGCTTTTCATTTTCATTTGCTGCATGGTTCCACATTCCCATTGCTGCCTGGAGTTCTCAGATGCCTGCTTTTTTCAAGCAAAGACATCAGTTAATTTGCTTTTGGTTATCAGATGTGGGAAAGTCATGGGGGCTGCAGTGGTGGTGCTTTGGGTTTAGATTTCAAAAGAGAATGATCACTTCTCAGCTGTCTTGGGTGTGTGTTTTCTTAGAGCCCCCTAATCCTTTGGTTTGGTTTGAATATCCCTCTCCATCTGGTTGGGTGCCCCTTCTGTGCTGAGCTCCATGTCCTTCTCCATCCTTGGGTTTATCCTTCTGAGAACTTTCAGCTCCTCTGTTGGATTCCCTGCCCTCCTTGATTCCTTTGGTAGCCTGAATTTCAGTCATTTTAGTTTTCTCCAAAGGTTATTCTCACTAGAAGTTATAGGATTGCTCTTGCAGCCCAACAAACACAGAGCAATGAATCTTTCCATCCTTGGTATCAACCCATCCTTGCCTTCAGCTGCTCCTTCCAACAAGATGCAGCTGTCATTTCCTTCACATTCACTACCTTCCATTTCACTTGATCTATTTTGATTCCCAACGTCTTCCTTCCGAAAGTTTGGGAGGGATCAGTCATATGAGCAGGTGCCTTTTCCTGGAGATGCTCCCCCACCCACCTGCTCACCCTAGAATAACAACAGCAACAACATCCGAAAGTAACTTCTCTTCTCCAGGATTTGCTCCTGGGCTTGACTTCCACCAGCTGGTGTCCTGGCCTCCTCAGCTGCCCCACCCAATCCATTCTCCTGGGAGGCTTGGTGCAGAGGCAGGTCTCCTGGGATCAGGAATGGCTGTCTCCTCCTCCGAGGTTGTAAGAAAGTGGACCTGGTCTCAGACCACTGCGGAAGGAGCCTCATTTCCCGCGGGTGCTCCAGGGATCACTCCACAACCCAGCATTTCTTCCTTGCCATCCCCTTGCAAATTACCACCCAGATGTGAGACAGCCCGAGTGTGGTCTAGGCGGGGATGCTGTCCGCCTCTCAATCCTTGATCTACAATGGCCCAGGTGCAGTCAAGCTCTGGGACTTTCACCCTCAAGAGTGATGGAGCCTGTGGCTTCCCCCTTGTAAATCTGAGGTCCCGGGGTCCACTGTCCACAGTGGGCGAGGCTCCAGCCCTCTCTCTCTGGCCACCAGCTGCTGAATTCAGCTGCACACAGATCTGGAGGGTTTTGTTGACTGGGGCTTGACTTTGGGTTCAGATCACAGGGACATTTGCAAGTCACTCTGGCTGATAGACTCCAGGATGCACACGGCACAGTTCATGGAGACATATGTACACAGTCAGTGTCTAGCCGGGCGCACACACCACAGCTAGGGGAGGCATGCTGTGCAGGGACAAGGATGCAGTCTGTCCCCAGACAGTGCAGCGGCCCTCCAATCAATCTATTTCTAGTAATTGCACTTAGTTTCCTGGTATTCAGGTCTCTGCCCCTCGGGCTCTTGAAGGTGCCACAGTGGGGACTTGGATGTGGCCCTGAGCTTGACAAATTCCCCATCATCCTTGCAGAGCTCCTACAGCTCGGCCCAGCCAGGACCCAGCCATAGATCCTAAATGCCTCCCGTTCAAGCTGTCGTGTAGTATCTGTGAATTCTGGTTTCAGTCTCTGGGCTTGGAATAGCTTGTTTTGCTGTTGAATTTTGGTTTGAGTGGGGTTGGGTTTGCCATAGGACTCAGTTTATTCCGTAAGCTCTTTTTCTATCCTGGAAAATTAAAAAATAATTTGAAATGACACAAGAACCAAGGGTGAGAGTGGCTGGGGAAGCCCCTGGCTTATCTGCCCTCACCTGTTCCCATCACTGTCCTGAACTCTCCAGCTGAGCCCACTGAGGGACCTTCCCCGACAATCCAGGGAGCGAGGAAATAGGGTTCAGGTGCCCTGTCTCTCAGCACCCACCCCCAACCCACTATGGCGACCCCCACCCCCAGTCTGATCAGACCTGGGATCATTCCTTTATTTGCTGCACAAGCACGGAATGAGCATCAACCATGTGCCAAGCGCTGTCCTAGGACCGGGGCACAGAGGATCCAAGGAAGAGCCCTGTGTGCAGGGGTTGGGCTCAGGGTAGCCACAAGGACATCAGTCAGGGACACAGTGTCAGAGCTCAGCCTGGGGGTCCAGGCGGCTAGTAGGCTGTGGGCATCCTCAGAATTCACAGGGCCCTCACCTGGGCTGGATTCAGCAGCAGAATTCTAGACTCTAGGGGCCCTGGCAGACCCCAGTCCATGGTGGGCCAATCAGAAACAGGGAGAATGGGGGAGGCCTGGGTGCCAAGCAGGAACTCAGATGAGGCACTCAGGGTCCAATGATCAGAGAAGGACCAGCTTCCGGGATGGCATCAAAAACCAGGCCTGGGGTCCAGGGCAGGGGGTGGGGGAGAGGCAAGGAGCTTGGGCTCTTTACACAGGCTTCCTGGGCATTTTGTATGCAGGTCATGGACTTGCCCATCAGCCTCCTACTCCTGCAGACCCCTGATCCCAGAAGCCCACTCTGATCTGGACCCTACGGTGAATTTTACTGTCCCACAGGCAATAGAGAGCACCAAAAACCGAAGCCAAAATAGAAAGAACCTTTGGAAAAAAGCCACAACCGCCTTCTCAAGATAAAATACAACAGGGGGACAACCAGGTCCCCATTGTCCAATCTTATTCACAGAGAGCTCCCTGATCTTCCTCTCAGGGGTGGAACTCGCCAGTGCCCCCGGATGCCCCGGGGCCAGTGGGCCTGACGAGGAGCAATCCACCACAAGGCCACCTTCCATGGCACCTAAAGGAATGTTACAGTCAGAGCTGGGAGGAAATCTCCTTTTTAGAAAAAGCATTTTTATCAGTGAAAATGAAAGGATATACCAACCGAGTTCTTGGCTCACTGAAGTCATCAAGGCCCACAGAATGAATGCTAGTGAGAAAAACAAAAAAAAGGAAAAAAACTATAAAATAAGACCAAAGAAATGAGGGGAAAAAGAAAAGAAAAAAAAGATGTAAGATATGTAGTATGGAACTCAATGACAGCATTTCACAAGAACTACACCACTGGGGTTGGGTTTGGAAAGAGAAGAACAGTAAGTCAGTGGGCTTTAGGAGCTGATTTCACCTGAGAACCCATCCTATGGGATTGTCTCACCCAGGTGGGTTGTCCCTACACAGTCCCCAAACGTCTGGCTAATTTAGACAGGGGAGATGTACCACCATGGACCAGGGCTTTTTGGTGCAGAGGTGTGACTTTCTTGAAGAACCTTGCAGGACAGTATATATAGAGGAAGAACTCTCTAATAGTCATAGTTGATGGTCCCACCAAAGGCTAGGTGTGACATGCGTACAAGGATCAAGAAGATTCCACCCAGGTCACAGGTCATCCAGTCTGGACCTGCAGGCTGGCCCCTATACCATCCCTGACAGGGCCCACTCTCCCAAGAGATTCCACTGTTTAAAATCTTTTGTGCCATTTGATTAGTCTACTTTAAAAGAAAAAAATTGCGGAAAAAAATGGCTTTTAAGGGAATGAAGAATTATACAGGTCAGTTTGAGAGGAGAGTTTTTTCCCTTAGTTTATTTATTACTTGCTTTCTTCAAAAGAATTGCTGGTGATTAGGTGAAACATGTCTGACATTATCCTGGGCTTTTGAAAATAATTCGTTATTTTTTCCAAATCAAGGTAATAGCTCCTCTAAATTGTTGTTGAAAAATGAAAATCCCAACAGACAGCCACCAAATTTTAAAGAAAAATTTAGAAATCATTGGAAGTTAGAGCTAGAAGGGGCTTTAGAATCACCTAGCTCTTCATGTTCTCCATGAGGAAAACGGAGGCCCGGGGAAGCGGAGGTCCTGCCAAGACCAGCCTGTGGAGTGTGGCAGGGGAAAAGAGTTCCTGCCACTGACCATGGTGGCTGGGGAGTTATTCTTCCACCAGCCCAGGCCAATAGTGCCCGCGGGGAAATCCCTGAAGATCCTTGAGATCCCCCTCGGCTCCTCAAAATAACCTTGGAAGCTGGGGAGGGGGGATGGCATGTAGCAGATGGGCACTCTAGGAATCTGCTTAGACGAATTTCCATGGGATTTTCCAGGGCGCGACAGGAGAACTGGCCCAAATCCTCCAGCCATGACCCTCTGCTGCCCCCCTGCTGGTTGTGCAGGCTGGGAGGCCCCAGGGCTCCAGGTGCAGATGGGAAGATGCCAGGAAGGTGAATGAACCTGTGTAATAGCTGACTCCCAGGAGAGAAGGCTGGTGTACCATCTGAAGAGCTCTTCTGTCTCTTTGGGCCATTGTGTTTGATTCCCTCTAGACAGAGCGGGCTGTCATCCCCTTTGTAGATAGCCCTGAATCTGCTCTCTGGTGGCTTTCGTGACTTTGGACCCACTCTGTCCATGGAATGAGACGGCTTCCTCTCTCCAAAGACCAGCCTCAGATACCTGAAGCCCAGAAACGCCCTTTCTCCATCTGCTGCCCCGGAGTGACGGCACATCACCCTTCAAGCTTCCTGGGGCACATTGTCCCCAACAGACCACCCCGATGGGGTCAGAGCCCTTCACCTGTTCCCACATGTGAGCATACCTCTGCGATATAAAATGTGCAGTTGTGGGTTTTCTCTCTACTCATCTATTACTCATTCTGCAGACATTTGCTGATGCCCTATTCTGTGGCAAGAACTGTCTTGGATAAAGAGATGAATAAAAGCTAGTGGATGGACGGGAAGTGGTAAGTGCCCTGACAAACATGCCGCATGTGTGGACTCATTGTCCGTCTGACCAGCAACGTGTGGCGGGGGCACTGGTGTGACCTCCCTGGAGACCCCGGGTGTCCCTTTCCAGCTGTGGGATCATGGACAAGTGTCTGAATCTTTCTCAGGCTCAGCGTTCTCACCCTTAAAATGGTGATAACCGTAGGGAGACAGTGGGGCTGGGTGTCAGTCATACTTCCTGCTGGAGGGAGGAGACTTCCAAGAACACTCACTGGTTTGGGGCATATATGTCGTTTAAGGTGAATGAGTCCGATGTCTGTGGCTGGTTTATGGCTCACAAAAGAAGGTGAGGTAGTGTCAGAGGGCTTCACTGGAAGGTCTTTTGTGGAAAAAAAAAAAGACACCGCCCTCCTCCCTCACACACAGTCGATCCCAGACTGTACTTTTCTTCCCTAGAAAAGTACTTGATGGGGCTACCTATTTCTTGGACTGCCAGTTTGGGGGACATGGGCAGAGAAGGGAGGGCTGGAGACAGAGCCCATTCCTTGGGTTTCATGAAACTGACAGGAGAAGAGAATATTCCATGTGAACGACTCATGGAGAGAAGCCCAGGGGGTGGTCTGAGCTCACACCACTCACCTTTTCCTCCAGCTCTTTCAGATGTCGCTTCTGGACCTCCAGTTTATCCTCCAATTCTCGGATTCTCTGCAATACATTAAGTTCTGTATCAGAAAAAGTAAAATTTCCAGGTTCAAACCTTACTCTTCGTTGTTTATCGTGGTGTGGCGTATAAGCAGTGACACATACAGATACTAAGTGGGCAGCTCGACTAACTTTTATACGTGTGCAGGCCTGTCTCTCCACCCCCTGAATCAAGACTGAGGGCTTCTCCAGCACCCAGGAGGCTCCCTCAGGCCCCCATGTGACTCTATTCTGACCTCTGTCACTAAAAGTAGATTTTGCCTGTTCTTGAAATGCATGGTAATGGAATTACCATGCATACTCTTAAGTGCATACTCTTAAGACAGGATCTTTTTAAAACATAAACATCAAGACTAGACCAAGACACAGAGGTGCCTTGGGTAGGTTAATAAAGATCATGGATTTGAAGTAGCACCAAATGACTTGTCCAAGATTTATTTAGCTGGAGCCTGGGAGCTGGTGCAGAGATGAGTGCCAGTGGTAGGCATGGCTGTAGCATCCACTCAGATTCTTAGAAGCCCACGTAGCACTAGGTTTTAGGATGACAAACTGTCCCTATTTGCCTGGGACATTCCCGGTTTTAGCACTGAAAGTCCAGAGTCCTGAGAAACTCATCAGTCCCAGGGAAACAGGGACAGTTGGTCACCGACCTGGCTGTGCGCCTGCCGAGTGCCCCTAGGGGTGCACACCAAGCCTCGGTGGTTCATCAGTCCGTTCCTTCCAGTTCCACACAGGATCCCACCCAGGGGGTCTGGTAAGTACAACCTTTTCCAGTTTGTCATGTGTCCAGTAGCACTTCAACACCCCTCAAGGGCTGGTACCCCCAGACAGCTGCCTAGCTGGCTACAGCCTTGCCAGTCCTGAATGCACATGGAGACCTCACTCCTCTGGAGAACGCTGTCGGGCTGAAGGGCGGAGACTCAGGTCAGCCCGAATTAAGCATGTGGACCCCTCATCAGTTCAGAGAAGCCTTCTGTCCGGATTCTCAAACTCAGATCAGCATCACCTGGAGGCCCTGCGGATCCCAGGAGCCCTGCCCCAGAGTTTCTGACTCAGCGGTTCAGGGTGGGACCTGAGAAGCTGTATTCCCCACAGGTCCCCAGGTGATGTGGATGCTGCTGGCCGGGGGACCCCACTCTGAGAACCACCACTGTGGGCACATTCACCCATTCGGCAAATGTGGCTCAATATGCCCAGGGCCTCGAGGAGTTTGTGGTCCCATCAGGTCCAGACAATGGTATTACGCAAATACGCAGATGGTGCCCTGGATGAATACAGATGTCACGGAGAAAGTCGAGCAGGGGTAGGGAAGGAATGGGGTGCTATTTCATATGGGTGCTCAGGGAAGATCACACTTAAGCAGAGGTGAGGGGGGTAAGGAGTGGAAGTGTGGGCCGGGAGGTCCAGAGGAAACACAAAACCCAGCCCACTGTGGTTTTCCAGACGCCAAAGAGGGAAGGGAACTCCAGGCAAAAGGAATGGTGTGTGTGTGCAGGCAGCTGGGAGTGCAGGGGGGCAGAGCTCAGAGGGTCTGGAATGTCCCGATGAGGAGCTTGCAGATTTGGGGGTGTCATGGAGAACTCGTGAAGGATTTCAAGTAAGGAAATAATGAGATTTTGATTTTGGAAAGATCACACTGGCAGCAAAACAGAAGATGGATTGGCACGGAAGAGAGATGAAAAATACTTCTGCTCTCAGATATGTGACCTTGGGCAAGTAGTTCAGCCTCTCTGGCCTTGGTTTCCTTATCTGTAAATTGGGGGTAATAGTGTTGCCCACATCTGAGGATTTAGCAAGTGAATCTGTGCAAAGTACTTATAGCAAAGTCGGTAGAGAGTACGTGCTCTATAAAGGATGAGAAACCCTGTATGTTTCTAATTCTCTTCCACCTGAGGGAGACTGTGACCGCCCTCCAGAGACCCCTTGCAAGGCGGGCAGGTAGAGAGCATCTGAGAATGAGCACAGAACTCGGCTAGACCCTTGCTTGGATCCCGGGCCCCAAATTTACCAGCAGGTGGACTTTGGAGAGTCATGTAATCCAATAATCTCTCTGTGTGGAATGCCTCTTCTGTAATAACTGCACAGTGACCCTGTGACCCTGGGGGTGAAATGGGGACCCGGGGGAAAGTGCCTTGTAAATCACAATGCCACGTGGAGGGAGGACAATGCTTTACAGCTTTCGAAGGATTTGCAAAAATCTCCCAGGAACAACTTCTGGGCTTTAAAAATCAGCCTGAGTCCATTTGTATCATTTTTTTAGATTCCAACTATAAGTGATATCATATGATATTTATTTTTCTCTGACTTACTTAGTATGATAATCTCTAGGTCCATCCTTGTTGCTGCAAATGGCATTATTTCATTCTTTTTTATGGCTGAGTAACATTCCATTGTATATATGTACCACCTCTTCTTTATCCATTCATCAGTTGATGGACATTTAGGTTGCTTCCATGTCTTGGCTATTGTAAACAGTGCTGCTATGAACACTGGGGTGCATGTATCTTTTCAAAGTATGGTTTTCTCCGGATATGTGCCCAGGAGTGGGATTGCTGGGTCATATGGTAGCTCTATTTTTAGTTTTTTTGAGGAACCTCCATACTGTTCTCCATAGTGGCTGTACCAATTTGCATTCCCACTAACAGTGCAGGCGGGTTCCCTTTTCTCCACACCCTCTCCAGCATTTATTGTTTGTAGACTTTTTAATGATGGCCATTCTGACCATTGTGAGGTGACACCTCACTGTAGTTTTGATTTGCATTTCTCTAATAATTAGTGATGTTAAGCATCTTTTCATGTGCTTTTTGACCATCTGTATGTCTTCTTTGGAGAAATGTCTATTTAGATCTTCTGCCCATTTTTTGCACTTATGTACAAAACAGAAACAGACTCACAGACTTTGAAAACAAACTTATGGTTATCAAAAGGGAAAGATGGGGGGGAAGGAATAAATTAGGAGTTTGGGATTAACATATACACACTAATATATATAAAATAGATCATCAACAAGGACCTACTGTATAGCACAGGGAACTCTACTCAATATTCTGTAATAACCTATATGGGAAAAGAATCTGAAAAAAATGGATATAAGTATATGTATAATTGAATCACTTTGCTGTACACCTGAAACTAATACAACATTGTAAATCAACTATGCCCCAATATAAAATTTTTAAAAAAGATTAAGTGGAAAAAAAGTAAATAGATATTTTTATTTTAAAAAATCAGCCTGAGAAGCTGATTCTCATTCTAGTCTTTCCTGAATTTTTTTTAATAACCAGGGTCAGTCTCTCATCCAGTCATGGGAGGCTGGAAGGGGCAGTGGTTAAGAGCTTTGTCATCTGATGACATGGGTTCACATCCCAGCTCTGCCACTTCCTGGCTGTGTGACCTTGGGCAAGTTGCTTACCCTCTCTGAGAACTCACCTCACCTGTGAAACTGCATCAATGGTTCCCACTCAGAGGGTTGGTGTGACCATCAGTGAACCAACATTTATGGAGCCCCTTCTATGTGCCATCACTGATCTGTCTCCCTGCACTGGACTATAAGCTTCATGAGAGCAAGTGCTGTATCCCCAGCACCTAGAACAGAGCCTGGTATGTAGATGTTAGAAAAATTGCAAATGAAAATGGTGTGACATAGAGCAGGAGAAGCTCGTGAGAGAGGCAGCCGATGCATTTGTAGAGGTGAGCACAGGGCCCAGGGGGCTCAGGGTGTGAGGCTAAGCAACCCGGACTTCATCTTCTGGGCACGGGGGAGCCAGGGAGGGTCTTTGGGGAGGGGTGGTGCTATGCTGTGTTAGGAAGGCTTCTGCGGTGCAGTGGATGGATTGGCAGGGAGAGGGGCAGTGAGGGGTGAGGGTGGTACTGCAATTGCTTGTGGTCCCAGCAGATATCTGTGGTGCAGGCCAGCTGGTGCTGGGGAATAAAACCTGGCGAGGGAGAGGACAAAGCAAGTTTATATGAGTGGATCAACTCCAATCTTCACTCCGGGAGAACATTTTGCAAATGTGCAGAATCATTCTGTTGGGAAAGGTACCATGGGCTGATTGATTTTTTTCCTGCACCCACTTTTCCCCTTACTTAATAGGGCTTGAAAACTGAAATGCCCGCTGGGGCCAGGCTGATGACGTCACGTCACTGCATCCCATGGGCCAAATGCAGGCAAAACAGACAGGGGCCATCCAGGGCAAACTGGGACGCATTCTTCCCATCAGCGCAGGCAGCTGGAGCTCCAGGCCGGGTCAGATACAGCTGAGTGCTGCCGGAATGCCTGGCAGTGCTGTGCTGTGTTGTGTTGTGTGTGTGTTGTACTATGTTGTGTTGTGTGTGCTGTACTGTGTTGTGTTGTGTGTGTTGTGCTGTGTGTGCTGTGTCATGTGTTGTGTGTGCTGTGCTGTGTTCTGAAAGTTGTGTGTTGTGTGTGCTGTGAGTTGTGTGCGATATGTACTGTGTTGTGCATTGTGTGTGCTGTGCTGTGTTGTGTTGCGTATGCTGTGTTGTGTTGTGTGAGTTGTGTGTTATATGTATTGTGTTGTGCATTGTGTGTGCTGTGCCGTGTTGTGTTGCGTATGCTGTGTTGTGTGTGCTGTGTGTTGTGTGTTATACGTACTGTGTTGTGCATTGTGTGTGTGTGCCGTGTTGTGTTGCGTATGCTGTGTTGTGTGTGCTGTGAGTTGTGTGTTATATGTATGGTGTTGTGCATTGTGTGTGCTGTGTTGTTGCATATGCTGTGTTGTGTGTGCTGTGAGTTGTGTGTTATATGTATTGTGTTGTGCATTGTGTGTGCTGTGTTGTGTTGCATATGCTGTGTTGTGTTGTGTGTGCTGTGAGTTGTGTGTTATATGTATTGTGTTGTGCATTGTGTGTGCTGTGTTGTGTATGCTGTGTTGTGTGTGTGTGCTGTGTGTTGTGTGTGGTGTGTGCTGTGTTGTGCCGCTGTGCTGTGCTTGCACTCAGCATTGTTCTGGGCGCTGGGACACGGCAGCTGCCCTGCCCTCAGAGCCTCGTGGGGAGACAGACAGTCAGCAAAGACCAGGTAGTGAGAAGTGACGGGAAGAAAAGTAAATCAGGGGAGCAGCTGCTTAAGCAAGGCCATGGGGCAGCCGCTCTCGGGTGACATTTGAGGAATGCGTCCCCGGCAGGGAGACAGCAGATGCAAGGCTGGATCTGGGCACAAGGGCTGGGGTGACACGGGGCCGGAGCGCACGCACCTGGGATCTTCTTCCAAGAATGAAGGGAAGACTTGGGGGGTTTCGGGCAGGGCCCATTCCTTCCCACCCTCAGGTGTCCATGTCAAGGCCCCCCCACCAGCAGGGCTCTCCCTGGCTCCCAGCACCCCCCGTCACGGCCACCCCCTGCCCAGGGCCTGCCTCTGTGTTCACTATACCAGGTGTGAGCTCTACAAGGCCAAGGGCATCTCACTCTCCCTCCTCCCAGTCCTGGAGCACAGCCTGGACCACACTTGCCTGATCAGCATGTGCTGGGGACTCCAGCAGGGGTCTTGTTACTGTGAGTGACAGAACCTGCAGCGGAGGCCAGGCTGGGTGGGAAAGGCCCAGGGCAGCGGGTAGGAGCTGACACCTGTCCAGGGCTTAATTCATGGCAGGTTCTCGTCCAAATGCTTCACAGAAATTCTCCATTGACCTCAACCCTTGAGATGTGTGCTGGCAGTGTCCCCATTCTGCAGATGAGGACACCCACCCAAGGCTCACAGAGCTGAGTACCTTGTCTCGGGTTACACTGGGCGGGGCCGGGGGAATTTGAATCCAGACCTGTCTGACTCAAGACCCTGTGCTACTAACGCCACATCATAGCTCTCCATTCGTAGCTTTAAAATGCTGTTTTTTATGTTCCTGGAGGGGAAAAAAATCACTGTGATGCATGTTTGAAATTCTCAGGCTCCTAACGCCCTTCTCCCATGTGGAAATGTGGCTTCTTCAAAATTATTTTTTTTTAATGCCAGATTTCTGGAGACTCTATCAAATTCAGGACAAACACTTGCCAAAGACAAATAGTAAACCTCAGGGAATTAGTATGACGTGAACTCAGAACTGGCCCCTAGTGGAATGGCCACTGCTTCCTAAAGGCGGGTTGGCCTTAATCAAGTTGTTTTGGCCCCTGGGCCTCTGTTTCCCATCAATTAAACTGGGTCGAACACTTAGATAGCCAAGAGTTTTACAAGCCATGTGATACTCTACAAACTGGGGTTTTAACAATGCTCATTACAACTATTGTTTCGGGTTGACGGGTCTCTTTTAAAAATCCTGTATGTGGTGGGAACTGCTTTTGAAAACTACAGCTGATGAACAATGTAAACATTTTCTCCAGCATAGTAAACCTGTTCCCACCTCAGGGCCTTTGTGCTTGCTGTTCTCTCTTCAAATAGCTGAATGGCTCACCTCTCACATCATTTTAGCCTCAAGTCTCACCGTTTCTGATATCTACGTGCATGTTGCTTGTTTCCCCTCAGTGAGATATGAAAAGACACCCTCCAGGAAAGCAGGGACTTTGCCCACTGCTCCATCTCCAGTGGCCAGACCTGTGCCCAGCTCATGATTGGTGCCCAGTGATAAGCTGTTGAATGAAAGCTCAAGACAGGAGGGTCTCTCTGTCCCCAGCATCATGCTATCATGGGGCTTGTTGTAAGGGAAGTCTCTCTACCCAGGCATCACCTGGATGAACCAAATCCAGCCCATTCCTTTAAAGGAAACACCCAGTAAAACAGATGTACTCTGAACTCTAAGCGTCTTTTGCGAAGGCACTGAGATGCTGGCTGGGGCTCCCGCTTCTTGCTGCTCTTACACGTGTGATGCTGGGCTGGGAGAGGGGGGAGCAAGAATCCGTGAACGTCATGGCATCATCGGTTACATCTGTGCCACACTGGGAGAGTTTGGCCAAGCATTTCTGCCTACAGGGTGACACAGGACCCTTAAGACAAAGCCTGGAGCTGGAGCTGCTCCAAACCACCCACGAAGAACAGGAGGCCAGGAGGGTGTAGCCCTGCTGACAGTTCCGGAGCTGAGCCCAGAGAAGGGAGGAGGTGGAACCTTTCCCCTGGATTCTGTGGCATGATGTGATGGAGGAGGGGCTCACCTGAGCTGAGTCAGGGAAGAAGGCATGAGAACTCATTTCCTTACAAAGCCAACAACGTATCGGGAACCCTGCTATGGACTGAATTGTGACCCCTCTAAATTCTTATGTTGAAGCCCTAATGAGGTCATAGGTGGGGCCCTAATCTGGTAGGATTGGTGGTCTTATAAGAAAAGGACAATCTCTCTCCCTCCCATCTTTGCCCCAATCTGCCCCCTGCATCCCCCTTGCCATGTGGGGTCACAGAGAGAAGGTGGCCGTCTGCAAACCAGGAAGAGAGCCTTCACCAGCAACCCAATCAGCCAGGCCTTGATTTTGGATATCCAGCCTCTGTTGTTTAAGCCATGCAGTCTGTAGTATTTTGTTATGGCAGCCCAAGTAAACTAATACAGACATTTACACCCCTCTCTAATTCACAGCCACGTATCTCTCAGACTAACTAGCATTTAACAACTTAACTTGCACAGAAATCTCCTGGCAATCTTGTAGACACAGAATCCTATTCAGTAGGTCTGGGGTGGGCCCTGAGAGTCTGCATTTCTAAGAGCTCCCAGGAGATGCTCCACGGACCACACTTTGAGTAGCCAGGGTGGACAGGACAGAACGCGGCCTCGGGTGTCAACATCCACGTTTGTAATTATATAAAGAGAGTCCTCCTTCTACTAGACACCTCCCAGGCACTAGGCACTCACTAACTGCTTTGCATGTCCTATCTCATTAATGCCTCAGAGTGATATATCATCTGTCATTGGTATTGGCTGACAGATGCATATCAGTGTATATTAATGAGAGTGAGGGCAGCCTTCATTTTCAGTGGGAGGAAGAGTATCTACCATTTACCCTCAGCAGAATTCTCAACTGATTTGAAAATGTTCCAGAGATAAAGGAAAACAGCTAGCAGACCTGGGTCAAGCTCTTAGTCAACTTTCCCCATGCTTAGGTACATGCAATTTACTACATAGGCCAAGAGAAATATAAAAGGAAGTGATTGGTCCCATATGGTCCCAAAACACTTGTATTTTAAATGATTTTCTTCTTTAAGGGAGCCTAGTCCTCAATCGGCCACACAGCCAGCATGGCTTGCTTTCTGCTTTTTTTTTTTTTTTTAATCACCTGAGTCCCTTTTTCTCTTAGTATGTGGGACATGGTGCTTTTCAGGGAGTCACGGCCACATGCGGCATTGCCCTTTGTCTTTAGGGTGTGCTCACTGGCCCATCCATCATACGTTCTGGACTTAGGCTGTAACCAGCACCTTCGTGAGATCTGGGTCCTCAGGTGGGCAATGACTTTTTGGTTCAAATGCACAAATGCTCTGCTTTGAGCTGGATTTGCTGAACACGAAATCAACCCCTTCATTCACACTCAGTTGGCAAGTCCTGCAAACGACACCCAGTGCTGGGCATTAGCTAAGCCAGCACCCAGCTCCTAGCCTGGTCTGGCCCTGGTCCTGCTACACCTACTCACAGTCTACACTTGGCAATAATAACGCTGCCTGCACTTACTGAGAGCACTTTCCATGTAATAGTTCACTTAAACCTTACAGCATCCCAGTGAGTAGGCATTATTACCATCTCAGGAAAGTGAGACCCAGAGAGGTTAAGTCACTTGTCCAAAGCCACACAGCCAATAAGTGGGAAAACAGGGTGCAAAGCCAGGCTGTCTGGTCCCAGGGTCTGTTTTTTCAACCACTGCTACCCCATCTGACCACCCCTGCTCTGCTGCTGTCTGAAACACTGCTCCCCCAATGGCCACATGGTTTCTTCCTATTTACCTTCAAAACCTGGCTCAGCTGGGCCCTCCATTGGGACCTTCACAGCTTGCCCTGGGAAGGGACCTCCCGCACCCCCGGCACTTTGTGTGCACTGACTGAAGAGCCCCAGTCACGCTAGATGCTTGGGATCTGTCCCGCTGGGGTGCGGTCACCTCAGGGGACTTTTCACTAGCGATGTGACCATAACAGAGATGGTTCAGTGACAGTGTCCTTGTCACACCCCCTCCATGCTTTTCCCTTCTCTCCCCTCCATCTCCATCCTCTCCCTCCTGGTGTCCCCAGCATTCCTAGCATGTGCCAGACATCATACTGGCTCAGGAGCTATGCCCATCAGAGCCAGGTCACTCAGGAGCTGGCGAGCAGATCACATTGGCACAGAGGGGGCAGTGCGGGAGCCCAGGCGGAGGATCGCGGGGGATGCCCAAAGTCCTTTCACCCAAATCAAGTGTGGAATGAAGAGTTCGCCGTCATAACCTCCAGTTACCCTTTCCCCCTTCATCACGGCTCTTTCACTCCACAACCCACTGCAGTCGGCTGTGCCCCCCACACCCCTTCCTCAAACCCACCAGGGATCTTTGCTTCTCAGTCCTAATGGGGGCTTCCGCTGCTTCGGACACAGCTCTCTACCTGCTCCTTCTTTCAATTCTCTGTCTCTGTCTCTCTCCTTCTGTGACATCGACCCCCACTGGTTATCTAGATCCTTCCTCACAGACAGGATTCTTTATGAGCTGTGTGACCTTTAGGCACATGAGTTAACCTTCCTGAGCCTCAGTTTTCTCATCAGGAAAATGGACATAATCATCCCACCCACAGGTGTGCCGTGAGGTAAAGGATCTAAAACAGTGAGCGCCCAATGAATGCCAGAGCTACTGCTGCCTCCTCATCTTCGTCCCCCTCACGAGTCCTGGGAAGCTGGTCCCCGTGCGCTCGGCAGCACATGACGTTCGCATAGGACCCCAAATACATCTCGGAATACATTTAGGTTTTCAGAGGTAACAACTAATACAGCTTCCAGGTCCAGTCCTCAAAGTAGCCGTCATCACGAGATCAGCCCCAAAGCAAACCGTCCAGCCCGCACCTCCTGGTTACAAGAACCTGAGTTTAAACAGAACACAAATGCTGGAGGAAGAGGGGACGCCTTGCTTTGGTTTGTGTTACCATTTAGCAGGGGTGGGGACTGTGTTGTTTAAGTGTGTGATTAGAAACAGTTGGCGGTATAGTGGGCCCGGGAGCCCCGCGTCTCCCCATGACCGAGGATTCACCTGTGGGCTATGAGGGCGTCCATGGGAAGACCTCCCTGCTTCACGGAAACTTGATTTCCTGCCAGCTCTCCATCGAATGTGCCCGTCAGAGGTGTCAGTGTGCCGACAGGGGACAGGAGGGGTGGAGAAGCGGGGATGGTGGCCAGTGGCGCCCAGCTGGGCCCCTGCCCCTACCTGCTGGGCCTGCTGCAGCAGCTCCATGCGTTCCCGCAGGATCTGGCTGTCAAACTCCCGGCTCTGCCGCAGGATCTGCCTGCGCAGCTTCTCCACGGCGGCCTGCAGGTCCTCCCGCTGGCCCTCGCTCAGCGCCTCGCTGGCCCGCCGCCCGGGCTCCTGCTGCAGCGCATCGTACAGCGTGGCCTCCAGCTCCTGGATTTTCTGAGCGGCCCAAATCACACAGACAGTGGGAGGTCACAGGTGGGTGGACGGGAACCCCTAGGACACTGCAGCCGAGCGAGGCCCAGCTGGGGGGTCTTGGGCAGGGAGGGGGGGCGTGCAGGGGCCGAGCAGAGCGGCCAGCGGCCTCGGGGGTGGGCATGGGGGCGGGGGAGCCCCTTTCAGCCCTGTGCACACGGTTTTGAGAACACTTCTTAACTCTATTCAATCAAGACACCCTGCTCTGTACAGGAGGGGACTAGGGCAATAAGAAGAAATAGTCATAACCGCCCCTTAAGATGTGTGATTCAAAGAGAGGTTTGACTCGACTGGGCTTTATTTTTGTCTTTGGCTTCCAATTTACTGCCTCCAGCTTGGGAACAAATCTCCCCTTTTATCTCGAGTAGCGTGGAAAATGTGTCCCAAATTGCACGCACTTGGCATTCAGCTGCCTAGTTAGAAAAGCAATTTCAACCCCAAGCAAATGGGGACAGTGTCCTCATTGCTCTCTCCTCCCCCTGAAAAGCAAGACACCCCTGGTTAGCAAAGCACATGAGAGATTAGTAGCCAGTGGAGGAGATCCTTGGGAAAGCTCAGAGTTTTCATCATGAGAGGGAAGTTATTTCTTTTCAGCCTCACGGCGAGACACTTTAATACATTTACCTTATGGGAATATCTAGGGACAAAAGAGAGAAGTATCTCCTTGTCTGCCATCCTAAATCCCCACCCACGTCCCTTGCTAGGAACAGCTCTTTCTCTTCCAGAGATGCTAGAGACCAATCACCCGTTTTAATGGAAATTGCTGTGAAGACGCAGGAGGAGGGTTGAAGCAGTGGGTCAACACGGGCGGCCCTCTGTGCCTGTGGCCACCTGCTCCTGCAGCCTCCCCAGCTTCAGCGTGGCTGTGCTAACCGCCCCCAAGGGAATTCCAGGCCCATCAGACCGAGCTTAGCCAGCAGGCATCAAATTCCCCTCTCCTGACCCCAGTTGTCGCCCCTGGGAAACTAGAAGGTGGGAATCTGTCCACTGACACAGCCAAGGGGCCCACGTGGAGCGGAAGCTTGCCTGTGCCTGCTGGCTGCCCCCTCCCCCTTCGGCAGCTGAGCTCCTAGGAGACCCGCATGTGGCCAGCTTCCAGCCAGGACCCCACCACCCAATTCTGGAAGCTCCACTGTGGCCCTGCACCATCCCACTCAGCTCAACGACAAAGGAACACAGGTGTGACTCTGGCACCTGTCGTCCTCCCTTCTGCCTGCGGCCGCGGCACTGCCACCCTCTGGAGCATGTTTCTTCCCTGACTGTTCAGGTCAGCCTAGCGCTGATCACAACTCCAATCTCGTCATGTGCCTGAAATCCCACTCGAGGCTTTGGAATATTCTTTGGGTAAGAATGTCGTTTCTACCCAGTGGCAGGATCAGCACGCCCGGGGGCCTCCTCTGTAGAACCTGGACTCAGGGTCCCCCAGGGCCTTTCTGCACATGGCACTTAGAGAGCCAAAGGCGGACACCAAGTTTTCCAAAGTGCGTTGGGAAACACCAGTCTTGCAAGATGTCCCTTGAAAGAGGGCCCCAAGAGCCACTGAACTTGGACACGGCTTGCTCTGTTCCTCTTGAAGTCTCAGCCCATCCTTTAGGACCCAAGAAGTCCTCAGAGTTTTCCAAACTTACTCTCCTGCAGCCTCTCCCTCCTTTTTTGGCTGTAAGTTTCTATGTTATCTCCTGAAATCGTATTCCTCAGAACCTTCTGGGGAAGGCCAGGGAAGGACAGAGATGGTGTATAGTGCAGCGGCAAAGGGTGCTTGCAAAAGGACGGAGAATGGGCAGAATCAAGGAAAACCCAAAAAAGGGAAAGAGGGAAGAAAAGGGTGAGTATGCTTTCATTTCTAAATTGCCCGTAACAGCGCGTGCCCAGAAGTAAGAACTGGATGGGAAAATGCCACTTCCTGACGAGGCTCAAACCGCCCTGACCTTCTCCATCTGCTGCCCCCTGCCCTGGGGATTCAAGCCTCAGAGCCTGGACATGAAGGGTCGAGGGTCACAGTGATGTGGACCAGCCTTCAAGTCCAGAATCTCCCACCTGTGCTAAGCCCAGCGTCCTACTCTCTGTCTTCATGGAGACGGGGATTTTTAGTTATTGATTCTGCATCTCTTAGGTACAAACCCACTTTGTAAAATGATGTTAGCTACAAATGATCTGAGCAAAGCCTTGCTCCAGGCTTTATATGCTCACTGCTTCTTCCTGCAAGAGCGGTGCTGAACTCCAAGTGCACTCTACTGTGGGGACATCCTGGAAATGCCCCCTCAAAGCCATAGGAACCTGAGCACGGTCCCACCTCATGTTCATCACCGGGAAGTCCAGAACCAGTTCTGTGACCCAGGCACAATGTTGCACAGGACCTCACAAGTAATTCTTGTTCTGATGATCACCCACCCTCCACTCATTGCTTTACCTTTGTTCCTTTGTGACTGTCTCTTTTTGCTATTTATGGGAAAACTTGCTCTGGGCTTTAAGCATAAATAAATATTAATAAGAAAAACTAATAAGCAGAAAGTTTCTTTTCCTTCATCTCAAATGATTACTAGAACTGAATAAGTATGCCTAAAGAAACCATCAAGCTAACTAAATGTTTTTGAAAAATCACGACTGATTTGGAAAAAGTGACAATTTATCTGTATGGTCATTCGGGCTGAAACCAGTCGAAATGTGGAGATGGCATTGGTATCGCGCCACGCAGCATTTCAAGGACCCCAAATGTGCCGTCAGCCCCCAAAGGAAGAGCAGCCTGTAACGCTGAGTCTGAAGAATCAGAACATCCAACCCACTTCCGGTCCTACCAGGTAAGCCTGGTCGAGGGCTTGCTTCCTGTAGTCTAGCTCCTCCTCCAGGTAGCCCTTCTGCCTGCTGAACAGGTCCTGAAAAAGAGGAGGTCCCCAAGGTCAAAATCAATGTGAGAACCCATCACCGGGCAGCTCTTCAGAGCCAACCTACTCACACTTGCTGGACAGTGACGGTCCCACCGAGCTGGGGACCTGCCAGGTGCTTGGGTGAGAAGGGATGTCAGGTCTGCCCTGCTTGCTCCTGCGTGAATCCCCAGCAGGAGCCTCGCTGGCCCAGGAGCCTTGATCAAGCCTGTCCCAACTCCTCCCAGCTTCCTTCCTCTCAGGTGCCTGACCTGGTTCCCACGCCCCGGGCTACAGGAATCCTTCTCGATTCCTCTTGTCACATCCTGGTGGACCCTGGATGCAGCTGGTTCTCAGATATGGCTCTTCCTCCCCACACCAATGGCATCACCCACCTCCTGATTACTCTCACTGCTGCACGCACCCTCCCCACTCTCCGGTCACTCAGTCCCTGAAAGCGTGATCTCTCCAAAACCCAAATCTTTTCTATATTACTGATTGGAGGGTTTCAGGGTTAGAGCTCAGCAGTTGCAGCCACTTGATTTTATAGAGGAGGAAACAGAGGGCCAGAGAGGACCAGTGCCTTGCCCTAGATGCCACAGTTCACTGGTGACAGAGGTGGGACTAGACACCCAGGCCTGGTGATTCAGCCCGAGGCTCTTCCCACCCAACACGCTGCTTCCAGGCCTTAGGCTCTTCCTTCCTCCTTCCCCTCTCATTTCTACCTAGAAAACTCGATTTGGTCTTTGAAGGCTCAAGAACCATCTCTTCTGGGAAGTCTTCTCTGACATCCCCAGGCTGGGTAAGATGGATCCCGCTGTACACTCACGGCACCTGGTGAAGAGCTGGCATCACTGTTTATCAGGTACCGCGTGTGCCAAGCACTGCGTGAAAACGGGCCATGTGTCCAGTATCTCTCATCCCTATGGCCCAGCGAGGCGGAGATAGGAAACCCCATTAGCAATGAGGAAGCAAAGTCCAGTGTGTCTCTCCCAAACTCATGTCCAAGAAGGGGCAAGTGAAGCCTGGAGCGCCATCTCGGTGTCCCTGAGCCCCTGGTCCAGGTGCCTCCATACCACCAAAGTGCCTCTCCTAATGTTCCCACACTACACAGCCGCTGCCAGCTCCCACGCACACATCCCCAAGGGCTTGCAGGCTAGACAAGGCAGGGACCCCGCTATTCATTACTGAACCCCTAATCCTGGCATAGTGTCCAGGATAGCAGAGGCTCCAAAAATATGTATCAAGTGAATAACTGAGTGAATGGATGATACTTACACAGAAAAGCAATGAGAGCAAAAGGAAAGTTTAGAAATGCATGCAAATCAATACAAAACACATGCAAAGCCTTACTGGGAAGCGGATTATCTGAGCTCTGTCAACCCCCCTCCCTCCTAGAGGGTTGCATCTTTTACCTTCTCTTTCTCCAAGTCTAGCATCTTCTGGGTCAGGGCCGCCTCCGTTCCCTCTATTTGCTTCAGCCACTGGAAAACAGCAGGGACAGAAGGCGCAGCTAGTGAGAACAAGAGCCCATTGGGGGCCGTCCTCCAAGAGGAGGCTCCTGGCCTGGAGGGGTCCCCATCATGTCCCAAGGTGGTCCTCGAAATGGAATTTCAAAGTCCATCCTGATGTTTCAACTTTGACAGATGTTAGCTCAGGGATCATGGGTACACACACGTGCGTACGGGCATGCAGGTGGGTGTGGGGTGTGAGCGCCCGCAAGCCTGCAAGTAGGGGAGGTTGTGGGTGTGCGTGGTGGATGCACGTGGGAGGCTGCGAGTCTGTGCCCTGGGATCCCCGCAGCCAGGCGGGCGAGCCTCTCTGGGTTCTACCCTGCCGAGCGCAGTGCTGGCAGCTTCACGCCTGGGACCTCGTCCGGCCCCCTCACGACCACCCCGTGGAGAAGGCAGCGTCTCCCCATTTCGCAGGTGAAGACATGGCAGCTGAGTTAAGTCACTTGTCCAAGGTCACACAGGTGAGAAGTGGGGATTCTGAACCCAGCCTGCGGGACTGCACCCCTGGAGCCACTGGGGCGTGTCTGAGCAGCCGGGGGCACCGCGGGATGCAGGCGTGAAAGGGGGTCTGGCCATGCAGGGTGTGAGGGCCTGAGAGCACGGGCGGGGGCACCTGCCACGGGCTGGTGATGGGGGTCCGTCTGCCTGTTCTCAGGTCTGGGCTGGGGGTGAGCAGGAGGCAGGCAACAGTTCCTCAGGTGTAGGCACGTGGGGGTCTCTTTACGAGGAGCCCACCTGAGAGACAGGGGGAGGTCCACACACCTGGCTAACGCCCTGTGGGGATGCTTTAGGTTTTAGGGGTGTCTGGGGGTGTCAGTTTGACAACATGTGTAAATGTGTACATTCAACCTCCTCGTTGCTAAAGCCAACGGACGACCTCCCTGGCGTGGGCCTGCCTGCCGCCCACCTGTGGACGCGCCCCTTTCCGACGGCCCAGACCCTTTGTCCTCCTCCTCTGGCTGCGGCTGCCCATCCTGGACTCTTGACGCCCTCAAAGTCCCCACCCTTGGCTGTCCCCTCTCCTCAGCACTCCCCCGGGGGTTCCACCCTCCCCTATGCTCTCTCCCTCTCTAAAATGTCCCCCTCCAGCCCAGATCTGCCCCACACACCCCGATGCCTCAAGCTCCCTGAGAAAGGGCTTCCCTCGAATGGGAAGAGCCCCAGCTCACCTTGACTGGGAAACTGGGAGCAGCCACGCCTCCTCCCCCTTCACTCCCCAAATGTTGGTTCTACTCCCTCCCATTTCAAAACCCCACCCACCACACTCCACGACCACCACCCAGCGCAGGCCCCCTCTCAGCCCCCAGGCTCACGTCGGACCCCAAATACCCTTCTGCCCACCAGCCAGCGTGTTCTCTCAAAAGCACTTAGCATCTCTCACGGACCTTCCCTGCTCCCACTGAAAGCCTCCCCAAGGAGATCCCATCGCTCCTGACAATGGCTGGGGGACCAGCCACGCCTTCCCTCACCTCAGGGCCTTTGCACATGCTGCTCTCTCTGCCTGGAACAGCACCACCTCTGCCATTCCCAGCTTCAGCCCCAGACCTTTATACCTACTCAGCTTCTGGACCTGAGTTAGCTGTCGCCTCCTCCAGGAAGCCTGCCCTGCTTCCTGAGTCTGTGGGGCCTGGTGCCCTCCATGGATCCCCTGTCACAGCACTCACCTGACAGACTGCTGTTTCCCTTTTCCCACGACATGGGATGTGTTCTGTTAAATTTCCTTACTCTGCACAGGGCCTGGCATGAGGCAAGCACTTAATAGACGTTTGCTTAGGGAAGGAGGATGCAGGGGTCTGGAGGTCTGTGGGGTGTGTGCTGGTTGCATAGTGGGAACAAGCCTAGATAAAGCTCTGCCCACAGAGCCTCCCCGCTAAAGTCCATGTTAGCATGGCCCCCAAGAGTGGCCCCAGAGCTAGCGGCAGAAGCAGGCACCCAATGCAGCATTGCTTTAGATGTTGCTGAGCCCGTGTGCAATGTCTTAGAAACAGGTAAGCATATTTTTGACAAGGAATGAAAAATATTTCGTTTTTTACTATCCTAATGCAAGCAGTCATAAAATGAATAAAATAAAATGGAAAAAAAATCCAGTTTTGAATCACTACAAGCTGCTCTTAGGTTTTGTAGAACACAATGTCCAGTTTTTTCTTATTGTTAAAAAACAAAGATTTGACAGGCATATTATGCACATAAAGAAAAAACTTGACAGGTCCTCTTCAGCCACTGGGAGAGTAAAGTGAGAACAGAAAATGCTGGCCCTGGGCCTCCTGGGCGTGTGAGGGCACAGATTTCTTATCGGAGTCCGGCCAGATGTCTATGGGGCCTCGCTCCAGGGTGAGAACCTGGGGAGTGGGGACAGGGTGCCTGCCTGCCCCCCAAACCCTCAGGGAGAAGTGAGTCAGCCCACCGGGCGCGGGAAGAGGACTCTCGCGGGAGGTGTGGCTGGTGCACCTCCGCCCCAACCGGCACTTTGCCCACAGGTGCAGGACCCTGATCTCAGAGCGGGGGAGTGGGGGACCTCCCCCCTCTAACACTCAACCCTCCCTTCAGAGAAGGGTCCCAAGGCCTTGACGCTGGGCCAACTATTAGAAAGCTTGCCTGTGGCCTAAGCTGCATTTTCTCATCTGTTGTTACCAGTGAGAGCATGGATTTTTTAAAACTTCCATCTTTCTGATTGATTTTGAACTCGAGGCAGAAGAGGCATGACTTGTGATCACTTGTAAGTCCCCCTGACGCCCCATGTTCTCTGCTCAGCATGTGTGGTGTGTGTTTTGGGTTGAGGCAGCAAGGCGACGTCCCCAATCTTGGACTCCGCTAACCAGAGGCGGGTCTGGAGGGCGCTGAGATGGGCCGGCATGTGTTTCTCTGAACCTTCCAGACAGAGCAGGGCTTCCCCGGGTGGTGATGGGAGGAGGGCAAGCGCCCAGGGCAAGATGCCATTTGCAGCAAGAATGCCAAGGGACATGCAAACTAGCTTGAGTCGCGCTTCACTTACAGGCTATGAAAGGAGCCTTGTGCCCCTAAGTAGAAGCTTGAAGTGGACCTCAGTACTGCCAGTCAGATACCAGTGCTGAATGGCAATTTTTTAAATGAGGTATAACTTGGTTGAGGGGGGTTGACTGAGGACGTCACAGGGGCCTCTGAGCCACACTGCGAGATTTTCTTCAGCACCCATCAGCCCCGGGGTGACCAACTCATCCCCGTTTGCCTGGAAGTGTCCCCGTTTCGGCACTGAAAGTCCCATGTGTCCTGGGGAAAGCGGATGGTCGGACACCCTGACTGTCCTGTAGGTGCTCCCAGGGGAGTCCCGTTGGCCCACTTTTCTTCCGGGGGTGCACCAAGCACCAAGTTCTCTCCATGGGGGGAGACACAGCACCTCCCAAACACTGGGCCTTCAATCACAGACATGCGGCGGAGCTAGTGTCCCTAAGGATATGAGGCAACACCAGTCTAAGTCCAGTCCCCACAGACTGTCCCAAATGGGGAACTGGGCCTCGCTCACCTGGTCCAGAGTTGGGCCTCTAAAGGCCAGCGCCGGGCACCGCCTCTCCTGCCACCACCCTTGTGGATTTCGGGAGGAGCTGGCAGGCCAGGGCAGCTGGCACAGCTCTCTGCGTTTAGGGTGCAGAGCGTAGCGCCAGCCAGCCAGCTTGGCGGGGCTGTGTGGTCACTGGCAGACAGGCAGCAGCCGGCAGGGGCTGGTACAGGTGGGCACGGGGTGGGCGACAGGGTGAAAGCAGACAGCAGCCGCATGCCAGGCAGGCCCCGTGTCCTCTGTGTCCAGGGGCCCGTGCTGCTAGCCTCGCACGATTGTTGAGGAGAAGAGGAGCCCTGAAAGCCCGAGCTGGGGCCAAGGCCGGGGGTCTGGAGCCTGGTGGGGAGGAGGGTGTCGGGAAGGGCCCGGGGGTCTGGAGCCTGGCGGGGAGGAGGGTGTCGGGGAGGGCCCGGGGGTCTGGAGCCTGGTGGGGAGGAGACTGTCGGGAAGGGCCCGGGGGTCTGGAGCCTGGCGGGGAGGAGGGTGTCGGGGAGGGCCCGGGGGTCTGGAGCCTGGCGGGGAGGAGGGTGTCGGGGAGGGCCCGGGGGTCTGGAACCTGGCGGGGAGGAGGGTGTCGGGGAGGGCCCGGGGGTCTGGAACCTGGCGGGGAGGAGAGTGTCGGGAGGGGCCCGGGGCGGGAGAACTTGGTAACTGGCAGAGGGCTGGGAACTCCCGACAGTCTGCCGCCCTCCAGGAGGCTCTGGGGGTAGGAGAGAGGGAGAGCCCCCTCCCCAGGCCCACTGCCCCAGCCCCACCCCAAGTCCCTGGCAGTTCCTGCTCTTTGCTCACTGACCACAACCATCGATCAAACACCTCTCAGTCCCCAGCCTTGCCCCAGGTGCTTGGCAGCGAGGCTTGGTCCCACTTAAAAGTGCCGTGCCCTGGAGTCCTGACACTAACTCTGCAAGGCTCGCGGCCCAGAGGGATGAAGGCGCTGGCCTGCAGCAGCCCCTGCAGTTGGCGGGTTGGCGGGGGCTAAGAGCCAGCCCAGGAGGGGCCTCCGGGGGATAAGGAAGGAGGCCTGGGTCTGGCATCGCCACATCCTCCGGGCGTGCTGGGCGCCCGGAGGCTCATTCTCAGTGAACGTTGGAGTGAACGAGGAATAAACTGAAAATGTCTGCTGGGCTCTCTGTGTGACCCCCTGGAGGCTACACTGTTGCATTTGGCTCTCCTGGTGGGAGGGATGTTTACTGAATGCACACTTACCATCACCTGTATCTGAGGGGCCACCAGCCAGCCAGGTATGAGTCATCCTCATCCCCCCACCCACCTGGGGACACAGACTCAGCCAGGTGACAGAAGCAGTGATGTGGGCATCGCCACTTACCACCTGTGTGACCTCAGCAAGGGTTTGCCATAAGTCTGTTACCAACATCTAGTGCCCTGTACACGGGGAAGGATGGACAGGTGCTCAGGGAAGAAAACTATATTTTAAATGCCCTTCCAAAGATTCTGGAAGGAATCCTGATTAAGATCATTAAGACTTCATCATTATAAAAATAGCATTTTAAAGTTTAACTCATGTGCTTTAAAAGAAAAAGATCTATAGACCAGACTACATTAACAAGTTGGGTATGCCTGAAACACCCTAAATTAATGGAAAAGGCAAACCAGGATGTATTTTTAATAAATACGGCAATAAGTTATTATATTTAGTATGTAAAGCATATAGATAAGTCAGTAAGAAAAACCATAGTTATGACCAAATACGTATTAAATAAGTGAATAGATGAATGCATGATTGAATTAATGTATGAATGAGTAAGTAACAAACAAGGGCAATGGAATGTAATTACGATTCACAAGAAAGAAGAAAATGGATAATACACAAAAAATCCATTATCACTAGCACTCAAATAAATGAAAATTAAAATAATGACATCATATAATTTCTGCCTATCCTATCAGCAGAGTTCTTTCTTAGTGGTGATATGCCTTGTTGAACAAGAAACCGGCAGCGGTAACACTCAGGTAGAGGGGAATTGGTACCACTTTTCTGGAAACCATTTGACAGCATGAAAGCTCTTAAAAACTCTCTTACCCATCAGCCCAGTGATTCCACTTCTAGAATCTACCCTGTAGAAGTGTTTTAAAATGTAAATAGAAACTTATGGGTAAAGACGCTCATTGCTGCATGATGGTAAATAGAAAAAAGAGCAGAAATGCCCTCAATATCTTAACAGCGAAAGAATCATTACTGAGGGTGTGGCTATAGGTGGAATGATGCAGGGCCGTTCATTCTCATGGTGGAAGCTTATGAAGCAGGATTAAAAACTCGGGTATGATCTTGACCAAGTTTTTTAAAAGGGCGTGGGAAAAAACTGGAAGGAAATAGACCAACTGTCGCAGATGGTTTCCTTGAAGGGGGTTTTGATTTCCTTCCACGGTCTCTAAGTTTTCTACCATAAGCATGAGTGATTTTCAATCAGAAAACAAAAAGGCATGCACGTGCGCATGCAGACACAGACGGACCAGAACCATGCTTCCAGAACAAAGCGAGACGCCAATGTACAGTTTCTTGTATGGTGCCGGGAAGCTCAGACAAGGTGTATGGACAGAAATGCCGCTGGGCTCTACCTTTTCACACAGGGCAAGCACAGTTCCAGCCTGGATTATTGCAACCTGTTCTTCATTTCTCAAATTCTAAAACACAAAAATGGGCAAGGGCATTTTACACTGATCTCACATCACGTGCAGACAGTCAGCCCTACACAACTCTGACAGCGGCCTCCCCAGGGTCAGCCCCACTCACTGACGGGACCAGATGTGACATATCTGAGGACCGGCCCTCGGGGTGGGAATGTCTCATGTAGCGGCACTGAGCCTTTCAGAAATAGGGCCTTGCTCAAGCTAATCTTTTAAGAAGGCAGAAGTCTCACTTTCTGATTTCAGAAATCTCGAGTGATTCCACTTTCTTTCTGGACATTCATTTTTAGGTTTTCTTCCCCCTCATCACTCACAGGCTATCAGGATGATCTAACTTCAGAACCCCACTTCTGATGGATGTGGACCCAGCCACCCACGCAGGAATGTGGCCATACAAAAGCCTTACATTGTACTTAGGAGATCTCTTAAATTAGGAAGAAATTAAAACGAAACGAAACAAAAGCCACACAGAGTACACCCGAATCAAAACAAGAACACGAAACCGGAAACCGATCGCTCATAGTTACCCCATTATCGCCAAGGATATCTAATTTCTTCATAAGTTCAGAAATATTCACATCCTGGAAAAGATGTCCAACGTTCATTTTGTGTGAGCTACAAAGACCATCCACACCAATCTCTAGGGCCTCAGCCCTCAGTCCTTGATAAGACACCTCTCCCTTTCTCGTCTCTAAGAGTCTAAGGCCGGGCGGAGAGTTACTCTTGGCAGTTCCTTCAGGGAGGGAGGGAGGGCTGGTAACTGCTGCGTATTGGCTGAGTTTTACGCCAGCACAAACACCGCTTTCTAGAAAGGTTCATGGAATCCTGTGGGTCAGAAGGACCCCCTCTGTGCCCGCGGGCCTAGCGGGACTCCAGGGTCACGGCAAACACTGAGCTGCTAGAACGACCACAGCTACTGTCTCTAGAATACTCAGCACGCTCTGGGCACTGCACTGAGCCCTTCATGTTCACTATCTAATTTAACTGTCACACCCACTTCACTGTGTGGGTGTTGCCACTCAGCTCTCCTAGATGAAGAGACTGAGGGTCAGAGAGGTTCCAGGCCAGAGCTGGGAAGTGGCCAAGATGGGGTTTGCCTTCAAGGCTGCATCCCAAGGCTCTGCTCTTTTAACATGAGTACAAGTAGAGTAACATTTGGTGACCCGCTGGAATAATGAACTCTGACTTTCAAAATATAGTGGAGGGACGGGGGTATCTTGTCAAAATCATTTCAACCCCTGGCACCGGCACACGATCCCCTTTCCAGCTGAGCCTAGCATTTGAGCAGGCTGTGGCCGTAGTAGAGCGGGGGCACCCCCCAGGCACGCTACCTTAACTCCTTCCTGGTGACAGAACAGCTGGAGGGCGCTGCTGTTGTTCTCGGGGAAGGTGGTGATTTGGAGGTTAAATGCTGGCGACCTCCGCTCTCTCTCCTGGGGAAAAGATTTGGTTTAAAAACAGAACTTTATTGGATTATTTACCACTTGCCATTTTCCCACGTTACTCAGCAAAAACCAACGAATTCCAGTTGGCAAAGGTGTTACTAGAAAGCACGCATTCAGGCTACAATCTTGATGGAGACTCTGTGTCCTGTCTGCACCACAGTGGATCTCCTGTGGACACGGGGTTACTTCTTAACCTAATCAGCTGGGAAGAAGTGGTTAGCAGAGCGCCATGAGTTAACCTGCTGATGGAAGCTCAGGAAGTCACACTATCATCATTAAATACTCGGTAAGAACAAGCGCGTGAAATTTCAACAGAAATCATCGTTATCTCACTTCATCCTCACACAACCCCACGAGGCAGCCATGACTGCTTCCGTTTTGTGGACAAAGAGGAGACTGGGGAGGTAAAGACCCACCGAGGTCCCACACGAGTGAGTGGCAGGGCCAGGACCCAGACCCTGGCCTCACATCTTTTTCAATGTAATCTGCTGACTTTGTTCACAATTTTTTTTTGAACCGCACTAACACTCCGATGATCGTTCTACCTCTGCCTTAGATTAACAGTCAAATCTCAACTACTCAGGAAGGAGAGCAAGCATTTTCCCAGAAGCAGTACATTAATCATGTGTAAAGTGACAAGTTTTTAAAAAGGACAGGAGAAGCCCAATTACTTACAGAGATAAAGTACAGCAGCAGAACAGTACTCTGGTCTCAAATGTGTTTTCTACACAGAGCTGCCTTTAAACCCTGAGCAATGGACAGGTCAGCCAGCAGAGAAGGCCTTTCCCAAATGATACCTTGAAATCAAACTGCTTTTATTTTCTCAAAATTATGGTAAGTAAGCTTGCTTTGGACCATGCCTGCAGAACCTAGCTACAGAACCAATGGGCTTCTTTAGCCATTCAACTAAGAAATGTAGCCAAGATGAGCACCAGATGGCAGGTCTTAAGCAGATGCTCTAAAGGAGAGAGGAAGGGTGGGGCCATTAATTCAATTAATTTCCACGAAGCCCCAATCTGCCTAACCTGGTTTGAATCAGTTTAGATAGAAAACCTTATTTCCCTTATTAGACAAGAACAACACAATTCACAATGGTTCCGTGCTACAGATGCCTTTTCTACCTGTAATGCTTACTTAAATGGGGTCTCCACAGAAAAGGTGACAAAAGAAAGCTCATGTTTTATATGAACAGAAGTCAGAAGACTGGTTTCCAATGCCTCCAAAGGATGGTGGAGACACTCAAAGAAAGTTCTAGTAAAGTGATCGATGCTTATGGAATTCTCATAAGAAGGACACAGAGCAAAGAGCCGTGAAAGGTTTTCTAACAGTGGCAGTAGTATTAACCATGACCTTTCCTAACTTCTACTTCTGCCGCATGAACGAAGGAAGGACTCAGTTCAGGTTCAAGCAAGAGCTGAGTTGCACGGCAACACTTGGTTCTGAGACATTCAGGCCACGGTCCATGTCAGCACAACAAAGAACAAGATGGGAAGTTCCAGGGCAAGCAGAATTTTAACTGAGGCCGGGAGGAGAAAACAAAATCAGAGAAACACCAACATTGCCAAGGAGCTCGCTTTTACTGAGGGTTCTGGACATGCAAAGGCTTCAGCGGAGGGAGAGCAGAGCCGTGTCACCACAGATGCTTAGAGAAAACAAGTCACAAACTCAGGTGATGTCTCACAGGTCGATGAGTTTTAAATGGAAACAAACAAAAAAGGAGTATGAAGTGGTAGCAAGGCAATACAGTAACACACCCGAGGCAAGGTTCCAGTTGGAAGCAATAATCCCATCAATATCCCTCACACTGGATCCAACTCCGTGTATTTGGGAAGTCACTGAAGGTTTGGGACACGATTTCTACCTGTGAACAACATTCAATCTCTCTTCACGCTAAAGAGTCATTCTGAGTTGCCGTTTGAGTTACAAACAACAATTGTGTTAGTCCAATACTGCTTGCAACGTCTGTATTCACTACATCAAGGAGTTGGAACAACGTTATAAGCTTTCTCAACCACCTATGCAAATACCTCCTTTCACCCTGTTAACTTACCTTGTGTTTACCTTGGCAAATAGAAAATGGGCCAGACTAGCAGTAAACACAGTATAGAGTCAGCTGCGGGCCAGGTCAGACCCCGCTCTCTCAAAAGGTGAGATTCATGCATGCAAGGTCACTTAAAAAGGTGTGTTATTAATTGCAACAGTGCTTCTGTCCGGGTTTGCAGAATGCATACCAGGTGACTATGCATGCAAGAAGGAAGTAGTTATGGAAATGAAACACAAATAAAAAAGGCAAAATATTGCAAAAACAAATTATTTTATTAAGTGCAAAAACAAGCCGTAGGCAATAAATATATTAGCTCTGGTACATGTCCAAAGACTTCGGTGAGCATTCTCTCCAGAACATATTAAGGCAGTGAAATTATTCTGAACATACAGATTTAAAAAAAAAAGAAAAGAAAACAAGTGTCACACGTCCCCTTACACATGCTTGAAAACATCTGGGACTTTACATGAATTTCAGTTTGGGCTCAAAGAGAATGTCTGCTCCGTTTGAGAGTTTACAACAGATAGAGTCTCTTACTTCGAGTTCTAGCACTCTGAATTCTAACAGCTCGTTCTGATCCTTTGCGTCTTGCATTTCGTTCTTCAGCTGGTTCTCTTCCATTTCCAGTCTGTAAATCTAGAGCAGAAACACCTGTGGGTTAACGGGTGGGAGAACCACTGTCTCTCACCAGGGGCCGTGAGAATGTGTCCCCCGATCACAGACCCCCTCGGTGTTGGCCTGAGGACACAGGGGCTGTCACCAGGGACAGGGTGGGAAGGGGAGGCTTTCAGCGAGTGGGTGAGGCAGGCCTTTTCTGCTCCGGGAGCTGGGGATGGCACAGACGGAGGCCGCGCCTGCTGCGCCCCTGCGGCCCCGAGCCTGGCCCAGCATGGGGGCCAGATATTTGCTGAATACACGAATGGTGGGGAAACTGAGGCATGGAGCAATTAAGTCCCTTCCCCAAGGTCAGTCGTGGGGGAAGCAAGAGTGATCCCCGAGCTTGTCTGAGTTCCTTCCGACCCGGCCCCCCACTCAGCCCACCCAGAGTCCGGCCAGTTGCAGCAGGAAGGCACCCTGTACTCCCCAGAGGGCCCCTATGAGGAGCCCGAATGGTAGCAGATCTCCCCAAAGCACAGTCTGGGAAGGGGCCGGCCTGGGTCCCAACACCCCTGGGAGACCCTGGGCCAGCCACGTAGCTGTCGGTACCTTAGAGGCAAACAGCTGCCCCCCACTAGGCTGCCTGCAGTGAGACTAAGACAATGCATGGAAACGAGGGCCCCGGTGGGTCACGGTCACCTTTACTCCCTCCTGTCTCTACTGGGGTGGTACCGCCCCACCCCCGGGAGACATTTCGAAACAGTGTGAGAGCTTTCCGTGCCTCCCAGAATATAGCGAGCAGGACCAAGGATACAAAATCTCTCCCAACGCACGGGGCTGCCTCGCAGGACAATA
This sequence comes from Balaenoptera musculus, assembly GCF_009873245.2. Classification (NCBI taxonomy): domain Eukaryota; kingdom Metazoa; phylum Chordata; class Mammalia; order Artiodactyla; family Balaenopteridae; genus Balaenoptera; species Balaenoptera musculus. The sequence continues at coordinate 104,270,347 of NC_045789.1, forward strand.
CCAGTCCTGTCCCAATGCCCCAGATGCTGTGGAGAGACACGGGACAATGAATGGCCACACAGCGGGCCAGTGCAGAGCTGGGACAGGGCCGCGGCCCCCCACCCAAGGGGGCAAGGCTGGGCTCGTCCAGTTGGGGCATTCTAGGATGCTTAGAAGCTACGGCCTAACCCAGGTCCAATTCCACTAGTACGGGAGGCGCAGAACAAGCAAATCTATCGGGACAGAAAGTAGGTTGCCAGGGACTGCAGGGTGAGAGATGGGGAGTGACTACAAATGAGCACGAGGGGTCTTTACAGGAGGCCGAAAATGTTCTAAAAATTGCATGGTGGCGGGACTTCCCCGGCGGTCCAGTGGTTAAGAATCCACACTTCCACTACAGGGGGCACGGGTTTGATCCCTGGTTGGGGAACTAAGATCCTGCATGCCGTGCAGCACAGCCAAAAATTTTTAAAAGAGATAAAAATGGCATTGTGGGGATGGTTGCATGACTCAGTAAATTTACTTAAAAAAAAAAAAATCACTAATTGTTCACAAATAAGAAAAAAATAAAGCTAAGGTCTTGTCCCAAAGCTATAGATCTACTCGCCAAGCTGACTCCTTGAGAGAGCTCTGGCAAGTTCCTTGACCAGAAAGTTCCATGACCAGAGAGGGAAGGCCAAGCTCAGCTCTGCCAGCGCCACGGCCTCCGGTGCATGAACTGGACCATGACCGCCGAGGGCCTGCTCACCAACCAGTGCCTCAGGCCCCTGCACGGGGAGCAGGCAGGGGAGGAGGTCTGGAACCCAAGGCAATGGCAGAGGTGGCCTGGAAGCCCAGCATCAGAAGCATGCGTGGCCCCCATCATGTCTGCAGGGTGCTCTAAACCAGCTCTGTGGACCCCGCCCCAGAGAACAGAACCAGGACCAGAGGCCGGGAGCCCCCAGGAGGGGCGTGGGTCAGACTCCCGCGGCCAGAGCAGGCCTCTGAAGTCCATGGGGGCTCCATGATCCCCTGCGGCGGGGGTCAGGGTGTTTGTGCCACATACCTTTTCCAGCAAGTCTTGGTTTGTTCTGATGAGCAGCTGCTTCTCTTCAACCCATTTGGAATCCTAAGGAAAAGTACTAAATATGTTCATATTCATTGAAGCAAACAGTTAAATAACAAATAAAGTGGCAGTGGGAAAGGTCACTTCATAGGAAACTTTCTATGAAAACGTCAGAGAAAAGGACAGCAGTTAGAACGATCGCATCATCCCTCAAAACCTGAAAAAGAGAACCAGCAGGTCTGTGGCGCATCCCTCCTCCACCTCTCACATTCCTTGAAGCACAGGGAGCTCGTCTGTATCACTGACAGAAAAGCACCTGCACAGCGACTGAGCCGGCCCCAGAAGACCCTCCCCTGGCTTGTTCTCTGCGGCCCGCGGGCCAGCGTCCAGGCCGCGCCCCAAGGGTCTGCCCACACTCAACACACCTGGAGTCGTTATGGTAACACATTTCTGCTCATCCTAGACCCTCTGCCCATGACGCCCTAACCATGTCTCTTTGCCTGGACAAGTCCCGTCCAGGCAAGTTCCAGGAGCACAAGGCGCTAAGTCTGTCTTTACACCAGCATCCTGAGTGCCTAGCATGGTGCTTGGCACACAGCCAGTGCTCAATAAATGCCAGGGGATGGATGAAGGAGTACACAAGGGAACTTCCTTCCTCCCTTCCTTCTACCCAACACTATCACCCTGTGCCGTCCCTGGGTTGACACACTTGTAGGTCCCACGAGGCTGAATCCCTGTGAGGACAGAGCCAGTTCCATTCATGTTTTTTCCTGTGGGAGGTTGTTGGCAACGTCCCTCCCATCTCTGTGCCCCTTTGCAACGTGACTCTGCAGCTCCTTCCGTGGAGAGATGCATCTCTTCCTGCAACCTCGAGGCTGGGCATGCCTGCAGCATGCTTTGGTGACTGGGATATTAGTGAATGTGATGCAGACAGAGGCGTGGCATGTACTTGTGCTTTGGGGCCTGCCTTTTCTTCCTGCCCCCAGACCACCAGGTAAAGGAGCCAGGGTAGCTTCCTTAAGGATGAGAAACCATAAGAATCTGGCCAACAGCTGGCACCAATGCAAAGACAGGACAGAGAGGCCACTTGGGGCCATCTATCCCCAATCAATCTACCAACAATGAAGCCTCTAGAATGACCCCAGGTGAGACCAGCAGCAGAACCACCAGCTGAGCCCAACCCAAACTGCTGACCCATAAAATTGTAGCCAAATAAAATTTTTGTTATTGTAAACAACTAAGTTTTGGGGTGATTTGTTAGGTGGGATAGTTATCCCACACACCAAGCACAGAGCCTGGCGCAGGGCAAGGGCTCGGTAAGTGCTCACCATATGAATGGCCATGTGCTCTGTCCCAAACTGGCCTCTTCATTTAGCAGGAACTGAGGGCAGAGCGGGCCCACTAACAGGGCCTAGCACCCTCAGGTAGGAGGTTAACTTATTCGTAGACTGTGGTCAGGTAAGTTACAACCTGTGAGCTCAGCCTGGAAGAGGGAAGCTGAGGTCAACGGCAGGTTAGGACAGGAGTCTGAAAACAGCTTCACCTCTCACCTGGACTCCACCCGGCTGCTGCTGAGTCTCCCTACCCCCCTTCCCCTATGTGTTAAGTACTATTATTAGCCCCATTTTAAAGATGAGAAACCTGAGGCACAAGAGACCACGTAACTTGCCCAAGGCTGTGCAACAGGTCAGTGGTGGGGCTGGAATGTGGTGGGTTTGCTGCAGCGAGTGCCCTGCACTGCACTCCTGCCTCCGCGGAGGATTCTGGACCATGGTTACGTGACCAGCTCCCGAGGGCCGGCTGCTACCCTGTGCCCAGTCAGTTCTGCATAAATGCTGCCACGGTGAACTGCTCTGTGCAGGCTTGAGTTCTGGTTACTAGCCAGCTGCCTCCATTTGAATCTCAGTCACAACCTGAGCCCTCGTCCCACTGACTGGACACCAGAGTCAGTTCTAAGCCATCTGCTCTGTAGCTCTTCCTGAGCCCCCGTTAACCCTCCTGGAGTCTCTTACAACCCCTTCCCTTACACCCACCTCCCCACTCCCTGTGTCCCACCGTAGGGCCTCTAGTAGCCCGTGCCAGACCTCCTCAGGTCACCTCCTGCCCTGGGGTTGGGGCAGTGGTGCCACCACACACTCCACCTGCCCACACACTCCTTGGCACCCTCACAAGAGGCAGGAAACGTGCCTGTTTAGGCTGAGGCGTTGAACAGCCTCTCCTGGCCCCTGTCGAGGAGGATGTGCTGTGGATAGGCCAGTACAAGATGGCACTGCCTCCAGTGCTGGATCCCTGAGTGACCACATGGAGCGACAGGACAGGGTGTCCTCTGCCTACAGGAGGACAGGCAGCGCGTCAAGCAGGACAGAAACCTTGTGGTAAGCCACTGAGAAGTCCCGGTTATCTCTTTCCACAGAGAGCCTTCTGACGTGGAGAGCATGGCCCACCCGTACTGACCCCCGGGTTGGTGTTGCTTTTAGATGCTACCCTCTGAGGGGCTGGACCTCCACCCAGAGCCCCTCAGGGTCCCCCCACCCCAGGGGATGGGTCTGGGCCCAGGTTTTGCCTCTCTACTGTGTCCTGCTGTCAACATATGCAATGAATTCAAATTCAGAGAATTCAGGCCTAACCAAATTCAGAGAAAGCGCAAACGGAGGTGACTCTAATCTGAGAAGCTCGGGGCCCAGATCTTTATGTGGCAGTCACAGCATGGAATCCCGAGGCCGCCTCTGCCTGCCATCACTCAGAGCTAGCTGCAGGTACCAGTTCTTTTCCACAACTGAATCTTTATAGGCAATGCCAGCTTTTCTTCCAGATTCAAGTCAGAAAAGATTTTGGTGACCACTTTACTTTTGGAATTGTCTCCTATTCTTGTGCATTTGACAAACAAACAAAGAAAAAGCCAAGTCAGGATCTCATAACGTGTCTGATTTTTAAAAACTTGGTAAAGAGGCACGTGAGCTGGGATATTCTCGCCTGGGCTCTGCTAGTGTTTTTTTCTCTTGTCTCCGCAGTGAACGATGCAGATCCACAGAATAGTCCCCTTGGCACCAAGGCCCCAGGGGCACCACCAAGGGAACAGAAATGTAAACAGCCACAGAGCACGTGACCATTTCTGCTTACCTGTCCCTTCTCAACCAGTAACTTCTCCAGATCTTCGATTTTGGCCTGACACCTCAGCAGATCAGCTTGGAGCTGTTCCCGAGTCTGGAATGAAAAAGACCAGGAAGTGAGCACGTCACCCTAGATGGTGACAGGAGAGTGGAAAGGACCAGGCTGCAGGATCCAGTCCTAAGAAACGGGTCCTTTTTTAGGAGCACACGTGCAAACTGGCCTGCCTTGTTCCTCTGTCACCTACAGGTATGACGTGTGTAAGAACTGCAAGGCCTTGAGAGGCCGTCAGTGCTACCCCCTCAGTTTAGAAATGTCTGCAGACTGGAGAAGGGGCCAGTTTCTTCACTCACGTCAGGTCCCAGCCCAGCTGACCAAGTGCAGTGGCTGCATCACGAATGCCAGCAACACTTTCACGCTTGCTTAGCCCATCTCGTGGGCCTTTGCCACCTAGAACAAGGGCTGAATTCCAAAATACCCCAAGGACCAGGCAGGTACTATAAAGAAGGGAGTCAACTGGGTGTGGGGTAATAGGGAGTGGTGGGGACTGTGGCAAACCGGAGGCACATGTCCCATCTCAGGGGGACTGCCACTCAGTGGTTGTGGCCAAATGGGACTACGTGGAACGGGAAGCCCCGTTCTGCCAGGTGTTCTGAGCTCTCGAGAGAAGCCAGGAATTGGGATTTCTATGTGAAATCTCCTGACTTTTAAATGCTGCAAGTAGATGAAATTTTTAATGAAAACCACGATTCAGCCCAAACCACTTCCGGCAGTATACCTCCTCCAATCTATCGGTTACAGGCGGAATGCTACTGTAGCACTAGAAGCTTCCTTCTGCCAGCCTCACTTGCCACCTCCCACCTCACGGGGCTGTTGTGGGAATGAAACGGGGACGTGCTGGGGTGAAACGTTGCCCCAGCGGGTGTGCTCCCTGGGAGTCCCCCTCGCCTTCAGAAGGAATGGCCAGCAGACCCTGGTCTGTGTGACTCCTGAAGGTGGGGTGATGGCCAGTGAGTGGACGTTACTAGAAGGCAGAGCTCAGCCCAGCACGAAGGCTGGCGTGGCCGACCTGGGTGTCCAGCAGAGCGCCGTGTGGGCTGGGACACCCCAACCGTCTCTGCCTGGGCTCCTTACGGACATTCTTGAGGGCTCCTCAGCCAGGAGGGAGGGAAGTCTGTTTAACAGTGAGCCTGATTTCATCATTGAGTCTTAAATTCTGAAACCGTTCTTGCCAATGGACGGCGCACACGACACGTATGAGACGGCAGCGTTTCTTCGGCGAGTTCCACTGTCACACTGAGGATGGGCAGATAGTTCCCGTTCGGTTTGCTAAACACTGGAATGTTGCCATGGCGGAGGCTGTTAGGCGTCCCCATCCCCGCTCAGCACCCCTGCGGAATCCCGATGCCGGAAAGGGCACGAGCCACCCGGCCTCTGCCCAGCCGCTCGCCGCCCCGCCCGCCGCACCTACCCGGGCCTCTCGCTCGGCGTCCAGCGTCCCCCCCACCTGCTCCTGAAGCAGGGCGTAGGCTCGCTGCAGGGCCTGGTACTCCCTGGTCAGCTGGCAGAACCTCAGGTCAGCCTCTTCTCGGGTTGTAGTCTTAACATCATGGAAAAGAAAAGCACAAGGAAGTGCGTGACTTGACGTGAACTGCGGTGCCAGGGTCAAGTCAGGCAAAGCGCATGTCCAGATCTCACGACTGCTGCCAACAGTTACATAATGACCCGGTCACTGCCACAACCTAACTGGAACTCTGGAGTGAAGGGCTCGGGGAGAAGACGCCTCCTCTGCCGTCAGCGCCCTTCCCAGGAGCTCCCTGAGCCCCGGGAATCACTGAGTCATGTGCAGGCGAGCAAGGGTGAGCCCGCCCCGACTGCACGGGTGAGCATCTACGTTGTAAAGGGCGCCCCTCCCACCCAGCACGAGGAGCCCTCCTCATTCTGGGAGTTTCTCCTAAGGAAACCACCACTCAAAGGGCATCGCTGCAGTTGTGAGAAACTGGAATCCGTGTAACACCTCTCATCGGGGCCTGTTAGCTTGGATGCACATGCAGATGCGTGAGGATGTGCTCGTGACAGAGCGTGATGTGCAACACGGTGTTTGGTGCCGAAAGAGGCCTGTTACACATTCTTGGTGAAAAGAGCAAATCAAAAAGCACGTGTCTGACGTGATCATGTTTCATGGGGTTTCCTGAGTGAATGCCACCAGGTGGGGGAGAGTGAAGCTGTTCTTCCCTCCTTTGTGGCTCCAGCTCACCAGAGCCACGGTCACGGACGCGGCTGTGCACAGATGGAGGGTCAGGAAAGTGTGAGGGCGCTGAGCCACGATGAGAGGCTCCAGGTGGCTTTCACTCTGCTCTTTACCCTTCTCAGTGCTGCTTGGATCCTCTCCTACAATGATATGCCATCTTCACATATATGGGTGGCGTGTGTGTCTGTGTGTGTGCACGCATGTGCGTGTGTGAGCCCAGGGGGATGAGGAACAGACCGCCACTCGGCGGTTTTAATGACAAAGGGTAAGCAACAACGCAGTGGCCACAGATCTCCTGTGTGAGAGCCGTGCTGGGGAAGCGAGGGGTCCCCACGTGCTGCCGGCGCCCCCATCACCATCCTCGGAACCTGTGACAGTGGGGACCACGTTTCCTGGACGCTGGGCTGTGATCACACAGGTCCTGCGGGGTTCACGCCTCACAGCGAGGGAGCGATGCCTGCAGCGACCAGAGCCGCGGGGCGCCCCACAAGCACCCCAGGGTGAGGGCCACTTACGTCGTCCAAGTCCTCCTCGGGCGTGGCCGGAGCCCTGTCCGTCCTGTCTGTGTTGCAGGACGTCTCTGACAATGTTTCCGAGTCCACAGACTCCTCGTCAAATCCAAAAAATGTTTCCACAACATGCTTCTGTAAAAGGCAATTTGCATGACGTGAGGAGGGGACTCAGAATCACCTGGATCCTCCATCCCGTGTTCCCCGGGGCAGAGGGGGCTACGATGGGCATCTGGGCCAACAGGGCATCCCAGGAGGTGGGTGGTAGGGTCTGTCTGTGATTGCCGGGGGAGAAAGGGGGAGCCAAAGGTGGTCAGAGGGTGGAGGGTTGCCGCAGAGCGTGCTGGCCCAACCCTGGCTCCAGGCTCATGAGCTGATGGCCTTTTGCAAGTCAGCCACTTGGCCCTTCTGAGCCCCAGCTACTTCCTCCATCGGACAGACGTGGGACCCCCCACCTCACCTGTGGGCACAAAGTGAGGCCACCAAGCACCGTGCCCAGGGCAGTAACAGTGAGCAGCATCCTTGCTGTACTGAGGAGGGGAGGGGAGGGGGAGCCACGTGAGATGTGGTGCTCTAGACCAGGCACAGGGAAAGGTGGTGAGGCAGAGCGTCCTCGGGTGGACCCTGGGACTCTGGCTGGACGAGTGTGGGCCCCAGGTCCTCACCAGACGTTCCCCGTGAGGCAATTTTAGTTTGACTGTTTGTCATGGAAAACTTGGAACACTTACAAACTGAGAAGGAAGAGTGTAACAGACCCACATACACCCAGTATTCAGATTCAGAGGCAATTTAAAATGCTCTGTGTGCTGGCCTCCCGGTTACCCTGCCCAGCACTTCTGCCACCCCAGATATCACAGGAGATGGGGCTTCATTCACTCATTCATTCATTCATTCAGCAAACACCTGACTGAGCGCCTTCTATGGGTCAGACACTAGGTTGGGCCTGGGGGCTGCAACTAGACCAAAACCAGGCCTGGTCCCTACCACAAAGAGCTTCTGTCCCCTGGGGCCGCAGATGTCAACTCACAATTACCAGATCAACATCCCTCGTCCTAGAAACGCTGGCACTTTTTTTCCCCAAAATAGCTCCTGAGAGGGACTTTTATTTGTTTTTACAATCAATGAATGCTCTTGACCATGAAGAAAGAACTATAACGAAATCCAGAGCCAAGCCCAGGCTCCTACCCGTTCATCTGAACCGGCTCCTCCCAGATCCGCCCCGCCCCCACCCCGTGACACACAGAGGGAGGGGTCAGGGCGCTCCCCGCGTGCGCAGGGCACCTCCCACTCTGTTGGAGCTAATGCTTGTGTACAATCTCACGTGCCCAGATGTAAGAAAAATGTGGCCGGTGCCACCATCAGTAACGTGATTAGGAAATAATTCAGAATCAGGAAGGGAGAAGAAGGGGGGCTCCTGTGTCATCTTGTACGGTTAGTGTCTGTCATGAGGCTTTGCTGTAGGCACCTGACCACCGCTGTCACCCACAATGGCTTTGTATTTGGCATTCATGTTTCTGCAAACTGCTTTCACCCTGTGCTCCTTTTTGTTTATTTAATACAGGAGGGGCACGTACTGCCCCGTGAACTCCCAAATAATCTCAACAGCTCCATGGGTGGCTAGTGGACACCCCCAAACCAACTGTTCCCACAGTCTAACGTGCTTGTCACCAGCAGCTCCATACTTTTAGTTCCTCAGGCCAAAAACCTAGGTTCCCCCCCCGCCCCGCCCCCCATGTTCCACGCCTCTGGGAGAAATCCTGTTGGCTCCATCTTCAGCCCAGAATCCAATCCTCCAGGAACCAGCGCCTCCCTCCTGGCCCCAGCCACCATCATCTCTCACTGAAATTTTAAAAACTGCCTCCTACTGTCCTTCCGGCTCCTGCCTTTGTCCCATAACCTGGTGGTCAGATGAACTATTTTGAAACAAGAGTCAGGTAGTGTTGGTCCTTTGCTCAAAGCCCACTGGCTCTGCACCACACCTCAGTAAAAGCCAACATCCACACTGCAGTCCACAGGCCCTGCAGGACCTGCCTCCTACTCTGCTCTGGCCTCATCCCCTTCACCACTGGGCTCCAGCCACACTGCCAAGCACACCCCTGTACCTTCCACATGCCTGCTCCAGGGCCTTTGCACTGCCTAGATGCTCTTCTCCAGAACGCACAAGGCTCTCTCCCTCCCTTCCCTCAAGTCTTCGCACAAATGTGACATTAAAAAAGACCTCCCTGACCACCACATCAAAGTCCTGACTAACCTATCCCCACCCCAGCCTCTGTTCTCCTTCCTTTATTTTTCTCCACAGTGCTCATCACTACCTAACATAAGACATATTTTGCTTATGTGTCTATTAGCTGTCTTTCTCCTCTAGAATATAAGCCCTATGAGGACAGGGATTTTGCTCCATGAGGACGAGGATTTGGGCTCTCTGTTCCCCACTGTAGCCCAGGACCTGACACACTCAAGAAATACCGGTTGTTCAATGAGTATCTGCAATGAACTCAATGCCAAACAAACTTGTTTACCCACAAATAGTGTCGGGTTTGCACGTGACCTCCCTTCCCTCATTCATGCATCCAGCATCAGCTGGGCCTCCACCTGACTGTGCACCCCAGGTGCGTCCACCAGGTAGGAATGTGAGGCCCTATTAGGCTCCTGTCTGAGGGGAGGTTGGAGGAGACAATCCTACACTCAAATCCCCCCTGCCCCTGGGTTGAGAAACCCCACCTGAGTTCAAGTGTCAACGATGTTCCAGATGTTCCATCTCCAGGGAGCTGTGGCTATGACATCTGATGGCGGATGCATTTACAGCGCTCAGCTCCTCTGTGCACACGCAGTTCACCTGAGCCCCAGGCTCCTTATTTTTCTGGGCAGCCACTCAGCTGACCTCATTTCTTGTAAACACTGCTAACTGCTAGGCCTCTGGGGACAGGCCTGTTGTGCTGAGTGGCAGTGAGCCGTGATGCGGGGAGGGCCCTGCCTGGCACACCAATGGAGCCCCAGGAAACATCAAGCCTCACAGTCTCTGCACGACCAGGATGCAATGCTGAGTGGTGGTCACTCACCGCAGGCGTCATGGGCCATTCTGGGAGGCGATGACTCAATGTTCCATCACCTAGGATAACCTGCTTTTCGAAAACTTGCGGGACTGCGAGTTAAGTACTCAATTACTGAGCCCTAATACAGTGTATTAACTACAGACGCTGCAGCTGTGCATTTAACGCAGACCTGCCCAGACCCAAGTGGAGCCCCCTGAAGTATCATGTGGCCCCAGAGACCAAGAACCCTAGGAAGCATGCTGCAGTGAGGCAAGGAGGAAGCAGCTCTGAGGGTGGGGATCAAACACAAAAGGACATTCAAATTATACCCCTATAATCAGAAAGGAGACGAATCCACAAATACACAGCACACACAATTTCCAGGGCAGCAGTGAGCTGACTATGACCCGAGCCCCACCTTGTATAACATATGGGTGAGGTTAGTTAGTTTCCTCCGAGGGTTAGTTTTTTTAAGTGACTGTATTATATGGGAAGCCAGAATGTATTATGTATATTTATGCCTTTATTAATTAAAAAACCAAGATAGAAAAAGACATTTTAATGTTTCAAGTGAAAATCTGGTGGCTGTCTTCTTGGGAGACAAAGCAACCCTGCCTTCCACTGCATTTTCGTATACACAAAATAACACACCAGTCTCCGAGGAATGAGAGGAAAATCACCTGCAAATACTGTTTCCTCAAATGCTCGGCTCATAATGGGCTTTTAAAAAAAGTCAAGCATGAAAGAAACCGTCGATTTTTCGGAGCCTCCATTGTTCAAAGATTCCCTGGGAATTTCTTAAGAAAAGACACTTCAGGAGCATAAAATTTCCATCTTTGCCCATTCCAAGTGCATTTTCTATATAGAAGGGGCCCACTCCTGCAGACTTCTACTTTCTTTACCACCAAAGTCTTGCATTGCTGACACCTTTTTACTAACTAATCCAAATGCTTGAAATGCAGTTTGGGCAAAAAATGACAGAAAAATAAACATTTCTTCTCCATTTACATGCTGAATAGACGCTCATTCTTAGCAGATCACATGGGATGGAGAGGAAAAGGGGAGGCACCTCCCAAATAAACAACCCCTCAACTGACTCCAGCCTCTCTCAGCCTCCTCTCTCCTCATCTGTGTCATTCCCAACAATCGTGGTCATAGGAAGGAGCTCCCCAATCATAGCCACTTACTTTCGCATGGCCACAACCAATCCCCCAAAGCTGGCCACTTACCTTCATGCTTATAGGTCATCTCCTGGCAGCCAGAAAAGTACAGGCACACCAGGGCACAGAGACAGAGGAAAAAGGAGAAGTATAGCACAAAGAGGATATACTCCATGGCGGGGAGGGGCTGCAGGACCCGCTAGCCCATGTGTGTCGAGGGAACCGAAAGCCACATCATTGCCATCAATTTCCAGGCCTCTCTCAAGTCCTAGGAGGAAGCACCGATTCTTCCCCAGAGCATTCTCCTTCCCTCGACCACACAAGCCCACTGTCTTCCTTCTCTACTGCAGAGTTCTGAGAATGAAGATACTCCGGAAGATGCACCTTTATTAAAAGGGATGCCAGCTCTGGGGCAGATCCGTGGGCTGAGGGGAGCTGGTTTCCAGGGGCTGGGCCTGGGCGTGTCAGTCACAGAGGACGGCCTCCAGGCTGGCTTATTCTCTGGGGGCTTTCCTCCCAGACCCCAGGTTCCCTGAGCCGCCCTGCTGTCGGGGCCATTCCATGGGCCCGGGTCCCTGGATGATCGCCAGGGCCCCCGGGAACAGCGCTAGCAACCGTGAAGCCGAGAGAGGCTTCTTCAGGACCAGAGCCCAAAACGGGGAGGCTTGGGAAATTTCTCTGTTGATCCCCGTCCACCCTGTACGCGCCCCGGACTAGTTAAACTCATGGACTCTCAGCAATTCTTCTGTAAGTATTTGTTCTTATCATTTATACGAACCGAAACAAACCATCATCCAACAGAAAAACTGCAACTAGAGAGGTCTTCAGTTTCCCACCCGTGTGGCACCTACGAGGGCCTTGTGTTTCTTGCAGAAGCTTCTCTAGGCATAAGATCAAAAGAAAAAAACCCTCCTAGTGGAGGGTTTAAAAAAGGGCATATTTTACCATTAAAAAGTAAAACTTCTGTAATTTGAAAGGTAGTAAAGCAACATTAAAAGGTAGTAAAGCAACATTAATTCACAAAAGAAAAAATACACATAGGCAAGTTCATATATATTTTAACTTCAATAATGTGTGATACTCTGCTCCTTTCAAAGTAGCCATAGTATGAGCTACGTAACCATGTCATACTATGCAACTTAGTGCTAAGTCTTTAAGTCATCTTTCCAAATGAGCTGCCACCCAGGCAGAGTTGGGACTGGTTCAGGCATGGGCCTGTGACCAGGCTGAGCTAAGGAGCACCAGCCCTGGGACTTTTGCTGGAACCACTGAGGAGAGACATCCTCTGACCACAAAGGTTGCTAGACAGGTATAATGCCAGCCTGAAGCTGCTAAAGCTGTTTGGGCCACCACATGGGAGAGCCTGCTTGAGAAAGAGGCCAGCCCAGAGGGAAGTACACTTGAAAGATGGAGATAGACAGGTACCTGGCAATATCGTGTGAGCATCTGGATCCAGCCGTGCCTGAAACCAGTCTAAACTTCTCAGTTATATAAATATTTTTCTTTGTTTAAATGACTTTGAGTTTTTGACGCTAGCAACAGAAAAAATCTGGGCTAATGGGGAAGAGGGAGATAATCCTAGAAATCAAGTCATCTGCAAACTGTTGAGTTCTGCGATAAGCCTGAAGACCGATTTCTCTCTGAGCTGCTCTACACATGAACCATCAAGAAAAACGGAAGACAACCTTTGCCTTGCAAGCGGATTCCTGGCTCTGTGGACACCATGACACGCGTCTAGTGGGGCTGCCTCCTGGACCTACTTAGACCCACTTTTGCTGGAAGCTCCTCAAGAGCGGAGGCACCCCTCTGCACCCATCACCTGACGCTGTGCTGGGCCCAAGGCAGATGCGCCACGGATGATGGAGCAGTGGCGAGAGAGATGGGGGGATGGGAAGGGCTGAGAGCTGCACCGCCTTGGCCTTCACCACCTAGCCCACTGTGGACGCGAGCCACCGCAGGCCTTGGGCAGGAGGCAAGCGGGACCAGGTCCCAGAAGAAATGGGGAACCATGGAGGGTTTCTAAGAAGAAGGTGGCAGGGTCAGACTCGTGCCGCAAAAAGATCGTTCTGACAGCTCTCGGGGGAGGAAGATGCTGGAAGCAGGGGAGCAGCCAGGGAGCTGTGGCAATAACCCCAGGACAGCAGACGAGGGCCCAGAGGAAGGTGGTGGAGACAGATGAGGAAGCAGAGGCCTAGACGGGAGGGTCTGGAATCAGGGAGCTTTGCCTCAAGCCCCTCAGCACTGGGTCTGGGGTCCCCTCCTAACACCAGGCAGGAGGCCAGGAGCTGCAGACCCGCCTTCCAGCTGGCTCCTCTCTGAAGACTGAGTCTCACCCCCATGCTCACTCCCAGTGTTGGGGTTTCCTGCCCTGCTAGAATATATTGCCTAGAACCACCATCACTTCCTGTCTATGCCAAAGTCTTCGGGTACAGCCTGGATGTCCCCATGGGCGTTGCTATGCGGGATGAGGTGCCCTGGGCAGGCCCTGCAGCCAGGTCAGGCCCCCAGCTCTGCTTTCTCTCCTCCCTCCATTGCCCAGCAACCTGCAATGCTGTGCCAGGTCGGGACAGTGCAGACTGCGTGTGCGGCTAGCTACTCAGCTGCCCTGCGTCTTCAAAATCGTCCCCATGTTTTATCTCCAGGACCCAAATCTTTTCCCGAGTCCTTTACCAAACGGCCCCAAAAACCCAGTAGGCGGCACCTGGAGCAGCTCCTGGGGGCCTCATGTACTCCTGATGTAGAGCTCAGCCACCTGCCTGACCAGGTTTTGGCGGAGGGAACAAGCGACAGGGGTGCTGCCCAGCCTGGAAGGGACAAGCCCTTGTCCCTTCCAGGGAACGAAACACCCAGCGAAAGCCCTCGGCTGCACGTTGCCACGCGGGGAGCCTCACAGACCAGCAGGACTGAAAGGAAGAATAGCTCACTGAGTCAATGTGATCGAGCCCCACTGTGTGGGCCGGGTGCTGTGCTGGGAGCTGCTCATAACTGGACGAACGAGGCAGGATCCAGCCCTCTCGACACTCAGAGGCTGATGACAGAGCCACGGGGAAGGGTTGTACAGGAACAAAGTCAAGTGGAAACAACCAGAAAGGGGAAAAAAGATTCCTATGGCTACTTAAAAATGGGAAATGTATTCACATGATGGAAAGTGCCTGGCATCCAGCCAGGCTAAGGTATGGCACCCTGGCTTCTGTGCCAGAGCAGCTGCTGGCACCCTGGTACTTCCCTCCACAAGGCCGCAGGCTTGGCCTTGGAGGCACAAGGTCAAGTTTGGATAGGCCCTAGGTGTCCTATCAGAATGGATGCAGGAGCCACTGACCAGGAGTGACCTAACAGAAGCTCCCCAGGTGTGAAGTGTGTCCTGGTGACAGCAGACCCCTGGTCCATTTGGGAGAGGGGACCACAGGACAGATCCTTGAACCCAAGGAAGGGCCTATTCTCAGGTGGTGCTTTGATGTTTCCCAACCTCCCCTCAAGGGATGGCTGCTGTCTACAGGGCATCGAGATGTCACCTCACTGCTACCTGAGACTGTCTCTCTCTAAAAGATGGTGACGTGAATTAGAGTGAGGGGAGGGGCAGGGCCTGGGAACCTGCATCTAAAAGGCCCTCCAGAAGAAAGCTACTGATTTAAGATGAAGGGAGAAAAAGAAATTATAATTTATTGATCCCTGACGACACAACAGACATGGAACCAGAAGCTTCATTTAATCTCATGGATGTGATGTTCATTGTAAGAACCAGGAAACCGAGGTTCCCAGAATTCAAGGCCACACAGCTAGGAGCCGGTGTGACCCTCACGCTGTTCCAGGCTACGGTTTCTGAGCCTCAACCAAGATCCCAGCCCCACTTTCAAGGTGCGTGAGCAAACTGTACTAATTTTAGCCATTCTTCATGCGCCCAGCTCTCTCCTAAGACACAGCTCTTCGCTGCCAGGCCGCACGGGCTGACCCCCTACCACCCGCCACTCCATGGCGGGGCTCTGATTCCAGTTAGGCCCTGATCAGACCTTCCGCAGAGCAAGTCCCCCTCCCTGGCCAGGGCCCAAGGAACCGCTCAGGGTCCCTTCTCCTGCAACCTCCACCCAGGGTTGAACTAGCAGGGTCCCCGGGCAGGGACAGCCAACACCAGTCTTGTCCCCAGAAGCCCCATGAGACAGGTCAGCAGCCCTCGGGGACAGGATGGCCCCTGGAAGATGAGGGCTGGCATCACTGCTCTGCCCTCAGCACTTCTGCAGCAACTGGGCTGTGGGTGTGGAATTAGAGGAGCCCCTTCAGGGGAACTGCAGAGTCCAGGGAGGCTTGCAACAGTCAGAGAGCAGGGATGGCTGTCAGACTTCCAGAAAATTCTGGAAACTTCAATGCGTTCACCGTGACACTGTGTCATGCAAGGACCCGGACAAAGTGATAAAGTGCGTGGATGCATAAGGGACAGAGAGTGCTATGGAGGCATTTAAGGAGAGAAAAGAAAGTACTGAATCCCTGCGGCCTGTGGAGAGAAGGAAGGGAAGTTGCCCAGCTTGAGAGGCAGCCCTGCGGAATTAAAAAACTAACCGGGTCCCCGATGGACCCAGATATACATCCTATCCAGCCCCGGACAAGCTGGGATTGAGTAGACGCATAAGGGAAACAGCTGTACAGTGAACCTTGAGAAAAAGAAAGATGCTGGTGGGTCATAGTAAGTGGGAAAGACCCTGAATCAGGTCAGGAAATTTTCCACAGAAGTTCCCAAACTCCACCTTCCAGTGGCATAAAACTATTGCAATTACAGTGACCAAACATCCGCATCCTGAGAAGACCCAGCGTCAGGCAAATGTATTTTTTCCAGTAAAAGCAATTTGTTTATTGAGTCAACAACTATTTAGGGCCACCCACTCTGTGCCAGGCAGCGACCAGGACATGGTGAACAGGACACAGATGCTGCCCTCCTTGCCTGCTGTACATGCAAGCCTAGCAAATCCTAAGCCCATTCTAGGCCTTTGTAAACTTTCTTCCCATAGACACATTCAGAAACAGGAGAAGGGGAAACATAATCTTTTCTTATTCCAGGCATTCTGATAAGGTTTGAAAAATATAGTTACAGCCCAAACCCAAAGTGGGTTTCCTGAAAACCTTTCTGGGGTATATGAGGCCACAGCATATCCAGTTCATGCAACAAACTGAACACCTTTAGATCGTTGCTTTTTAAACATATGTCCTGTGGTGAAAATGGCATTGGTGTATATTACTGGCAACTGTGCAAAATGACGCAACCCTTCTATAAAGCAGGGGTGGGGGGCTGGGGGCGAATGTTCTTGACTGAAGCCTTCGCACCCTCTGACCCACATTTCGACTTCTGGGAATCTACCCACGGGAACGATCCAGACTATGGACACAGTTTTCTGGACAAAAGGAGTTCGTTGTGGCGACATTTACAGAAGCAGGAAGTCCAGGAAGATGGAAAGGGTGGTCACCTAATGAGATGTTTAACACTCAGGGAATCCAGCAGAACTGGCCCGTGAAGAGTGGTCCGCTAAGCATAGACACATTTATTGCAGCATTATTCACAACCATGAAGAGGTGGAAGCAAACATGCCCGGCAGACACAGGACAGTAAACAAATTTATAGCCCATCCACTCAATGGATTATGTAGCCATGAACATTCATATTTATGATGACAGCATCATAACATGGATAAATGCTTTATAGTATAGTAGTAAGTAAAAACCCAGGGTGCAAAACTGTATTCTACAATTATAGTTACATTATTTAAAAAAATGGAAGCAGAGTGAGGATGGGGGGAGCGGAGACTGCACTAAAATGCCAACACTGATTGCACTGGGGAGGTACTGCTGTGATGGACCACTTGTCTCCCAGATAGTTGACAATGTGGTTACACTACTTCCATAATAAAACATATATATTTAAAAATAACCAAGTTCTGCTGAACCACTTCCCTTTTCTAAGTTTCTAATGTCAGTGCATAGAGATTTGCACCTCGTTCAACTTCACTTGGTGGCACGAGCTTGGGCCTTGGAGCCCAAGACTAGAGTCTGAAGGTCAGCATTGTCAATTACTTTATCTCTTTGACTCATTTCTAAATTTTATATCTATATACTTCCTGTAACTTTAAAATGAAAAAAAAAATAACACCAATCTCACAGGGTTGCTATGAAGATTAAATGAGATGGTATAAATAACCACTTCTCCATGTGTCCAAATTCGGTCCACAGGTATATTTTATTTGGCCCACAGAGTGTACTATAAACAATTTGCACCAATATTTACAACCCTTAGATTTTACATAAAGGTGTTACGGGTTGAACTGCGTCCCCCCAAAAAGATATGTTAAAGTCCTAATCCCCCAGTACTTCAGAATGTGACTTCACTTGGAAATAAGGTCATTGCAATAATATGAGGGCACACTGGAGTGGCATGGACCCCTATGTGACTGGTGTCCTTATAAGAAGATAGCCACGTGATACAGAGACATACAGGGAAAATGGCACATGACAACAAAAGTAGAGTTTGTGGTTATGCAGCTTTAAGACAAGGAAAGCCAAAGATTGCCAGTAAATCACCAGAAGCTAAGATGAGGCAAGAAAGGATTCCCCTACAGCTTTCAGAGGGAGCATGGCACTACTAACACCTTGATTTTAGATTTTTAGACTCCAAAACCTTGAGATAACACATTTCTATTGTTCTAAGCTACCCAGTTTGTGGTACTTTGTTACAGAAGCCCTAGGAAACTAATGCATAAGGAGTCCCACTTCTCTTGAATGAGTGGAATATCTGATACCACCTGGCTCACTTTCTTATAGCAGCTAATATTCTGGGCCCAGTTTTCCACAGTCCCCACCACTACCTACTGTCACCCTGACACCAAAGCCATATATCTGTGATCATTCAGTAAGACATCTGCACTGTTGTTTTCTTTATAGGAAGGAAATATTTCTCTACAACCATATCTCTACCAAAAGATAAACCATGAGGGCCATCTGGTTCAATAAAAAGGAGAACAGGCCCACATCTTCATGGAAGTGAAAAATGTTTACGGGTATTAATGCAAACTAAGTCCTTTTAAAATACCAATTTGCTCTTTTACTTTCCAGCTTGGTCCCTGTGGGCATCTGAGTTTTCCAAACCCAGCTCTGCTCTCCTCACTGGACATTTGGACACCATCTCCATAAAATGGGCAAAACCACATTTTCCAAAAAGAACGCATTCTGTATCATTCCAAAAAAGCCCAAAGCTCCTGATTTTTCAAAACAGGATATAGATGTTATAAACCAAGACTAAGTATCTTTTAAATCCTTCAAAAGATCTAAGTATTTATGTTTTTAATTTTGGGTGAGCATCCCCTGACGCCTAAATACAGAATTCATCTGTAAATTTTCCATGAATAAATTACAATAAGCAGGCCCACGTTGCTTTGAGAGGTAGTTATAACAGGTTTTTCACCATCGAATATGCAGAGATGTGAGTGTGTCTGCCTTTAGGGCCCCTCTGTGGATTGCTCACTTCTCCCCCATGCCTGGACCATCCGCCCTGCAGACCCTGGCATGGAGCCAAAGCAGGGCAGCTGCGCCATCGCACGCTCACCTTGGGTGGCTTCAGGCCCTTCCCACGATGTCTTCTGGAGCGCAAGAGCCGTTCTCTCTCCTAGAAGGAAACACAACTGTTGGGATTTTCAGCCAGTCTCACATCACATCCACCAACCCAGCTGACTTCAGAGGGCATAACTTACAATGCTGCTGTGCCTACCTGTCTGCACCAGGCCTGGGTCAGTCCAGGTTCTGAGCACCCAAGGCATGGCTGCTTCTCAGAACTGACAGCTACAGAGCCACACCGTTAACTGGACTTGGACCATCCCAGAAAAAATGCCAAGATTTGCCAGTCCTGCCTGTCTGCCTCTGAGGCTGTAAGCTATAAAACTTTAGGCAGTGTTGACTAGACATCAGCTGTCAGTGATCCCAGCAGAAAATAAAAAACCTTGCAGCTTTGATCTCAGACAGAGCTGGGGCCAAATCCCCATGGGGCCTCCTCCTGGTCAGGTGACACACCTCATTTCTGATTCTCAGGTTCTTCCTTTGCTATATGGGCTGGAACCTGCCCTTCCGAGACTGTGGGTGCCTGTGTTTCTTGTCAGTAGAAATGGCACCCACCGAGTAGTAGCAGGAGTAGCAGCATTCTGCCCCAGATAAAACCAGTACATTCTCTCCTTCCTAATCAAATGTTCCTATTCTCTTTGGCTGCCAGGAAACCCAGAGACAAATCTGGTGCTTGGCTACAGCCCACATGGTCCACCCATGTGTCCCTCCTGATCTTAACTGATGCTGCTATCTTCATTTTCTCTAGTCTTATCTGTTAATCTTCCTCTTTCAACTCTATCATTGTTTTGTTGGATGTGTTTTTTTCATCTTATGTGGCATAAAGACTTTCGTGTAATGAAGCAAAGATGAATGGAAGGATAACTGATTAGATGACGGTTGGAATGAAGGTGGGATGGAGGGAAGAAGGGATGCGTGGAAGAAGGGGAGGATGGGAAGATGGATGGAGGGATGGGAGGGAGGATGGATGGGTGAGTGGAAAGAAGGAAGGAGTAGAGATAGAGAGATAGGCAAACAAAGTTAATTGGACAATTACAGTCAAAGCCTTTTCTAGAATTTTGATCACTGGCTTTTCTACTTTTTGAAGATCCACTAATGGAAGCATCACATACCCCCTTGGGCAAGCAGAACACACTTTGCTTCTAAGATGCAACTAAAGCTCACTATAGATGCTCCCTTCCTGGTTCCTAAGCTCCTTCCACAAAGAGATGCAGAATTCTCTGGATGTAACTCTCACTCCACCTACTTAAGACATACTCACAACCCCCTTAATGATCCCCCCCCCCCCCACACACACACACACAGTCTTAACAAGTCCTTCAAATTCTGCTCTGATTATAAGGTTCCAGTTTTCAAGTTCACAGTCTGCAACAACTAGGCTAAAAGAAAAAAAAATAGATTTCTTGGGGACAGATCATGCCCACTCTGATGCCCACTCTAAAAACTGATGTTGCTTCTCAATGGCAGCAAACTAAGGATAAGATTTGAGAAAAAGAGTAGCCATGAAAACGGCTCCCAGATACCAGTGATGTCGTATAAACGAAGTGGAGGCTGCTTTCTGGAAGAACAAAGCAGCAAGGTGCCCATCACCAGGAGGAGCTCTGTGAGATCCCACCCCGCCAGCAGCATCGCCCTGCAGCCCTGATGCCATCCCCAAGGCCTGGGTCTCATGGCGCCCCACGGAGGGCTGTCACTCATGCTCATGCAGACTTACCAGCGAGAGATCGTCGATGACATGCTGCTGCTCCAGCACCTGCAGCCGCAGGAACTCGATTTCCTGCTCGTCCCTTGTCAAACTGAGGTCATTCAAGGACGTGTGCCTCTTCAGGGACGCCTGTGCCGACAGCTTCTCTTTCTGCAGCCAAGGGAAGAGAGGGCACTGCAGGGCCACTCACCCACAACACTTGATAGGAACCCACCGTGCGCGTCAGGGCATGGAGTGTGGGCTTGGGGATACGGGATGGAAGAATGGAGGGAGGGATGAGAGCCCCCTGGTCGTCAGGCTGGAGGAGTGGACAGCTGCAGACCGGAGCCAGGCCCGAGGTGTGGCTGACTGTGCCCGATGCTGACAGAAAGGGCTGGGTGGGCACTGGGGCGGGGAGAGGTGGGTGTCTGCACCAAGCCTGGAAAGCTTGGTCGCTGGGGAAAGAGAGCACGGAACACATGGTAACGACACACACTCACACCTGGACCTGCCAGGGCATGGGAGAAGGGTGTTCTGTCTCCCGGAGCCTCAGTCTTCTCAGCTGTAAAATGGGCATGACTGACACTAGTTTGGACAATGAACCTCAGAGTATTCCTTAAACCATCAACTGCAAGACACCACCCTGACCACAAAGACCAGTCATTCTTGTTGGAGCAAATAAAAGGCCCAAATTCAAAGCACTTAGAGCAAAATTGTAATCGTTCACATACTGAGCTTCCTCAGTGCACCAGGTTTTCTGTGAGAACGTTTTATGCCATCATTCCATCCTCTCTCTAAACCCACAGCACTGATATTTTCATTCCCATTTCACAGATGAGGAAGCTGAGAGAATGAGGGCTGGGCCTAAGGACCCTGGGTGGAGACGGCAGAGCGGAGGCGCAGACCCACTGTCTGACTGCCCCGGGCTCTCCGTCAGGCACAGACACCCACGGTGCTGTGAATTGTGGAGAACAGAGGCAGGAGGGACGGGTGCAGACTGAGACTGCTCGGCAGGCTTCCTGGATGAGGCGGGTAGGAGGTGGCCCCACAGAATGTGTACGGTGAGGGCCAGGAGCTGGAGGAGCCCGGGCAGAGACAAGGACTCCGAGACGATGACTTACCATCTCCACATTTTCCCGCGTGAGATTCTTGATCTTCTCCTCCATCCTCTGGATGCTCTGCAGCAAGTCCTCATTCTTCTTGTTCATTCGCTTGTTCTTCTCCACCAGGGGCTTCAGCTGGACCTCGGTCTCACGGGATCGTTTCAGCTGTGGTCACACAGAGAGGGCAGCAGCTGTAAGACCCAACCTCAGAGGCCAGTGGAGATCCCCCCTGGCCTGGAGCTGCCACTGCTTGGGACCACATTTCCTGGGTGGTGCAAACACCACGAAGAGCCCACAGACACCTGGCTTCCAAATGCAGGTTCCCACCTGAGCCTCAGAGGGCCTCGGGCAGGGCAAGAGGAGGGGGTGCAGCCCAACACGGAGGCCCAGAGATCTCCCTCAGGTCGTCCCCGCCGGCAAGTGGCCTGAGCCTCGTCCACACTTCCTTTACCTCCGGGCATGACCCCCAGAGGTCATAGGTCACATGCATAAAGGTCAATCCAGCTACCTAGCTCCTCCTGGCCACCATTCCTCCCCAGGTAGAGACCTAGCCTAAAGCACAACACTTTTCAGACAACAGACAATCCCTTGGCCCTGCTCTGTGCCAGCCTCAATGCTCAGGGCTCCGTCCAGCCCTGGAGCCGCGCCCTGAGTCCTCCGAGCACAGCCCCTATGACTGACGGGGTGTCCTTCCAGTCTCTCTCATCCCATCAGCATCTGGGGAGCCCCGCTGGGGCCCGGGCCCTGTGCTGGGAGCTGGGTCAAAGGGATGACACGACAGGGTGACCGTCCAACAGACGGGAGAAGAGGACAAAGACGGTGACAGAGGTAAGAACACAGTGAGACAGGCGCCGGTGGACACGCCAGGCCGGGAAACCACACATCCAGGGGTTCAGAACGGGCAAGAAGACGGCGCGTCACTGAGTGCAGTGGGAGCGCGGAGCTTGGGGGATGGGCAGAGAAGGGGCGGGCATGCTGAGGTCTGACGTAGGGAGCTGAGAGCTCTGCCATTTGTTTCCACCTGCAGCCGCACTCCTGCCGCGCCCAGGGCTTTGAGGCAGGAGCACTCTGTGGTCAGCACGGCCTTCTAGAACAATCCACCACTCTGACTGCTGTGTGGAGGCCAGTCCAGCGAGACAGAGACATGAGAGATGACGGGGAGGGGGAGGGCGAGCTGGGACCGGGAGGCTGCTCCATTAGAGGCACCCACTCTTCCTCCTGAGTACAGTGTCCTCCGTGACACACACACTAGCTGCATGACCACGGCCGAGTTGTCAGCCTCAGTTCCCTCTTCTGTAAGATGGGAATAATGGTAGTATCTGCCTCAGAGACTTGTTATGAGAACTAAATGCATAGTGATAGTCTTCGCAGGGTTATTTTAATGGATGAAAATTATAAACAATTTAAAATATTTATCAATATCACGACAATCACAAGAACCACTGCATCTATCGAGTACTCGCCATGTGTCCAAAACGATGTTCGGCCCTCCCAGGCATCCCCTCTCATTTAACCCTCACCATCACCCTAGGAGGGGGCCCATCCCCATCCCCATTTCACAGACAAAGAACCTGGCTACAAAGAGGTGGGTGATGTACCACACAGAAAGTGCCAGAACCAAGAACCAAACACAAGGGACTGACTGCAGACCCCTGCTTTTCGTTACCAGGCTGTGAAAGTTAAAACACTGATGGTAGCCATTGAAATATAACATGTACCTTGACTCATACATTGTACCTCTAGAAATCTATCCTGCAGAAATAAAGGTTCAAGTCGGTAAAGACAGAAATGTATCTTCTGTGAGGCATTGTTTACAACAGCAAAGAAACCTGAAACAGCCTAAATCTTCACCAGTAGAGGAATGGTTGAATAAACCATGGTTTGTCTACACAACAGAGTATGATGCAGCTGTTACAAAGACAAAGGTAGATCTTCATGCATTGCTGGGGAGCGCTGTAATTGATACAGCAAGTGAAAAAAGCAAGTTGCAGAACAATATTACATAGGGAAAATATCCCGTTTGTAACCACAAAACAATAAAAAAAAGGCTCTTCGTGGGTGTCAAAATATTTGCATAAGCATTAAAAACATGTAAGAATCACCTCAAACTGTTAACAGAAGTTACCTCATGATTTTAAGATCCCGGTGCTGGCCAGCTTATTGATTCTTACTTTAAACACTTCAGAAGGTCTGAATTGTTTCAAGCAAGCTATTTTTTTTTCTAATCCACTTAGTAAACTATTTTGCCTCTCATGAGGGATTTTTTTTTTTAAGCTCATGAATATTTAAGTGAAAAGTGGAGACATAATATTAGATGTACAGTCTGATGAAAACTATATAAAAATATGCCTTTAAAAATACTGGAAGGAAATGAATTTATTCTGATCCTGTTAAAATTGTGAAGAGGTGACACTTATTAACACTTTTCATCTCCCATGTTTTTCAAATATATTGATACACTTACTTTCATAATAAAATTTAGAATAAAGAGAAATATTACGAGACGTTTGTCAAGACATTTGTACGTGTTGACTACCACTACATAAAAATTAGGTTAATTGTTTATCCAGCGAATTTAAACATATTCAAGAAATTGCTATTTTTACTAGAGATTTATTTTTTTTAACCAGAAGTTCACATTCACTACTTTTAAAATTAGAAATATGTGAACTTTTATGCAAAAGAAAGTAAATAGATAAGCAAAAAGTAAAAATTATCCATAATCACACCACCTAAAACAACTTCCAATATCCAGGATGATGACAATGTATTTTTGTTCTGTAAACTGCTTTTATCATTTAATTCATTGTGAACAAATTTCTATGGCAAATAAATGTGACCTATAACATCATTCTTAATGACTGCATGCAATTCATTGCATAAATGTTCCATCATTATTTTGATCAATACTTAGGTGGGGTTTGGTTTTGTTTTGGTTCGGTTTTGGTTGCTACTATAAACAACACTGCAATGAAAACCCTCTCCATACCCCTCACTGAACTTCTCTGATTGTCAGCTCAGGATAAATTCCTGCAGAATCAAGGGCACTAACAGGTTTCTTCAACAAGCGTGTGTTAGATTTTTAATCAGGAAGAAATTAGAAGGAAAGTAGAGAAAACCAGATGGCCTGTGCATTAACTTCCTGTTTAGGGTGTGGATTGTGGCCCCAGGGCTGCTTTCCTGCATCCCAAGGCACCGTCTGTCTCTTGGGGGCTGATTACCAGTTCATTCCTCTCGTCTGCCAAGAGGGTATTTCTGTCTTCCAGCTTCCGTATCACCGAATTCAGTTCGGCAATTTTTAGCTGAAATCGCCGCACATCTCGCTCGTCCATATGCTGATCCTAAAAAAGAAGCAAGACACAAACATACTTTGAAAAAGCTTAACTGACTCAAGGCGCTCTGTGGACCCTTGTGGAAAACTCTGACGACAAAGGTGAGCTCCTCACTAGGAGGACCATGCGCCATGTTGGGGCTCCCCCAAGTCAAGCAACATGTGGAAAGACTTCATCTCAAAGGCGACAAGACCTCAAACCCGCCAGAGGCTCCCTGACACCTGAACGTGGTATCTGGGGACCTTCCCGTCCGAGCCCCTGCCCGCCAAGCATCTCTGACAGAGGCACAATCATAGACGTTCCAGGACGCTCCTCGAGGGCAGGCACTGTGCCCACCTCACTCACCACTGAGACGCCAGCACCTCATGTGGTGTCTGCACACAGCACGCTCAACAGACACTTGAGTATTTAGTGAATGAATGAATGAGTGAATGAATGAATGCATGCAGCTTTGGCCTCCTCTGTGCCTGTGAAGTACCAAGCTGTGGCCCCAGGTGCCCTCTCTGCTGGCTGAGCGCTCCTCATGGGCAGAGCTCTGCCTTTAAGCCATGTCCTGTCCTGACTGGGTCCCTTTCTGAGCTCTCACTGTATACTCGGCACTCATGTTTTCACTCCTTTTCAACTGAGCTCCACGTTTGGGGAGGAAGGGGTAAGGGAGGGAAGGAAGGATGCGCAGATGGATGGGAGGGAGGGGGGAGGGGTGGGGGAAAGGCAGGCAGGCAAGTTCGCCAGAAGAATGACCAGTAGGAGGAAGGACAGGTAGGTGGTCAGCTCTGAGGCCCCAGTGCTTGCATGAGCCCCTCACCTGGACACCCATGAGCTCGGCCATGTCCCCTATGCCAGGTGGGAGCTCTCTCTTTGGACTACCGTGGTACCGCTCAGCCTCTCTGACCTGAACCAACTGCTCATCCAAAGCCTCTTTCTGAAGAAGCAGCTTCTGGGTCTGCCCAGTCTGCACGCCGAGTTCCTTCTCCAAGGCCAGAATCACACGATCTTTTCCCTTGATCTCATCCATCTGGAAAGAGAAAGAATAAGCATTCAATTGTAGGGGTTCATGACCAGGGAAAGCTCTCTCTTGCTGCTCTCAGGCCCAGGGAAAGGTTCAGCAGGTCCATGGACCTGGGGCAGCTGAACTCAGCAACACAGGACAGAGAGACACCGTAGTGAACACCCCAGGCCCTGCTCCGCCGTCACCACCCCCAGCGCAGAGGAGCACAGAGCTGTGGGTTCAACGACCTATATGGTCAGCCAGACACTTACCCTCGAAACTGATCAGTGCTCGTGTCTCTCTCACCTTAATGAAATAAAGTCAAATCCTGACCCGCCAGGGCCCTCCAGCCTTCACCCCCTTGCCCTCCAGCAGCTCAGCTTCTTCACAGAGTTGGTCGTCCTCCTCTCTCCCACTCCTGTCTGGCCACGTCCCCACCCCTCCAGTAAACAGCTCTTGCTAACGTCTCCAACACTCTCCTGGCCCGCAAACTCACTGAACAATTTTCCATCCTCTCTCCTTCTCACCCCATCTGACACTGTCGCCCACTCCAGCTACGTGAACTGCTCCCACCCTCCCGCCCTCTGTGGGGCTTCACTGTTTCCATCTTCTTCTCGCCTTGCCCTGGTCACCATCGAAATCTGTAGTTCCCAAGGCTTGGCCCTCTTCCCAGTCTGTATCCTCTCCTCAGCCAGCTGCATCCTCACCTAACATGCTAACTCCCGTGTGCAGCTGACACTCCGACCTCCTCCCTCCGCCCTGACGTCTCTCAGGGTCCCACAGTCAGAGAGCTGACTGGATGCTTCTGGGGCCTCCAAAGCGCCTCAGCCTCCCCACATTCGAGCCTCAGCGTGAGCCCCAGCTCCCCCAGCCCAGCCTCGTCCCACATTCCCTAGAGGAAACCAAGCAGAAAGAAGCTTACGGAGGAGGGAGCTTCTGCCACGGGCCATACACTTCGACTGTTTCTGGACACAAAGCCAACAGCTGGGAAACTGCCCCAGTAAGGGTGTTATACTGGGGTGCCCCTCCCCCAAATCCATGTCCTTCCTACAACCTGAGAATGTGACCTCATTTGGAAATAGGGTCTTTGCGGATATAATTAGTTAAGATGAGGTCACAGTAGAGTCGGGTGGGCCCTAACGACTGGTGTCCTTATAAGAGGAGGGACACACAGACACATAGGGAGAAAACGGAGGCAGAGACTGGGGTGATGCGGTCACAAGCCAAGGAACGCCTGGAGCCACCAGAAGCTGGAAGAAGCAGGAAGGATCCTCCCCTATAGCCTTCAGAAAACATGGTCCTGCAACACCTTGATTTCAGACCTCTAGCTTCCAAAACTGTGAGTGAATAAATTTCTGTTGTTTAAGCCACCCAGTTGATGGTACTCTGTAACAGCAGCCCTAGGAAACTAATACAGGTGTTAAAAGAGAAAATTTCCCAAGTACTAGAGTTTCATTAATTGACAAAAATCATAAGAGTTTCAGCTACAGTGATTACTATCATCATGGGATTTAGGAATAAATTCTATTTGAGATAGGGTACGTTAAAAAGTTCTGAAAAGAATACAAATGCTTTAGTAAGGATGGTTTCAACGAAATCTGGATAAAGTCTATATGATGTGGCTTTATTTAACACATACCTGTGAGTGCCCGCCATGAGCGGGCCTGTATGTAAGGCAATGTAACGTGGATACTACCTTGATTACCCAACGTAAAGGTTAAAGCCAACTGATATAAAACAACTTGGCGCAGAGGAAAAAGCACTGTGCATGGAGTGCAAAAGTATGAACTGGAGACTAATCCCCCACTGGCAAGCTGTGCGACCTCTGGCAAGTCACTCAACCTCTCTAAGCTTCAGGCTCCTCACCTGTAAAATGGGGATGTAGGAACATCCACCTGGAAGGGGAGCTGTGAGGACTGAAGGGGACAGCAGAGACAGGCAGGCTGCTTAGGAGCAAGGCCACTGGGCCCAGACTGCCTGGGTTCTAGCCCTGATGCCACCACTTATTGGCTCCGTCACCTTGGTTTAGTTACTTGATTTCTTCCTAAGCCTCAGCTTTCCATCTGTGAAATGGGGATAATAATAGGGATGTTTTGAGGTTGAAATACATTAACACATAAAAACTGCCTGGCACGCAGTAGGCATAAAATAAACACTAGCTCTAATTATAATTGTTGCATGCGCATAGTAGGTCTCAATAAATAGTAGTTCCTGTCTTTCCTAGACGTTTGTTTCCATTAGGTGTGCAAATATTGAGGAAATGAATGAATGAATACTGCAGTGGTTTGAATTGTGGTCCCTAAAAAGACATGTCCACATCCTAACTTCAGATACCTGTGAATGGGACCTTGTTTGGGAAAACGGTCTTTGCAGGTGTAATTAAGCATCTTAAGATGAGGAAATTGTCCTGGATTAACTGGGTGGGTCCTAAATCCAATAACAAGTGTCTTCATAGGAGGAAGAGAAGACACAGACCGAAGAAGAAAAACATAGAGGGGAGGCCATTGTTGACTTAGAAAAAAAGGCACAATGTGAGAGTTGCGAGTTAAAGTTTTATTTGGGGCAAAATGAGGACCGCAGCCCAGGAGACAGCGTTTCAGGCAACTCTGAGAAACTGCTCGGAGGAGGCAAGGGGAGGAGCCATGATGTATAGGAGTTTTTGCGACAAAGGCAAAGTAGTAGGGAACATCAAAAGATTATTGTTAATTAAAGAAAACCAGATATCTCAAGTTAAGGAATTTAGCGCTTTTCTATGTATGGGAAGATGTAAGAGTCTGGGCTCACTGAAATCATTCCTTTGATATGCACCTCAGCTATGTGGGGCCAGTATCCTGTATTTTCACACCCTGAGTTTCCTTAGGGCTCACCACTGCAGGGAGTGGCTGCAGTCTGATGGCTGCTAGATGGCAGGTATTCTGAAACTCTTACTTCTGAATCGTACACCTCGCATTCAGACACAGATCGCTACAGCAGAGAATGCTAGTTAGGAGCCCTGCCCTGAGGGCAGACAGAAGCTGACTCAAATCCCCGCCCCTACCTGCTGTGTGACTCTGGGCAGACTGGGCCACCCCTCTTAGCCTCAGCCTCGGTAATGTGGGGACACTGAGAACACCCCGTCCAACTGGGGGAAGACTTCAACCACGGGAAGAATTTAGCACAGAGCCTGGCATCTTACAAGCACACAGTCAATGTTAGCGGCCACTATTAATCTACTTTAGCTCCTGCTTAACAGAAGGCTATCTGATTTAAACAGCAGACCATGAAAAACTTATAAAATACAGTTTACAGAAGGCAGCAAATGGTACCCCCAACCTCCAGACTGAGGTTTTCAAGCAAAGTCCCAGAGCTCTGACAAGCTCTTTGAGTGGCCTTTCTTCAGAAGAAAAAAGGATACTCCCCTTCCCTCTGTATCCCCAGCCACCTCCCCGTGACAGTTTCCCGGAACTCCAGCCAAGGGTGTGCCCAGCGCAGCTCCTCCTTCAGCAGCTGCAGAAGGTGCCCGCTGCTCCCCCTGGTGACGGTCACCCGCAGCTCCCTGCTCTTCAGAGCCGGAGGTGGGAGCACCTCCCCGCTGTAGGGAAGAACACTTAATGATGCAGAAAACACTGCTGCCACTGCAGAGTTCAATCCAGAAGCAATGTGAACCACGTGAAAGGAGTTCATTAATTGAAACCACTTAAACATGCTTTCATTAATTCAACAAATACTGAATTGAGTGCCATCAGCAGGTGCTGGGAAACACTGATGAGCAAAACAGATCAGAGTCCCCGCCCTCAGAGCTTCCATTCCAGAGGGGAGGGTAGCTGAAAACAGAATAAAAAAGTCAACACGGAGTAGATCAGAGCATGATTAATGCTAGGAGAAACAGATAAATCGAGGGGAATCAGTGGTGCCGGTTGGGGAGGTGTTACAAGTTAACAGGTAGGGCTCCAGTCCGTCCCCCTCAGCATCCCAGCTGCACACTCCTGGCTTTGCACTGGAGCCCAGAAGCGCTGCCTCCACCACTGCATTACACTAGTTCCTCCCACAAGAAAGAACAGCATCTTAAGCAAGACATCTCTGGAAATCCAAATTCTCAGCCTGGAAGAGCACCGATTCCCCATTTATCCTAGGAAATGAGCAGAGGGCTTACACCCCATCATGTGGGAAAGGTTCCCAGAAAACAGCCTCCACTAGTGGAGACGGCATCCAGGAATGGATGGATGATGTGGAATAGATTCTGGAGCCAACATTTTCTAGGTTGTCACATTTCCCCAGCCAGAGTCCTGAGGTTCCACAGGTCAGGAGACCTGCCAGCTCACACAGCTACACAGGCACTCTCACTATTTGTCGACTCTGGTCTGGCCCCCAGGCTGGGCTCTTAGTGATCTTGCCCCCTGCCCTGAGGACCTGAGGAAGTGTAAACCTCTGACAGTGAGCTTCTCAAGCTTCCCCAAACCCCATCACCTGAGTGTGCTGGACATTCCTGGGTTGCCTCCCGGCATCCGTTTCCCCTTCTCCCACACTCCCACTCTCACCATGTGGTTCAGGAGAGGGGTGGGGCTGAAGTCACTCCAAGTTCCCAGGGCAGGCCCTGATTGGCTCACATCACCTGCATGCCTCCGCCACCTAACAGTAACTGGTTCAGGGATGGATACATGACCCAATCAGAGCCAACAGACCTGAAGAGGGTGTTGCTAGGACCCTCCTGTTTCTCCTTAGGAGCTAAGAAAGAGCTTCTCTCACACCCCAGTGTTCATTGCAGCACTATTTACAATAGCTAGGACACGGAAGCAACCTAAATGTCCTTTGACAGAGGTATGGATAAAGAAGATGTGGTACATATATACAATGGAATATTATTTAGCCATTAAAAGGAATGAAATAATGCCATTTGCAGTGACATGGATGGATCTAGAGATTGTCATACTGAGTGACGTAAGTCAGACAGAGAAAGACAAATATATGATATCACTTATATGTGGAATCTAAAAAAAATGGTACAAATGATCTTATTTACAAAACAGAAATAGAGTCACAGATGTAGAAAACAAACTTATGGTTACCAAGGGGGAAAGGGGGGGAGGGATAAATTGGGAGATTGGGATTGACATATACACACTCCTATATATAAAATAGATAACTAATAACAACCTGCTGTATAGCACAGAGAACCCTGCTCAATACTCTGTAATGACCTATATGGGAAAATAATCTAAAAATTAGTGGATATATGTATATGTATAACAGCTTCACTTTGCTGTACAGCAGAAACTAACACAACATTGTAAATCAACTGGGCTGTTTCCTGTGAGGATGTGGGGTCTGGCACAGTGGTGGCATCTCACCAGCACATTGAGAGCTCAGAGCCTGAGAAAGATGCATCAGGGGACACAGCAGAGCCTGAGAAACCTGGGTCCGGGGTGACATCATTAGTGCCACTGGAGCTATGCCCGAGGCTAGTCCTGCTACTTCAGTCATGAGAGCCGACAGACTCATGGTTTAAGCTAGTTTGAGGTGGAATTTCTGTCACTTGCAACCATAAGATTCTAGTTGACATACAGTTAGGGAAAAAACAACAGTCTGGATGATGGCTATCACTTTTTACTTACAGGCTAGTGTGAGCTCGGGACTACATTTGTACTTAAGAGACACTCTCTCTCTCAGTCTTCAAAAGACCCTCAAAGTAGACATTATTTACTCCATCTTACAGATAAGCTTGAGGCCCTGAGAGGTGAATGTGCCCACACACTAGTCAGAAGTAGATCCATGATTCAGACTCAGGTCAGCCCCTGCAAAGCCCTCACTATGCCCTCTCTCAGCCCCAGAGGCACAGAATCTCATCATTTCTCAGCAGTCACATCCATCAGGACACTCGCCTCAGTGAAAACCTCAGTTTAGCCAGCTCCCAACAAACCCACCAATTTGTGAATAATTCTGTTAGTTCCACTTCATTTGCAAAGTTTGGAGCATCAGAGAATGAAAAAGAAGCTGCTACCCCAAGATCCATTCTCGTCCCCTCCTTGGTACCTGTAGTTGGATGAATGGTGTCCCCCTCAAATTTCATGTCTATTAGGAAAATCAGAATGTGATCCTATTAGAAATAGGGTCTTTACAGATGTAACTAAGATGAAATCATAACAGATTGGGGTGGGCCCTAGATCCAGTAACTGGTGTCCTTATAAGAAGATGACAAGACACAGCCACGTGGGGAAGAGAAGGCCATGTGGAGGCAGAGACTGGAGTAATGCAGCTGCAAGCCGAGGAACACCAAGGATTCCCGGCAACCACCCAAGCCTGGAAGAGGCAAACAAAGGATTCTTCCCTGGAGCCTTCAGAGGGGCACAGCCCTGCTGACACCTTGTTTTCAGACTTCTAGACTCCAGAACTGTGAGAGAATAAATTCCTGTTGTTTTAAGCCATGGAGTTTGTTACAGCAGCCCTAGGAAATGAACAGAGTGACACACCAGGATTTGTTAGGAGCTGCCATGCATTTCCCAGCTCCCCTTGCAGCTGGGTGAGGCTGAGTGAGTAACTTCCAGCCAAAGAGATGGAAGTGGAGGTATATGGAACCTCCAGAAAGAAAAGTGCTCTTAAATGAAGACCATACCCTCCTTCATCTGCCCTCCTATTGCCAACCTGGGATGCAGATGTGATGGCTGGCACTCCATGGCATGAGGGGCCATGAGGACCATGGCCACACCCTAGAGCCCCTTCTGAGGGGAAAGGTAAGAGGCCCTGGGGCCTACACTACTCTGTGGAGCACTTTACAGACTTTGTATATGAAAGAGAAATAACTTCCAGATTTTAAGCCCCTGTGTATTGGGGGGAGTCTTCTCAGACCTAATCCTAACTGGTCTAAAGAATGTGTCCAATAGCCCCACGTTGACCATAATTGCCTTTTCTTCTTGACTGTTTCTTAAGAGGCATGTTAAATGTGTAAGTGGAAGCCTGGAAGCCTTCTTGCATTTCTAATCCAATCAGCTGACAAAGAAACAAAACGCAGGCCACTTTCTGAACACATTGCCAAGAGGCCTGTCTGACGAGGGACATTTATCAAATGTGTGGACAACTGGAGAAATGGACATTTATTCTTTTCACTCTATTCTCCTAAGTGGCTCCCACACATTGAGACTACCTGAGCTGGGGATATTTCTGTTTGGCACCGAAATGGAAACAGACACCAAGTCCTTGGTTCGTTTCAAATTAAGCTCAATCTGTCTCTTGTGCAAATACT
This sequence comes from Balaenoptera musculus, assembly GCF_009873245.2. Taxonomy (NCBI): domain Eukaryota; kingdom Metazoa; phylum Chordata; class Mammalia; order Artiodactyla; family Balaenopteridae; genus Balaenoptera; species Balaenoptera musculus. Next base: position 104,303,341 of record NC_045789.1, read on the forward strand.
TGTTTTTTCCCCATTTTATTTACCTTAAATATACATTTCCTGTAACAGAGGAACATATTTTACATGCCTTCTATTACACAAACTATAAGCTGCTGATAGATGCTTTAGTTAACTTAATTCTCATAATGTTGTAACAGATATGTGATTGTTCCTCCTTTTGTAGGTGAGGCACCAGAGGCTTAGAGACCATAAGCAACTTGATTGGGCTCACACAGCTAACAAGTGAGGGAGTCTGGATTCACACCCAGAAGAGACTTTCTCCAAAGCCTTTCTCTTCCTATTATGTGATAACACCGCTCCTACACACACAAAGAGAAAAGCGGCTGGGGAATACTTCTGAGAACTTAGTATCGGTATGTGCTTAGATTTTCTATACATTAGACATTTAAAATCAGTGCATCTCTTCTGCCATTCTTGGTACTGGCTTGTTAAGCTGCGAACTGACGCTCTGTCACTGATTGGTGACCAGTCTAGGGGTGGACAGCTGAGCCAGGACTCCAAAAGGACACCTGGTCCTTCTGCCTCCAGTCCTGAAATTCCATAGGTGTCTTCCACAGACAGGAGAGGCCTGCCAAAGCTTCCATTCCACGCCCAGGATGGCAGGGGCTTTGCTGGAACCCCAGGGTCTAGAACCATGCCTGGAGCACAGTGGGTCCCCAGAACTCGGCATTTACTGCTCCGTGAGGGAGGACTGGGGCACTTGCTTGTGGAGAGAACACGGCTCATACATCATGGACGGACGGGCTCCGAGTGTGTGGAAGGAGGGCTTGCATGTGTGCAGGGAAGACAGGGTGCTTGTACGTAAGAGCAGGGTGCGTGTGTGCAGGGAGGATGGGCTGCGTGTGCGGAAGGTCAGGTACGCACTCGAGCCAGTGAGGGGAGAGGGTAGCGCACTTACCAGCCGGCGGATGTCGCGCTCACACTCGCGCTTGATGCGGTGCACCTCGTCCTGGTGCGCCTGGTAGGCAGCGCGCAGGTCGGCCGCCTTGGTCTTGTCGGCCTGCATGCAGTTGCTGAGCGCCTCCTCCGCCTGCTTGCGTGCCGCCTTGAGCTCCAGGATCTCCTGCTGCAGCCGCAGGCGCTCGCCGTCGAAGGCCCTGCGCGCCTCTTCGCGCGCCTCGGCCAGCAGCGCCGTCTTCACCTTGTCAGCCGCACCGTCGCGCAGCACGTTCAGCGTGGCCTGCAGCCGCTGCAGCTCGCCCTCCTTGATCTTGGCCGTGCGCGCTGCCTCCTGCTCGTGCTGGCGGATGAGCACCTCGCGCAGCGCCTGCAGCTCCTTGGTCTTCTCCTCGTGCAGCTTAGCCCTGAGCTCCGAGATGTAGGCCGTGTGTCGCCGCTGCTCCTGCTCGCGCTCCAGCTTGGTCTCCTGCAGCCGCTCGCGCAGCTTGCCCACCTGCAGCCGCGGGGGGAGAGCCAGTCAGGGTCAGGGCTGGGGGAGCCGGCCAGGCCCGCCACCACCTCCCTGTGTCCCTTCGTGTGTGACAGACCCCTGAGACCCTCCCCCGGACCCCACACTCCAATTCCCCCTCCCGCCACCTCCATCAGTCCCACCCAGAGTCTTCCCTACTATTTTGTCGAGATCTTCCCAGCCGTGGAAAAACATCTGAGGGTGCTGGAGAGGAGAGTAAGGCTTTGACATCCCTTCCAATTTGGAGATTTACGAGGAAGGACAATTTATCAGTCACAAAATATGCCCCACAGAAATCATCTGTCTCATCAGAGCAGAACAGATTGTCAACCAGAAACACACTTCCAGTGCCCTTGCCCTGAACTCTGGAGTCAGAGGAGGCCGAGCAGGTGGACGTAGAGAGGGGCAGGGGTGGAGGTGCCCTCACTGCTGAGTGGCTCTCCTGCCCGGGCTGGGGGCTTCTGTGCCCCCCCCCCCACATGAAGCTCTCACAGCGCCAGGAAGGAGGTAACTGCTTCGCCACAAGGCAGCCGAGCATCAGAGATGCACCGGTGACCTGCCTGGGATGAGGGGCTGCCAAGGGGCAGAGCCAGTCTTCACCCCCAGGCGCCTGACCCCAGGGCCAGTGCTCTGCAGGTGCCAGGCTGCTATCCCCACCAGAAGGTATTCGTCTATTCAGCAAACAAAACATTATTTGTAAAATATGCCAAGGGAGTGTCTTCTTCAAACACTCCAAAAGGCTTTATTCGATCTCTTTATTTCAAATATCACACAATTACACATATTGCACAGGAACCCATTCGTTTTCTAAATTACAGCGATCTCCGAAGAACAGAAACCAATGTGTCTTTCATGGATAAGCTGCTTCCAAGGTGGCAACATTTCCCCCAGACCAGTCTATAGAACACCAACAGGCTGAAATTAATTTTAGGTGAGGAGTTTCATGATGTCACTCAGGTTGATAAATCCTTACTCATAACAGCAGGGAAAGGAGCAAATAAACCCAGCCAGGCAAAGATACAAGATCAATGTCTCCTTACATCAAACATGCATAATCACAGAAATAAAACAGGGACCGGACCTGTCAGAGGGCTCATCTCACCCAAGAGCTAGAATTGGCCTCTTCCTAAGGGACTGAGTGCCAGGAAGCCAGAACTTTAAACATTTAACGTGATCTCCCCAGGGAGGAACTAAATGCTTCTGGCATTCTCCTTCTAAGGAGGCAACACTGTTCTAACTTTCTGGGATGCTGACAGTGATTTGAAGTCGAAGGGATGGGATCTTGTCGGAATCCGAATCCGCACTGACGAGTGCATTTCCCTCTGCAAATTACTTAACCTCGAGATGGTTAATGTTATGTGTCAACTGGGCAGGGCTGTGGTACCAGGTCATTTGGCCAAACACCAGTCTAGATGTTGCTGTGAAGGAATTTTTAAGGATGTGATTAACATTTAAATCAGTAGACCTGGAGTAAAGCAGATGAGCCTCTATAATGTGGGTGGGCCTCACCAAGTCAGTTGAAGGCCTTCAGAGAAAAGACTGAGGTCCCCAATGAGGAAGGAATTCTGCCTCATTACTGTGCGATCAATGCTCCCTCGAATTTCCAGCCTATCTGCCCCGCAGATTTCAGATTTGTCAGCCTCCATGACCATGTGAGCCACCTTCTTGAAAAAAACCAAATCCCTCTCCATCTCGCTCTCCTACTGGTTCTTTTTCTCTCTGAAGAACCCTGACTATACAAACCTCCCAGAGCTTCCTGATCCTTCCCTGTGAAACAAGGCTATCAACAGCTGCCCCTTAAAGACTGTTCGGAGGAGGAAAGCTGAAAGCGGATGAGCGGATAAAGGGAAGTTTGGTCCCAGGTAGTAAAGGAAGGAGGAATGTGGCCAGCGTGAGCAGAGGTGTGTGCAGGGCAGCCTGGGGGAGGCCGGGCCTGTCCCTGGGAGGGGCCAAGGGGGCCAGCTGAGATGGGCCAGGTGACACCCGTGTGTAGGGCAGGGAGGCTAACGGTGGATGGGCTGCGGGAGAAGGCCCTGCTGGGTCCCACCAGCTCTGCCTAGAAAAGCTGAGGGCCGAGCCCAGGCGCCATGACCCAGGTGTGGCACAGTGAGGCGGGGGTGGCCCCCGGTGGGCACAGAGCACGCCCTCCTTACTCCACTGAGTTGAGCAGGTCTACGAAAGTCATGTGCCACTTGACTCGCCGCCAGATGCCACCAAGCTGTGCCCCGCCCCCAAGTCCAGAGGTGCAGCAGGAGAGAGAGGCCCTTACCAGCCTTGCCTCAGCATCTGGGCTCTAAATGTGGCAAGAGCAAGGTGACCAAGAAAGGGCAGGCATCTAGGTGGGAGGGGCTGGCCTGGAGAACTCTGAGCCAGCACCGCCAGCGCCCCAGTGGGCACAGTGAAGTCAGCCTCCACTTGGCTCCTTCCCCCACTCCTCATCCCATCTGTCAGCGCTGGGTCTCCACATCCAGGCCTCGACCACTTTTCCCCGTTCCCTGCGACCACCCTGGTCCAAGCCCGCGGCAGCATGGCAGTCACCTTCTCACCCATCGCCCTGCCTCTGCCCCCGCACACTCGCCCTTTAGTCCTTCCCAGCGGCCAGCACAGGCCTCTGAACACACACGTTAGAAGGTTTCCCTCTACTGCCTTCTGAATCCACAGGGTGCAGGTTAACCGTTCTGAAACCACTAGAGTGCTGAATAACTAAGTAAATGGGTGGTGGGGTCAGGCCCTCCCTGCTGGAGGGAGGACAGATGAGCAAGGGGAGGAGGTCAGAGGATCCAGGTGGTAGTGGATTAGACTGGGGACATCAGTAAGAACTCATGTTTAACTTAATATACATATAGATGTTATATTTAGAAATATTTTAGATATGTATACATACACGGTTAGTATACACGCATACACTTCCTTGCTCTGTCAGCTAAGCCTAGAAGCAATGACATGTCAGCAGTGGTGAGCACACCCAGTGCCCAGATCTTGGTTTCTCATGCCATTCTCTAATAAGTGGGACCAGGGCTCCTTGGAGAAATGAGTGGCTCTAGGACTGGGGCAGGGAATATACAAGACGAACCTGGAGCACCTTACAGGACTGGAAGGTAAGGGTGCACCCAAGAATAAATTAATAAATAAATGCCACAATGATGGGGTGCAAAGGAACACAGGGGTCAACTGAAAGAGATCCCCGTGGCCAAAGCTAGAACAGTTTGAGCAACAAAATAAAGTAGTATTGGATTATAAGCCAAAGTGTAAAATAAGTGTTCATAGTGATATAAATGACTGAATTGATACATGTAAAAATACGAAAGAAAACAAAAAAACCCTCGAGGGCTCTGTGGCATCCAGCATACAAGCCCAAGTCCTCCCCGGCCCACAGGACTGACCCCGGCTGATGGCTCTCCGGTCCTCCTCCCTGACCACCCAGCTCAAGCCACATCCCCAGCTGCTGCACCTCAGACATGCAGGCACCTTCCCGCCTGCGGCCTTTTCCCAAGCTGGCCCTTCTGCCTGGAATGCTCCCAGCCAGGCCTCTGCAGGACCTGCCCTCCCATCCCCTGCAGCACCCCTTTGCTGACCACCTCCCAAAAAAGCCACCCCTGCTGCAACCCCACGACTCTCCACCTGCTTCTCCTGCTTTACTTTCTTGGCACTTTTCACTATGGAATAAATATTACATGTTAATCTCCTGGCCTTCGTTCCCTACCTCCCCCATTAGATACTAGCTCCAGGAGAGGATCTCCAGGGCAACCCAGCTTCTGGGACAGAGCATGGCACACAGTAGGTGCTCAATAACTAGCCACGGACTGAGCACAGGAAAGAACGAAAGGATGATGGGCCTGGCAGTTTTGTAAATAATGAATGACAGCATCCACTCCCTGGGGCATGAGGGTGGCCGCGGTGCTGGGGCACTGGCCTTTCCCCAGATGGGTCCTGGCTCCTAGGCTAGCTGGTCCCTCTGCCTGGTCCCTGTGCCTTCACCTTCCCTCCATTCTCCAGGAGGCCCGGAAGGCTTCCCCGACTGGGTCAGGGCCTCCGCTGGGCTCCCAGAGCCCTGCATTATTCCCTCCATCACCACACAAATCACACCCGAATTCCAACTCTCCCGGCCTACCCACTGCAGCCAGAAGCCCCTGGAGGGCAATGAAGCCCGATTCACTTCTGTAGCTGGACTAGTCCCTGGCCCAGTGCAGATCCAGACCAGGGTGGGCTGCTCACTGCAAGAACAAATGAATCACCAGCTGGTGAGTGGTGGGCAGCAGCCGGAACCTCCATGGCCTGGCTTGGGCCCATGTGCTGACCACTGCCCTCTCTGCCCCCACCCACTCCAGGCCATGGGCCTCAACAAGTCAGGGACTCTGCCCCAGTGGCCTTGGCACCCTGATTGGCGCTGAGGATGCTCCCAGGTGATGCCGGACACTTGGGATGGTGTGAACCCCGCTCCCTTTTGTGCCAGCTAGCAAAACCCTTCAGAGCCAGCTCCAGACCACCTCTGCAAAGCTTTCTCAGGCCACTCTGACCATTGCATGGTTTCCTAAAATCTCTGGTGCAACATGCCAAGTACTGTCATCCGGCTAGCTCCCTGAGGATCTGAGCACCCAGCCTGCCTGAAGGCAGGCCATTTCTGAGTCACTTCCAAACGCCCAGCCCAGGCCCAGAGCACAGGCACGGGGCGGGGGGCTGGGGGCTTGATGAATGTGTGGATGAACCAACAGGTACGTTCCCCACATGCCCTCGCCCTGCAGTGTTCAGTGGGGACTCCTCTGCTAAAGTAACAACGCTGTAAACGCAACACCAGCAACAGTTATCATGAGAGCATACAGAAACAGCAGTTAAATGCAGTCATAAAGTTTATACTTATGTTTCTCATACCAGCCAGTAAGCACATTGCTGAATTCTCTGAGAACAGAAACTCTCCCAGTGGCGGCCTGGATAAGCCCCCCGGCAGGGCCACGAGGTGGCTGGACTGAGCAAACGGGCAGCCAGGGCACGGAGAGGCCGGAGGTGCGTGGGGAGGCACAGACTGGGTTTCTTGTAGGCCTGGCTTCCAACCCAGTGCCAACACCTGTGACTGTGCGGACCTGCTGTGATGGGCTGAACTGTGTCCCCCCAAATTCCTGAATGGCCGTCCTAACCCCCAGACCCTCAGAATGTGACTGTATTTGGAGACAGTCTTAAAAGAGGTTACTAAGTTGAATGAGGTCATGGGGGCGGGTCCTGATTCAATACAACTGGTGCCCTGACAAGAAGAGATTAGGACACAGACGCACACAGAGAAGAGCATGTGAGGACACAGGGAGAGGGCGGCCGTCTACAAGCCAAGGAGAGAGGCCTCAGGAAAAAACCAACCCTGCCCACACCTCAGACTCCCAGCCTCCAGGACTGTGAGGAAATAAGTCTCTGTTGTTGAACCCCTACCCCAGTCTGTGGTACTTTGTTACGGCAGCCCAGCCACCTCTCCTCTCCAACCCTCAGTTTGCTCACCTATAAAGTGGGGAAAGCCACATCTGACCTCACAGGTCACTATGAGGGTCAGGAGGCCCTCTAAGGTACCTGGTGTGGCCTGTGTAGCAGACGCATAAGTGTCTGCCAACCGCTGAGTAACTACATGTGACAGGCAGTGCCCAGGCCCCGGATATGACTCTCTCATTCATTTCTTAAACAACCCAGGGAAGCAGACACATCAGATGTCCCCATTTAACAGATAGGGAAACTGAGGCATAAGGCAGCTACCTGGCTTGCCCCAAGGCCTCAAGGCGAGTTAGGTGGTGGAGGTGGGACGGAGACCTGGCCGAATGATGGTGGCTGTGCGGCTTTCCCCATAACCACAGCTGCTGCTGCTACTTCCTGGTCAGCCCCTCCAGGCCCAGCTGTGCAGCTGACCACCCAGGGGATCCTGGCGGGCAAATCCTTCCTGAGCGGGACAGGATGTGGACAGGCCGGCACCACCAGCAACTGTGCTGAAAGACCCTGGCTGCACTGGCCCCGGAACTCTGAGCGTCTGGGGCTGGGAGGCAGCACGTGTGTCCCCAGGCTCCAGGAGCCCAGTCTTCATCGCCCCAGGTCGGGGACTCTGCCTCTGCTCTCCACGTAGCTGTCCTGAGCTGGGGTCAGAGCCAAGGACCAAGCCCCAGCCCCCTCCCCATCCAGGAGCTGGACCCCGCTCCGCCCTGCAGCTGCTGCCAGAGTCCCAGCTCTCAACCAGACACCTGCTGCCATCCCCCAAGCAGTCCCTCCCCGCCCTCAGGTGCTATGGGCAGGGCCGGAGGGTACCTTCACGGCTTGGGGTATAAGGCCAGCCCCTCAGTCGGGCCCCCCACGAGCAAGCCCAAACACCATCCTCCTTCTCTCCTCACACGAATGGCGGCTCCACCCTGCTAGCAGAGCACCTCCACCCCACCTGCTTTTGCCCTCAAACCACCCAGGTCAGAACCACACCAACAAAGAGGACTGCGGCAGCACCCAGGCACCGGATGGGCTTTTCTTGCTTACATTACCTAAGATCTTTAAGACAACCTTAAACTGGGTGGTTATCATGATCCCATGTTACACGTGAGAAAACGGAGGTTCAGAGACTTTATGTCACTCATCTAAGATCGTGAAGCCAGTCAGGGGTCAAGGTGAGGTCTGAAGCCAGGTCTGCATGATTAGAAAGCCTGGGGTCCTCCCACTGTGACTGGCTGCCCATCACGCCAACAGTCTGATTGGCACCCAACGGGGCATCGTACTGACTGGCTCCAAAGCTCATACCTGCCTTACGAGAGCAAAACAGCTCCCATCACAGAGCCAGGCTCCAAATCAAGCCCTTTATGTCAGGGGTCCCCAACCCCCAGGCCGTGGACCGGTACCGGTACCGGTCCGCAGCCTGTTAGGAACCGGGCCGCACAGCACGAGGTGAGCGGCGGGCGAGCGAAGCTTCACCTGTCGCTCCCCGTTGCTCCCCACCGCTCGCATTACCACCTGAACCATCCCCCGACCCTATCCATGCAAAACCTGTCTTCCACGAAACGGGTCCCTGGTGCCAGAAAGGTTGGGGACCACTGTTTGACGTATTGATATATGTATTTACATCCTTACTCCTGCCCACCGGCCCATCAGGTGGTACTGTTAGGATCCCATCTTGCAGGTGAGGGAAATTACGGTATGGAGAGTGAAGTAACTTGTCCGAGATCAGAGCCAAATGTCGGGGAGGGTGGGGGGGATGGGGTAGCGGACAGGATTCGCATCCAGGTGGTCTCTGTACCACCACTGATGTTACACCCATTTTAAAGAGAGGCAAGCTGAGGCTCAGAGAGGTGGAGTGCCCAACCCCACCCCAGTCCTGGGACACACCCTTCACACTTACCTCAGGGGCAATTTGTCCACCGGGAATTCACAGCCCACCCCTCACTTGAGCCAGGAGGCCCTTGTCCCTCCCACCTTGCTCTTTTCCTGCTGGAACTCGATCTGAATGCTGGTCAACTTGGCCCGCAGCTCCTCATTGGCCATCTGCACCGCGTCCATCTCCACCTCAGGCTTCTCGCCCTTGCTCCGGCCTTTCTTAGACATGCTTCCTCTCAGGTTGAGATGCTGAGATCCTGTGTTCACTCCCGCCAGCCAGCAGGCACCGCTCCCAGCTCCGCCGTGCTAATCAGTCTCACAGGGCTCAGCTCCTCCTCTGCGTAAACCACCATCACTTGGGATCCTGGGGGAGGAAGGAAGCCAGGTCAGCAGAGAGAGAGGGGCTGGTGCCCCCTTGCCTGGGGCACTCAAACACGATGGCAGCCAGCGTTTGCTGATGCCTCCCTCCCTGATCCGGGCACCTGCTCACCCCGAAGATGCCCCACCATTCACAACACTGACCTAGGGCTTCTCCAACAGGGGCTGCATCAGAATCACTTGCAAGCTTGTTAAGACGGAGTCCTGGGCCCACCCCCAGGAATCTGATTTGCATGTCTCCCAAGCTCCCAGGTGAGGCTCCCAGGTGACCACCTCTCATTGAGTAGCTCTGTCTGGTCCAGTCCTGGCCCCATCAAGGTGAGACTACGCCACCTAAGCAACTATAGACCTCGGTCTGCAAGTGTGACTGAGCCTCAGTCACCTTGGTGCTTGATTCAAAGGCAGGATTCTGGGGGAGCACAGAGCTCAAAGCTTGAGGCCTGTGGGGAGGGGGCCAGGGGACCTGGATGTCTCATCCACACACCCAGGTGATTCAGGAGCAGGGTCTAAGGACCGCACTCTGAAAACTGGGCTTTCAGACTCCCTAAAGGTTAGTGGTTCCCTCCCCACCCCAAGGACTAGCACAGCACTGGTTGCCCAGAACTGCTAGCTCTGGGCCCAGTTTTGGTGCCCAAGCCAGCCTGGGGGTGTAGCACAGCCCCTGGAGGAGGTGACAGCCAAGCATGGTGCTCTGCGGTCCTCCAGGCCTCTGTGCCTGCCTGGCCAGGCCTGAGCTGGTCACGCGGCCAACGGGATGCCCTGATAAGCTAACGGCCCCTCCAGCACCCACATTTCCCTGGGGGACCCCAGACCTTCCATTTGGTAGGGCTGCCCTCACAGCCCACACGGTGTCAAAGCCAAAGCCATTAAAATCAGGCCCGAGTGACAGCCAGTAGCACTGTGTATTGGATGCTACACGTCTGTCACCCCACAGAACACGGCACAGCACAGTGTTGACAAAGGAGCCCAAGAGCCTCAGCAAGGAGATGTGACTGCTCAATGCCACACCACGGGCAGAGCAGAGCCGAGAAGGTGCATTCCAGAAGCCATACTCAGCACTGGCCCTGCGCTAGCCCTGGGATGCGATGGAGGACCAGACAGGCTCCCAGCCATCATAGAACTTTCTAGCCAGGGAGACAACTACGGAAATGAATACATAAAGTAACTCTGGATTGTGACTGGCGTTGGAAAGAAATAGTAAACAGGGTATTTGAGACCTCTATCAAATATTACCCAAGTCACTGGCAGAGGGAGACAAGGGGAGTAAACTGCCAGACCACATGGGGCCTGGAGACCATGGACAGAGTCAAGGCCAGGTACAGAATGTGCAGCCCAGTGCAAAATGGAAATGCAAGGGTCTTGTTTCAAAAACTGTTCAGTGTTTCATGACCATGACACTGAGCATTAAACCAAGAGTGAAGGCCTCTGACGGCCTCTACAACCACACCATGCACCGGTGACGCTGGTCCTGGACAGAACTTAAGCGCAACTCCGAGGATGCTTGGTTGGGCAGCAGGTCCCAAGCAACAGGGGTCAGCTTCTGGCTGATGAGGACTACAGTGGGCTGAATGGTGGTCCCCAAAAGACACGTTCACATCCTATTCCCCGGAACCTGGGAATATGCCCTTATTTGGAAAAAGGGTCTTTGCAGATGTAATCAAGTTAAAGATCCCAAGATGAGATCATCCACGATGAGGTGAGTCTTAAATTCAATGACATGTGCCCTTGAAAGAGACACAGAGGAGAGAACACGCAGAAGGGAAGGCCATGTGAAGAGAGAGGGGGGACTGGAGTGATGCAGCTGGAAGAGGTCGGGGCGGGGGCGTCTTCTCCCAGAGCCTCCAGAGTGAGCAGCTCCCCGCCGACACTACTGACACCGCCAGATTTTGGACTCTGGCCTCCAAAACTGTAAGAAAGTAAATTTCTGTTGTTTTAAGCCACTCCATTTGTGGAAATTCTTTATGGCAGACACCGGAAAGGAATACACTGGGCATGGAGGGAAAAACGCTCATGGGACACATTCAGCACTTTGTTTAATGACTTAAGATAGCCAGCTTCTCAGCACTGAGCCCTGCTTCTTTCCCTGCTTCCTTTCACATCAGTAATAAGCCAGCTCACACCACACCACAGGCAAATCTCCTGTCCCTCACTCAGAGCCTACTATCTCATGATTTACACACAGTGCTAGCAAGCTGAGCTGTCTGTTCTCCCAGCCCAGAGCAGAGGGAAGCCAGAAACTGGCAGACGGTGTTCTGCAAAAGGCAAACACGCAGACAGGAGAATGAAAAGAGAGCAAAGATTTTTCTAGAAAGCAAAGATTTTTCTACCATACCTTCCGCCCCAAAAAATAAGAGAGTAAAATAATAATTACCTTTATTACCTTCAGTATTACCTTTAATACTTGAAAAGCCTGCAAGGCCTAAAATATTAACATTCTTAGGACACCTCATTCTCCAATTACAGCAAATCAATAAGGTGCTCACTGTCCAGACTCTTTTTATACAGTGTTGGTGCAAGACAGTCAGTGGGAGTTAAAAAAAAACGTTCATGAGATGTAATAAATAAAGTCAACTGAGTCGAGTTTTCCTAACACACATTCTAGGCTCCGGGGCTCAGGGCTATAAAGAGGACCCGGAAGGAGGAGCAGGGCTCAGTCGCTCAGCCCAGCGCTGCCACCAACCTCTGTGCTCTCCTCACCCAGGACTTCCGAGCCATGGAGTGGAGCGGGCCGTGCAGGGCTGGTGTGGGCGACAGGGCTGGCACCAGGGCTAACCCCAGAGCAGGCTGCCCGCAGCCACGGGGCTGGGGCCTCTGCGTCCCGTGACAGACCCCAGCAGCCCGAGGTGGCACATCTTAGAAATGATGACAGAACAGCACATCTGGCGGCGCTCGGCTCCCTGGGCCCTGTTCCAAGCTCTCTGTGTGGCGGCTCGGTCCTCACCTTGACCCCGGGGCTCCTGACCATCAGTGTCCGGCCACCAAGCCTTGTTGCCACCAGTTCTCAGAGGTGTCCCCTCCTCCCAAGGCTCTGGCCATCCCTCCGGCCTGACTGTGGCCTCCCCCGTCTCCTGGCCTGCACACTGTCTGCCCCCACAGGCTCCCTGGGCAGTGGGATGACCCTCCCCGCCTCTCCCTGCTGACAACCTGCAGGGGACAGTGCCCATGGCCACAGAAAGCAGCCCTCTGTGCTGCGCCCTGATCCACTGCCCGGCCTGAGCCAGTGGTGGTCCCCGTGCGCCACACCTGCCGTCCCCTGCGGTCCTCAGCCCGTGCCTCTCCCTGCCTGACAGGGCCACCTCCTAACTGTGCCCAGCACTCGACTCCGGCCACACCTCCTCCGGCAGCCCTCTCCGCCCCACAGGCAGGGTCAGGGTGTCCTTGCAGCCCAAGCCCCACCAGATTGACTCTCAGCCACCATCCAGGACCACGAGTCCAGCAGGGCTGGGGCCACCACAGGAGACAGCATCACTTTACCGATGGGGAAACTGAGGCCCAGACAGATCAGAGGCCTGCCTGGGGTCACAGGGAGGGGGGGCCCAGTGGGGAGAGGAGAACTCACCACTCCCCTGAGCCCACCTGGCAGTCGGCAGAGCTTGCCTTGAGCTGCAGAGGCTGTGGGGTGGGCACCACCCCACACGGACCCCACGGGCCTGGCCCCAGCTCACTGAGGTGCCCTCGGCTCCCATGATCCCCACCGCTGGGCCAATGATGTCATTCATCACAGCAGCTAGGCTCCCCCACCTGGGCTGGCTAACCCCTCACCTAGGACCCTCTCATCCCAGGGGCCACTGGAGCCAAGACCCTGACAAGCTCCTCCCTACACCGAGGGCCACCTGTTCCCACTGAGCTGGGACTCAAGCCACTTGCTGCCAAGTCTCCCAGCCGCGGACTCACAACCACGGGGCCTGCACTGTGCTGACCTCCTTTTCTAGTTCAGGTTATAAATTTTGCACCCAACAAACATCTGAGGGTCCCTCTAGTGACAGGGAGGGGTGGCTTCTGTTAATGTCCTACATACATCACACACCACACAAACACACACACACCACAATGCACACGTCATACAGAAGCACACCACAATGCACACATCATACAGAAGCACACACAGAATGCACACACCACACATACACACCACAGAGAAGCGAGTACACATACGCACTGCTAAGGACTGAATGTCTCTCTCCAAAATTCGTATGTCGAAATTCTAATGTCCGATGCGATGGTATTAAGAGCTGTGCCTTTGGGAAAAAGTTAGATCGTGAGGGTGGAGTCCTCATGAATGGGATTAGTGCCTTTATAGTCTCTGCCTTGTGAGGACTCAGCAAGAAGGCAGCTGCCTACAAGCCAGGAAGAGGGCTCTCATAAGAACCTGAGCATCCTGGCACCTTGATCTTGGACTTCTAGCCTCTGCAACTGTGAGAAATAAATGCCTGTTGTTTAAGCCATGCAGTCTATGGAATTCGGTTATAGCAGCCCAAGCTGACGAAGACACATACACACCACACCACAGGCATCAAACACCACACACTCACACCACACACACAGATGCACACCAAACACCACAAACTCACCACACACATACCCTCCAAACACAACACACATCCCATACACAACACACACACTAGTTCAGCATTTCCAACAAGGATGGGGAAACCCCGAATGTCCAAGGAAAGCATTTCTGAGATGCGCAGAACTGCCTCTCCAGCCTCCATGTCGGAATTCCCAAAAAGGGGTCCTGAGCATCTTGTGAAGGCTCCTTGGAGCCTCCGATGACTCGGGAAGGCCTGGGTGCTTCAGAATTCCTGTTATCAACAACAAAGGGAAGCACAGAATCGGCAGGCTCTGAGCAGGTGGGCTAACAGCAGGCCCACACAGGCTGATGGGATCATCATTCCCATCGTTCCACGGAGGGTACTGGGCTCAGAGGGGTTCAGAGCCGCCCAAGTCACTGCAGGCGAGCCCCACCCGAGTCTGGTTTACCAGCTGCCCGCCATGACCCACCTCACCCCGGCCAAACCACAGAGTGACCCCAGGGGCAGGCAGGGCAAAGGTTGCTCTCCCGATTAAGAGATGAGGAAATTGAGGCACACACACACACACACACACACACACACACTAAAAAGCTACACATCTGGGTTTGCTGAAAAGCTGGTTCTTCTGGAAGAAAGCGGGTAAGCAGAGGAGAAAGGGGGTGTGGGCTGTGCCCTGGGGGTAGCAGGGCAGAGACTGCGGGCCCTGGCAGGGGAAGCTCGGTGGCCAGCCTCGGACTCCCACCGGCCAGGTCACTAGCACGACCCCACCGGCACACTGGTAAGGGCCAACTGGGACAATGGCTATGACAGTACTTGGAAGGCCATGAAGTGGCCCAGAAACAGGGCTCTTCACTGTGTGATGAAAAAATAACGCAAACAAAGACAAGGTCAGTGGGCAGGGACCCTGGGACCCAGAGGCCCCACAGGTCACCTCCTCCCTGACATTCCCCTGCAGGAGCCGCCACACGTGGCCTTCCAGCCTCTCTTGAAAGTCCTTCCAGGGACACGAAGATGTCACCACAATGGGAACGTCTGCTCTCCAGGGCATCCCTACTTTAGAAAGCACTTCCTATTTTCAAGCCAAAAACACACAGACACACAAATAAAAAGGGCCTCCTTAGGACTTCTGCTGTTAGTGCCTTCCAGCACCTGGAAGCTGCCCCAAACAAGCCCACTCCGCCGCCACACAGAAGGCCCTTAGAGACTGAAGATGCCCATCACACTCCCCCACCCTCCTCTCCTCCAGGGGACGAGGCATAAGAAGAGCGAGGCACATGCCCTCATCAGGCACCACGGTCAGCCTTTTACAGGACAAATCCAGCTAAGCCTCCCAATGACTATGATGCAGGTGCCATTGTTACCCCCATCTTGTGGATGGAGGAATCGAGGCCCAAAACAGTAAGTAAGCTGCCTGCGGTCGCGCAGTTAGAAAAGAGGCAGGCAGACATGGATGCAAATCCCAGTGTCACTCTGGTCTGCGGTCTGTGATCTGAGGTCCCTGGGCCTCGGTCTTCCCATCTGTGAAGTGGAGCTGTCACTATTGAGAAGGTCCTAGACAGTAGGTACTCAGCAAGGGACATCTCTCCATGGGGGCAGGGCCGGCCGGCACCGGTTTCCTGTGGGTGTGTTTTTCCAAACGTGTGGACATAGCACTCTACACCCCGGAGCCAGGCACTGCGGCTGGTGTGGTGGATGGAGCTCAGAGGGACAGAGAAAGAGGAGGGGGTGAAGGGAAGCCCGGGGCCTGGGAGTTTGTCCCCACAGTGGGGAACCCAGCTGGTGGCAAACTTGCTTCCTCAAGTGGAGAGAAAAGAATGGACTCATCTACTGGACAAACCCCAGCTCAGGCGGACACACAGGCATGGGCCGCTCCTCCCACCATTGACTTTGCTGCCTACCCCTCACGGGCAACACCCAAACCCACGGTGCCACCTGTCAGATTCCCTCTAGCGTCCTTCCCTTTCCCCGCACCTGCCACCTGCAGCCTGGTGGACTACCAAGCAGTCTCCCTGGCCCCCCTACTCCAGTCACCCACCTACAGCCACCAAGAGGAAGCCTCCTGAAGCAGAAGTCAGCCCACATTGCACCCCTGCCTAGAAAATAATCAACACAACAACAGTAATAATCAAACAACATGTCAACCTGCTGTGGTCCCACTGCCTCAGGGGAAAGTCCGCACATCACCGAGGATGCCTTGCGAGGCCCCTGCCATCTCGCCCCATTGCCGCGTCTCCTTGTCTGCTTGCCCTGCCGGATTCTCAGCTACTCTGAAACCATCTTACTCACTTGACTCTCCAGTATCAAGCAAAGTGCCTGCCCAGAGCAGGTGCTTGGTGACATCAGGACCCCTCCCGGACGTCTGCTGACCTGTAAAAGCATCACATACGCTTCTTTCATACCCAGCCCATGGGTGTCTTTACAATTACAAAGTTCAGGCAGAAGGACACAAGAGATCCTTCAAGGGACGCAGGATTCCTGAGTCCTTGGTAAAAATAATCCCCCAACCATGACGCCGAGCATCACTACGTGAGAACTGACTTCTGTGTGGACAGAGATGCGAGTGCCCGGGATAGTGGGTCTGGCTCACTTGCAAGCTGGCCCCCTTGCTGTGCCAGATGGGTACCCCATAGTCAAATATGGCCCTCAGCAAAATGACAAGATATGAGCATCAAAGACTTTGGCCTTGCCCTTGGGTAGCTGGTTGCAGAGAGGAGCTCAGCCTAATGAACACGTCATTCCCTCATTTGTTCAGCGCAAGCTCACCGCTCACTTCCTGTATGCAGGCCCCGTGCTGGGCACTGGACCACGGTACCGAGTAGCCCCGCCCCACCCCACCCCCACCTCGGGATGCTGACGGCCTCTCCAGCCCAACGCTCCCTCCTCTCAGACTCCTGCTCCCTTGCTCTTTTCAGTATCTCCATATGCAGCTGAGGAGGAGACCTGCCCTTTGCACCTTAAAACTGCTGTAAGAAGGGTGTAGTGAGATTTCTCCAAGGACCACCACTCTTCAATCCCTAGAAAAATATTAGGAGGTCAGAACACCCCCTCCTTTTGATGGCAGCATCACCTGCCATCGTCCCCTGCCATTGTCACCCCAGTCACAGAATCAGCATTGTCACCTCTGAGGTCAAGACCATACGAATGGCTGGAGCTGACACAAGCAACAGCTGGACACTGAGGACACCCCTTCAACAGGAGCAGGAGAGCCCAGGGATCTCCGGACAGCCTCCATCACCTGGTCCTAGCATGTCCATCTTGATATGTCCCAAAGAAGTAAAGTACAGCCGAGTTCAGGGACAGGAGACCTCTCTGAACTTGCAGACTCTGAAACACCAGCACTCAGGGTCAAGGACCCACAGAGGCCACACCTGAACTCATGGATGCCAGCTCCCCTTCCCTGCCAAAAAAACCAGAGAAACCCAAATAGGGCAATACTGTGCAGTTACCTGCCCCATGGCCACTTTGGCAAAGTTCTGCCCAGTGAAAAGGAGGGGATCCCTACACAGGAGGAAGGAAGGGAGGAAAAATGGAAGAAAAAAACAAGGGAGGGAGGGAAGGAAAAAGGGAAGGAAGGAGGGAGGGAGGGAGGGAGAACACAGAAAGAATGGAATCAAACTTCTAGTTTCTGGTCTGGTGTGTAAGGAACTTGGGAGTCGTCACTCTCATTTATACAAGACAAGAGCTGAACAAACTGAAAATCAGTAACTTTTCTTATATCCGTCAGAGAACCGAGGTCATGAGGCAAACCACTGCAGACAGGCAGATACAGAGAACAACATACCACAGCAGAAACCCAGGAGTAGAAACCTCTGTGGGAACCGGTTCAGATTCCTTTTACCAAATACTTCCTGGCCAGCTTTCAACAACAACAACAAGTTACAAGGTATACTAAAAGGCAAAAACAAACAGACAAACAAAAAACAACCAAACAGAAAAACAGTTTGAAAAGACAGAACAAGCATCAGAACCAGACTAAGATATAGCAGTGATATTGGAATTATAAGACTGAAACCTTAAATAACTCTGATCAATACGCTAAGGGCACTAATGGAAAAAGTAGACAACATGCAAGAACAGATGGCTAATGTCAGCAGACATGGAAGTTCTAAGAAAGGACCAAAAAATGCTGGAGATCAAAAACACTGTAACAGAAATGAAGAATGCCTTTGATGGGCTCATTAGTAGACTGGGCATGGCTGAAGAATCAGTGAGTTTGAAGATACATCAATACAAACTTTCCAAAGTGAACAGCAAATTAAAAAAAAACAACTCTGAGATAAACAGAATAGAATATCCCAGAACTGTGGGATAATTACAAAAGCTGTAACATATGCATAATGAGAGGAGAAGAGAGAAGAAAGAGAGAAAAGAACGCAAGAAATATTTGAAGCAATAATTGAATGTTTGAAGTCCCACTCCTACCTGGACTTGAACCCAAACCTTTGAAAGCCCAGTCCACGGGTTCCTTCACAAAGCACTGTCCAGTAGAACTGCTAGCTCGCACAGAAATTCTTACAAACGTTTTCAAATCATCATCTAACACCGTGATAGAGACTGGTGTCCTGGGAATTAAGAAATAGTGGGAGGGGGAAAATTCCACGGTGAATGGACCATTCCTTCAATGCTTATGGAAGTGCTCTGGTTTCCTGCAGGCATCTATGAATCCATATTTTGGTCTGTTTAAACCCAAATAACCGTGAGAATATTTAAGCACTTTTGGAAAGATCCTATTTCAGCACCCCAGTGATAATATCTCCCTCCAGGAGCAGGAATGAGGGAAGCACCAATTAGGGACCTATTAGAACGTGCTAAGTGTCTGCACAGAGTCATCTCACTAACCCTCTCGAGCTCTTGACAGGGAGGCTCATCTGGCATACTTTGCACATTAGACAACTGAGGCACAGAGAGGCTGAGCCACTGCCCATGCTCACACAGCCAGAAAGGGCCCCTGCCATCCCCACCCCACCCCTACTCTTAGCCCTTTCTTGCTTGCTTTTCTTACTTTTGATGAAACTTAGTACTAGTTAAGAGCCAAGTTAAGGTAAAGCATCTAGATTTCTAAGAAATGGCCAGCCCAGGAAAAAACAAACAAGTCAGGTCTGCTCCCCCTCCACTCTGGTCAGCTGACCAGAACCCACATGGCAGCAGGTCCTCTGCACCCAGAAAGCTCTGTTCTGTGAACAGCCTGCAGAAACCAAACAACAGTGACAAACCATGTAGCCACTCAGCATTTAAACAGTTTTGTATTGAAACTCCATAACAAGCTCATGGAATTCAGTTGACTACCCATTTTACAGCTGAGGAAACTGAGGCTCAAGGAGGTGAAATGGGAGCCTCGATCCCACTGGGCCTGACTCCACAGCCTGCCCCCTCCGGCCTCCTCTGCTCCACTCTGTGGCCCTTCTCCTCTCCCAAAGGAGGGATAACTGCTTCTCCCCCCACCTCCCACCCGACTCCACACTTTCAGAGTAAGGGGCTGTTTGTCACCTTGCCTGGTGGCACTCCCCATCTTATGCCCCAGAACACAGCCCGTGCAGCCCCGCCTCTTCCACGCTCCTCCATGTGAACAGACAGGTGCTTTGCATGCATTCTCGGTGCCCGTCCCGCGGGCTCACCCATCTCTGCTGAGAGACAGCGTGTTGTTGCTGTTCTCCTAACAGGACCCAGAGCAGTTTAGGCTGCACTTCTTGAGACTTCGCTGGGATTCAGGAAATGCACAAGGCTCTGCCCTGTGGAGCCATCACTGACACACAGCTGCTCCAGTTCCTGCAAAGTTGACTCACACTCCGGGAAACAGCACATGCTGCATGTCAAGTACGAACCCTCCAAGTCCTTTGCTCCAGGACATCAGTGATTCATTCAAAGATTAGAGGCAGAAGCTCTTCAAAACTCTCTTTAGAGGTCTGGCCATACTCTCTCATACCCTGAGGAAATGACCCCACAGGGGGAGAAACGTGCCACCGTCAACTGCGGAGGCTGGCAAGCTGAAATCTACACTTCTCAGCTCCATCGGGGCTAGCGTTTCACATGGGACTCACACTCCATCCTTCATTCAATTCATTCAATCGTTCATAAACACAAGGTTTGACTCCAGGATAAATGGGCAACCAGGTGCTGGTGCCAGGCGCCCATCTGCTGGCGTGGGCCTGGTGGACATGGGATGCTCTGGTGCTCCTGGGGTCTGGCCACCTCTCTGCTTGCAGCTGTAGCCCTGGGACAGTGGCTTCCAACCCCCCAGCTCCCCAGAGGGCAACTCTGGGGTGGTACCCTGAGGCCCAGCCCAAACCCCACTCCTCCACCTTCCAAGCATGCTGTCAGCACCTGCTTCCCTGTGCAACACCCCTCTGTTTAAAGGAACCCAAGAGAGTGGCTTCTGTTATCTGCAACTGAACACAGATTAAAATGGGGGTGCCCCAGAAACATGAGTTGAAATGAAAGGGGGGACACACAATGTTAAATCACACAGCACAAAACCCAATACTTTGTTCATGCTCAGCACAAACAGACCCTACCTCACCTACACTCCACTGATGGAATTTCTCATTCCAGAAGCTCAGAAATGGCAGTGGAGTGGAGGGTTCTCAGGGGCTGACTCTGGCATCAGACTGAGCTAACTACCCCTCATTAGCTGTGTGTCTCTGGGCAGGTTACCTGTCCTCTCTGGCCTTCAGTTTCTCCACCTGGGAAAATGACAAAAATAATAACACCTACCTCACAGGGTTGGGTTGTTGTGAGTACAGCATGAGTTGCATTAACTTGTTAAGTCATAATTTAATTATTAATTAATGTTATTAATATTAATGAGTACATATAATTAATTAATAAGTATTACATGTTCATTATGGAAAATGTGAACAAGACAGATAAAGGTGAGATTAAAAATCACTTATGGGCTTCCCTGGTGGTGCAGTGGTTGAGGATCTGCCTGCCAATGCAGGGGACACGGGTTCGAGCCCTGGTCTGGGAAGATCCCACATGCCGCGGAGCAACTAGGCCCGTGAGCCACAATTACTGAGCCTGCGCATCTGGAGCCCGTGCTCCGCAACAAGAGAGGCCGTGATAATGAGAGGCCCGCGCACCGCGATGAAGAGTAGCCCCCACTTGCCACAACTGGAGAAAGCCCTCGCACAGAAACGAAGACCCAACACAGCCATAAATAAATAAATAAATAAACCCAAAGTTAAAAAACAAAAAAACTGTCAAATACTAAAAATAAATATTATAAAAATCTAAAAAAAAAAAAAAAAAAATGCTGCATTCAGAGAAACGGCCACCCCAGAGGGAGAGGGGACCAGAAGCAGAGCCAAGCAGGAAACCAGGTGGATGCAGAAGAGAAGCAAAGCGGTGAAAGTGCAAAGGCTACGTTTGGGAGAGCTACTCCTAATTCTCTGTCCTCTGCCTGCATTTTTTTAGCCCACTAAGTTATTTTAATAACTCGGTCGCTTTCACATCAAAACCTTTTGCAAGAAAAGCCCTCCAAGATGTCGCATCCACATTCGCAGAAGGGATTTACCACAAAGAGTGCAAAGAGAGACTGGTAGCCTTCCAAGTCCCAGTATTGCGACGAGCTAAATAATTGAAGGGAAGCCTTCTGTGCCCTTAGCAACTAGGCAAGGAGTTTGTCAGATGTTTACAGCCCTTTAAAAAATAGAAATAGAAAATGAATGGGGAGGTGGATTGCAGCCTAGAAAAAGGCCCTATTGAAAAGGTAGACGGGGAACCTTAGCATGACTTCAAGAGCCCTGCCATGCCGGGTCCATCGTGTGCAGGAACCACTGCCCGACTCTGCAGCCCGGCAACTGGAGCCCCTTCCAACTCAGCCCCCAGCTGCCTCCTTCTCAATTTACTGATTATGAGCCCCATCCCAACACCCCATACCCAGCCGCAATGATCTACTGACATCACCCCAAACATTCAGCTACACCTTTGCATGTGCCGGTTCATCAGCCAGGACAGCCCTTCCTTCCTTCTCCACCTGGAAAACTCCTATTCATTCATCAAAGGCCCAGGAATGATGGCCAAATTCAACCATCACCTCCCACAGAAGTCTCCCCTCATAGAATCTCTCCCTCCACAGAGCAGCACAGAGCACACGGGACAGGGCAGGGTGGTGGTGGGGTGTTCCATGGGGTTGGGGCCAAATTCTAAAGAGCCTTCCTTCCTTGTCCAGTGTGTAAGGAATTTACAGTTCATCCTCAGGCAGTGTGGGAAGTCAGGGAGGAGACATGAGCAGAGAAACACTTCCAGACGAGCGTGGTAGAAAATTTCTGGTGACAATGTGGGAGACAGGCTGAAACTGGATCCGTGATGACGAAGTGAGTCTCCAGCATCAAATCGTATATGCTTGACTGCTTGTATCCAGAGCTTCCTTCCAGAGTCACTGCTGTGCCCACACACCGTGCAGAGAAAGCAGGGCCCCTCCCCTACCTGCCAGGCAGTATCACAACCAGCACCACAGCTAATATGCACATAACACAGCCTGGTTACCATTTATCAGTCCCGCTCTAAGCACCTACATCGAATCCCTACAATAGCCCTAAAATGTAGGTACTATTATTGTCCCGTTTTAGGGATGAGAAAATATGGCAAGGTTCAGGAAGTTGCTCAAAAGCGCCCAGCTAACAAGTGGCAAAGGAACCCAGGTGGGCAGGCTGGGAGAACTACGGCAGACCCATACCTCACCCTTAGAATGTCAGCCCAAGTACCGCTGCCCAATTTACCCTAAAGAAACCACGGGAGAGTTGCGCAAGGATTTAGCTGCAGGGATATTCATGGATGTGTTGTTTACAACAGGAAAACAAGAAACGAACTAAGTATTTGCTAAACATCCAAATATTAGCAAACGTCCTGAACTACTGTGGAGCATTTACGCAGTGGAATGCTATGAAGTCGTTAACACGCTAATAGAGTCGTAAACTCTATTTCTCACATCTCAGTTTGAAGTCCTCCTGCCCCTGGAGCTCCCAGGGTGTGTGTGAAAATGTGGATTCCTGGGTCCCTCCTAGACCTCATGAAAGACAATGTCTGGAAGTGGGACCTGGTAATCAGAATCTTTGCATGTAGAGTTTTCTGCACAGTAATGTTTGAGAACCACTGCTGGGGATGAATATTTATGCCATGGAAAGGGTCAGCTCCGTGAGTAGTTCTGTTCGCCACAGGGTCCCCAGTGCCTAGAACAGTGCCTGGCACACGGCAGGTGCTCAAGAAATATTTGGTGACTGAATGAACACATCAATCAACAAACTATTCTGCAATGCTCTGCTGGCAGGTCTAAATGACTGACCAGTCTGTGTGCCTCTGAGGCGCAGGGCCTGTGAACATCTTGTTACCCTGCTGTGCCCAGCACAGAACCAGCCCTCGGATGCGGTCCACCAGCACATGAACACATAAACACATGAACACTGCCATTTGCATTGATTCTGAGCTGCATGTTCTTTCACTTTTTAACATTTCTGAAATCAGACTGTGTCTTGCAACCTAACCCTGTCATGGTTTAGCTGGCAGCGTTGTTTCTTCCCTTTCCTTAGTGGTACAAAGATAACGATGCCATCTCTCAATTGCTGTCATCTTAGATTAAAATACAGGAACTGAGTACATAATTCTGATTTTAAAAAATTAAAGTCAGATGCCAACACAGCTAACAGATTGCCGTGCATTCCCTTTCTCATGATTTGCAAAAATTAATCCAATGCCATCTGTCCTAAGCTTTTGGCTGCAGCCCCCAGTAGTCCTGGTCATTCAACCCTTTGCTGCTGAGATGCAAAACCAAGATCTGATGCAAATGACAGGCTTTTTCACCTGTCTTCACCTGGGAAACTTCCGAGAGCATCGGCTGGAGGGTTTCTCTACATTCTTGGAGGCCGCAGGATGTGCCAGAGGGTGCTTCTGGCCCAGACTCGGGTTCATCCCAGCCCCATCGCCCCTGGATGTTCGGCCTGGCACGCGGTCTGTCCACAACAGCTGTTGGTCCTCTTGTGACTTCTCAGCACTCAGAGGACCGGCACCCTCTGGCCAGTGCTCTACAGCCCTGCATTTCCTTTAACAGGTCCCATGGCTAGATGACAGTCGGACACCCTAGGCAGGTTACTCTCATCTGCAAGAAGGGGTTGGGGATGGGAATCCGGCCCACTACACAGGGTTGTTCTGAGAACCAAATGAGATTCATTTGAAAATTCTCTGAATAGCAGCAATTTCTATACAAGGTAATTCGTGACATTTAGGAGACACAAATGAGTAGAAATCCTCAAACTTTCAGGAAAACTTCAGCACCTACTTTCCATCGTTAACAGTTGCCTTTTTTTTGATTAAAATCCATCATTGCCCAGACCTTTTCGTGAGTCAGTGGCCCAAACCATCACAGCAGCTAAGAGCCAGAATCCCAGCACCGTCTCCCTGTGCTGCCTTGGACGCGTCACCTAAGCTCTCTGAGCCTCCATCTCCTCGTGTGTCAACTGGGGCTAACTGTCTAGTTTCCCCATTCCCTGTACAGTTAGATCCGCCTCTCTGTAAAGCACCAGGCACAGAGCCTCCCTCCCGCAGTGCGTCTGGTGAGGAGAGCAGTTCCCATGACGTCTTCATTTAGACCAACAGCACTGGGTTAGCTCAGCTTTCCTTCTATGGAGCGTTTTATTCCCCCAAAGCGCTAGAGCTAACTAAGCTTCCACGACCTCAGCAGAGTTACTTGGGCCACATTTCCAGGGCCAGAGGAACAGAGAACAGTGCAACACGGCAGAGCCCCCGCTGCAGGCTGGCTCCGCCCCCTCCCCTGTGTGGGACCCTGGCCAGGCTATTCTGCCCTCTTCGCACTGTCTCCAAGCCTCAGCAGAGTGAGGATGATAAGAAAGGACCACCTCACAGGGATGCTGTCAGAACAGCGGACAGATAACGGCCAGCACGGAGCGAGTGCTCCAGACATCCCAGCTTTCCCCACGCACGTTCCAGCTTCCCACAGCCTCGAACACGAAGCACGTGAAGGCCAAGAGCCTTCCAGCATGGGGACAGCAGCGGGGTGGTGGTGTCTGCCTGTCCGCCTGCTTCCAAGTAGGAATGTCAGAGATGCTGCGAATGAACGCAGGTCCACAAAGGCTTCGTGGTGGGTGAAGAAAGGCACCAGGGGTCGTGGTTTCTGAAGCCCCTGCCTAACTCGTGTGGCTGCCCCGGCACAGGGCCTGGCAGAGGAGGTGGCAAGCGAATGTCTGTAGGTGAAGTAAAGGTTTAGCGTTGGAGCCCCGGGTGAGATATGATTACGGAGAAAGAAGGTATAAGAACATTCCAGAGGGGCTGCGGTATAGGGGTGATCACCCGCAGAGGATCTTTTGGGCTCCTTCAGATAATAGTTGTCATTCTCAGACAGGAAGTCCACCTTTTTCAGTTAGCAAAGAAAAATCTGGTTTGAAAACTTCAAGCTGGGAGTTTGTGTCTCTCTCCTTAGGGGTAAAACGTGGGCTGCTCAACAGATCAGTGAGGTGGGAGAGACAGTCCAAAAACAGATCCAAGGACGGACACAGGAATTTAACACACAAAAATGGGGACAGAGAGCAGCTCGTCCAATACAACCGGATTGGGATAGAGGACTAGCCACTTGGGAACAAATAAAACTGGATATCTACCTAGATCCTTACAGTAAAACAACTTTCAAGTGGATTACAAATTGAAATAAAGACAAAGATCCATTGACAGATGCATGATAAAGAAGATGTGGTATGTATACACACACACACACACACACACACACACACACACACTGGAATACTACTCAGCCTTAAAAAAGAATGAAATAATGTCATTTGCAGCAACATGGACCTAGAGATGATGGACCTAGAGATTATCATACTAAGTGAAGTAAGTTGGACAGAGAAAGACAACTATCATATGATATCACTTATATGTGGAATCTAACAAAATGATACAAACGAGCTTATTTACAAAACAGAAACAGACTCACAGACATAGAAAACAAACTTATGGTTACCAAAGGGGAAAGGGGCGTATAAATTAGGAATTTGGGATTAACAGATACACACTAGTAAATATAAAACAGATAAACAGCAAGGTCCTACTGTACAGCAAAGGGAACTATATTCAGTATCTTGTAATAACCTATAATGGTAAAGAATCTGAAAGAATAGGTATGTGTGTGTATGTATATATATATATACATATACGTATGTAACTGAATCACTTTGATGTACACCTGAAACATTGTAAATCAACTATACTTCAATTTAAAAATACATTTGTTTAAAAAAAAACAAAGAAACACAAAACAAAGAAATCTCCTAAAAACAAGCATTAAAGGAGGCAACCAGTCTAAGCATCCACGGAAGGCACCAATGTTAAATTTCTGGAGGGGAAAAACTTCACAGAGCGAAAACATCAGACCAAAAGTTGGGAAAAAATATTTGTAACATATCAAAGACCACAGGTTAATATCCCTTTTAGTGAAGAGACTTTACAAATCAAAATTGCTTTAAGCAACACATCAATAGAAAAATTAGTGTAAATAATGAAGAAGCAATTCTCCAGAGAAGAAAAGCACGTGGCCAGTACACAGACCGCAAGATGCTCAGCCTCACTGTAATCAGAGGAATGAGAATAGGGGTGAGAACTCTCATTTATCACACTGGCAAAGATTTGCAATATCCATTGTTGGCAAGGTTCTGGGAAATTGCTATTCGCATTCATTCCTGGTGGGTGCAAACTGACGCAACTCTTCTGGAGTGCCATTTGGCAATTTCTGTCAAAATTTTAAATATGGATTGCTTTCACTCAGTAGCTTCACTTCTAGAATCTTTCCTAAGGGAACAATCAGACAAGGGATGGGAATAATCCATAAAGATGGGAATAATAAGGGACTCGTTAAATAAATCATAATACGTCCAAGCCGCAGAGGCCATGGAAAGATTTCTGTATACCCGTGTGTGTGAAAAGCTGGTCACAAACGGGGTGACCCCGTTTCTCAGGGGAAAAAACCCACATTGAGACACTCGCTGACATCACAGCCCTAACGAGTAGGATAAGCCAAGAAAGTATTTCCATTTAGGGGCAAGGGAAGGAGGCTGTGTGAACAAAGAGGATTCTTAGAAAGAGAAGGTGGAAGGCTCCTATCAGGGGTGGGGAGGGAGAAAAGAACCAGGAAACGGAGTGGAGGTGGGCTAGGTTTAGGCCAAGAAAAAGAGAGGGAGAAGAAATTAGGCTGGAGAGAAGCCACAATGGCACTGAGAAGATGAAAGTCAAACGTCCAGTCTGAAATATACTAATGGGACTTTTAGAATTCCCCAAAGTAGTTGGATAGGGCTAAGTGACCCAAAAAATAGCTTTCTTTCCTATATACCAGCAATAACCAATTCGTGGATAAAACTGGAAGATGATTCCATTTATAACCGAAACAAAAGGAGTTAGGAATGAACAGCACAGACTGTCAGGAGAGAAAAGAAAACGGTATTTTTCTATAAAGGAGAGAGCAAGCTGAACTGAGAATCAGACAGGGTCACCCTCAAGCCCGCACTCCCAAATCAACACCCCCTTCTTCTCTGGCCCTGGACCCCTTATCATCCCCATTTTTTCCCAAACCTCCCTCTTTTCTCCCAGCTGCTGCAGTGTCACCTCCCTCCAGGGCTCCTCACTGTCAGCTTTATATACTCGGGTCATTCCCATTAAAATAAACAGACTTCTCTCTGTCCCCAACACCCCTAACCTCTGCCTCTCTCTGCTTTGCCACAGTCACTGAGGCTGTCATCTGGATTGCCTCCTCACTTCCTGCAGACTGTGAGCTTCTTGAGGGCAGGAACTGGGTCTAAGTCATCTTAGTCTCTATCCCTCAGCACGGGGTGCACGTGGGATACCCCGGTGGCGGGGTTAAAGGGGTGGGAGAGTGGATGGATGGATGGATGTCTGGATGCCTGGATGCATGGATAAACAGAGGGATAAAGAAAAACTGCTCAGTTCAACTCAGAACTTCAATAGAGGATTTAGAGCCCAAGCAGAGTTTGGTCCAGGGGATCCATAAGATTCCTTCCAACCTGAGCTTCTAGGACTTTATGGAACAGTCCCCTGATGCCTGGGGCTGGCCTCAATTCTTGGGCTTGGCTTAGAAGGAAAATTCTCAGAGGAAACACCACTCAAAGGAGGGAAACAATCATTTCTCAAACTGGAGGAGTCTTTTCCATTGAGGAATTTTGCTTTTAGGACAACTTTTAAAAATAAACAAGATGTAAAAGAATAAAATGCTCAGGAATAAATTTAGCAAAAGAAGTAAAAAACTGAAAAATACAAAATATTGTTGAAAGAAATTAAAGATGACCTTAATAAATGGAAAGGCATCCTATGTTCATGGATCAGAAGAGTTAATATGGTTAAGACCAAATTTACCTACTGATTCAACACAATTCTTATCAAAATTCCAGCTGACTTCTTTAAGAAGCTGATCCTAAAATTCATATTGAAGTTCACATTTCAACATGAACAACCTTGAAAACAAACAAACAAAAAGTTTGAGGACACAGACTTCCTGATTTCAAAACTCACCACAAAGCCACAGTGATCAAGATAGTATGATACTGGCATAAGGACAGACATATAAATAAATGGAACAGCATTGAGAATTCAAAAATAAATGTTTACATTATGGTCATTTGATTTTTAACAAGAGTACCAAGCCAAGTTGATGAAGAAAGAATAGGTTTTTCAGCTAATGGTGCTTGGGCAATTAGATATCCACAAGCAAAAGAATGAAGCTGCACACCTACTTCACACCATATACAAAAATTAACTCAAAATGGATCAAAAAACTAAATGCAATAACTAAAACTATAAAACTCTTAGAAGAAAACATAGGAATAAATCTTCATGACCTTGGATCAGGCAATGGTTTCTTAGATAAGATACCCAAAGCACAAATGGCAAAGAAAAAATAGATAAATTGGACTTGACCAAAATTTTTAAATTCGAAGGATACTGTAGTGGTTTGAATAGTGTCCTTCAAAAATTCATGTCCACCAGAACCTCAGAATGTGTCCTTATTTGGTAATAGGGTATGTGCAGACATAATTAGTTAAGGATCTCAAGATGAGATCATCCTGGATCTAGTGTCTTTATAAGAAGAGAAGAGGACACCAGAAAGGCAAGCAGGGAAGAGGCCGTGTGAAAACAGTGGTAGAGATTGGAGTGATGTGGCCACAAGCCAAGGAATGCCTGGGGCCACCAGAAGCTGGAAGAGCCAGGACGAGACTTCAGAGAGAACATGACCCTGCTGACACCTTGATTTCAGACTTCTGGCCTCCAGAACTGTGAGAGGATAGATTTCTGTTGTTTTAAGACAATACCACCCAGTTTGTGGTTATACAGCAGCCCCAGGAAACTAATACATATAGCACAAAGAAAATGAAAAGAAAACCCACAGTAGAAAATATCTGCAAGTCATATATCCAATAAGGGGCCTATATCCAGAATATATAAAGAACTCTTATAATTCAACAATGAAAAGACAAACAACCTCATTTTTAAATAGGCAAAGGATTTAAATAGATATTTTTCCAAAGAAAATATATACAAATGGCCAATAGGCAGATGAAAAGATGCACAACGTCACTAGTCATTAAGGAAAATCAAAACCACAATGAGACAGCACTTTAAACCCACTAGAGAATAAATATCTGTTTTAAGCTACTCAGCTTGTGGTACTTTGTTACAGCAGCCCTGGGAAACTCTGTGTATGTGTGCACACATATATACATGATGTTTTCCCTTTTTTTTTAATTTAAGTATAGTTGATTTACAATATTGTGTTAGTTTCAGGTGTACAGAAAAGTGATTCAGTTATATATATATATATATATTTCAGATTCTTTTCCATTACAGGTTATTACAAGATACTGAACATAGTTCCCTGTGCTATACAGTAAATCCTGTTATCTGTTTTATATACAGTAGTGTGTATCTATTAATTCCATACTCCTAACTTATCCCTCCCCGCTTTCTCCTTTGGTAACCATAAATATGTTTTCTATGTCTGTGAATCTATTTCTGTTTTGTAAGTAAATTCATTTGTATTATTTTTTAGATTCCACATACAAGTGATACCATGACATTTGCCTTTCTCTGTCTAACTTACTTCACTCAGTATGACAATCTCTAGGTCCTTCCACATTGCTGCAAATGGCAATATTTCATTCTTTTTTATGGCTGAGTAGTATTCCATTGTATATATGTACCACATCTTCTTTATCCATTCATCTGTTGATGGACATTTAGGTTGCTTCCATGTCTTGGCTACTGTAAATAGTGCTGCAATGAACATTGGGGTGCATGTATCTTTTTTGAATTATGGTTTTCTCCGGATATATGCCCAGGAGTGGGATTGCTGGATCATATGGTAACTCTATTTTCAGTTTTTTAAGGAACCTCCATACTGTTCTCCATAGTGGCAGCACCAATTTACATTCCCATCAACAGTGTAGGAGGGTCTCCTTTTCTCTATACCTTCTCCAGCATTTATTTGTAGATTTTTTTTTTTTTTGGCCATGTCGCACAGCATATGGGATCTTAATTCCCCGACCAGGGATTGAATCCATGCCCCCTGCATTGGAAGCTTGGAGTCTTAACCACTGGACCACCAGGGAAGTCCCTATTTGTAGACTTTTTGATGATGGCCATTCTGACCAGTGTGAGGTGGTACCTCATTGTAGTTTTGATTTGCACTTCTCTAACAATTAGCATTGTTAAGCATATATGATTTATTTTTAAACTGACTTTTAGCCATTAGGCAAGTGAACCAAACAAAACTCTCAAGGCTGAGAGGAGCCATGTCGATGCCCAGAGCCTGCAAAGGACAGCTGTGACCAGATCTGACCAGAGACATTAAACCATTAACCATGGCCTCAGAGAGGCAGCCTCAGAGGGGGTGTCAGGGGAGGAAGGGCACAGAAAGTGAGGCCAGGGGTTGACAAAGCACATGGGAGGCAGTGGTCAGAGTGCTGAGAGCCACAGCCTGAGGGACAAAGCAGACAGTGAGCGAGACCCAGAGCCAGTTCATGGCATAGAGAATCCCCACAGATCCCGCAAATGGATCTCGCTTACACGACCGACTGCTAATGTCACAGTGCAATACAAGAAGCTCTAGGTCCTGAAGAACCAGAGCCTTTCCTTAGAGATGGTAGGAATACAGCATAGAACTGTCTCATGCGTTTCAGACCCATGTCCCCAACTGCCATCTGTACCTCCCCTGGCTGACCCCCAGATGCCTCATACTAAGCAGCCCAGAACTGGGCTCCCCATCTCCCTCCTTCACATCTGTGCTTCTACCATGTTCCTCAGCCCAGAGAAGGCCCCACCAGCCCCCCAGGCCAGAAATCTGGGTGTGCTTCTTAGCTACTAGCTAATAATAGCCACCAGATTATTATAACATCAGTGGTTTTCAAACTGCTGTGCACCAAAAGCCCTGGAGGGCTAATGAAGGTCACAGAGGCCCAGCTCCTAAAGTCCCCCTGTGATTCTCCCGCCCCCCACGTTGGAGAGCCGCTGTACTTGATAAACAGTTATACCCACATATATGCAGCTACTGATGTTGAGGGGGACTCCCGGGTGTCGGGTGCTGTGCAAGCTGCTTATAAACGTTATTTCTCAGGCTACTCTTTGGAGCAAATAATTTATTTCCCCCATTTTATAGATGAAGACAGAGTTCAAGAGAGGTTAAGTAAGTTCCGAGAGGTCACATAGCCCAGCGGGGAGCAGGAGAAGCGGAGTCTCTGTGTAGGTCTCTGACTTCAAGGTGCTTCACCTCACCAAGGTCAGGAATTAGAGGCTAGGAACGCAAGGCTGGCCCTCAGGACCTATTGCCGGCAGCACAGGAGCCTCGAGGGGCCAGGCACAAGCTCTAGGTCCGGGGCAGCTGTTCTCAGCCCCACTGCCCACCGGAAAAGTCTGGAGAATTTATTGTTCATGCCCCTGCCTGGCTCCACCTGGCCACAGAATCAGAACTCTCCAGGGGCAAGATGGTATTATATTCTCACCTCCCCAGGAAACGAGGGTTTAAAAAAAAAAAAAAAAAGGCTTGAGCCGCGGTTCTCAACATTGGCTGAGAATTCCCAGCGCGCAGGCCCCTCTCAGTACCAGTGACTCAGCATCTTGGAGTGGGGTTCGGCCCTCAGTGGTTTTTTAAGGTCCTCAGGTAATTCCAACGTGCAGCCCAAGTTGAAGTTGGTGGCTTCGGGCCCTGCCTGCTCCAGGTGTGGCCTCCAGGTCCAGAGCACTGGCTCCACCAAGTAGCTTGTTAGAAATGCAAGATTTCAGGCCCACCTCAGACCTGCTGAATCTGAAACTTGGGGGTGAGTTTAGCTAGTCTTCCAGGTGCCGTTGATGCTAGTTCAAGTGTGAGAATCTCTTGCCTAGGGCCTTGCAACTCAAAGTGGGTCCACAGGCTGGCAGCGTCAGCATCACTGGATCTTGTGAGAGACAGAGTCTCAGCTCTCCCCGCCCCCCACCAGACCCACTGAATCAGAACCTGCATTTTAACAAGATGCCCAGGTGACTTAAGCACACAGTAAAGAGTGAGAAGACCCTCCCTTCTTCTCCTCTCCCTGCCCCTCCCCCCACTTTGGATTAGAAGCTCTCATCTCACCAGGGGTGACGCCCAGGTCCTGTTTAAGTTGATACTGTGCTGCACGCAGGCTACTCTAAGTAACAAGGTCAGAGTCACATGAGCCTGGGTTACAAGCTGACTCAGCCACTGAGAGCAGGGCTGGGTGACAGTTTAATGCAGTGCTTCTCAAACTTTAACGTGCATGAGAATGACAAGCTCCTTGAATGCCCCTTAGCTGGCCCCTCCCCAGTAATGCTGATCCCATGAGTTGGGGCCCATGAGTCAGCATTTCCACAGAGCTCCCGGGTGATGTGATGCTGGAGATCCCAGGATCATACTTGGGTAACCCTGATTTAGTGTGGGCTCTGAAGCCAATCTATCAGGGTTTGAATCCAACTTTAGCACGCACTAACTGTGTGGCCCTGTGCCTCAATCGTCTCACCTGGCAAATGGGCCTAGCGATGGTTACAACCTCACAGATTGTTATGAGCAGGCAATAGATTCAGACAACTAAAGTGCTTACAAGAGTGCCTAGTACAGACAGGCCCATAATTTTAAGTTTTACTACACCACCACCAACACCGCAGCCACCACCATCCCTGCCATCGGCCCCTCCACCACCATCCCCAATACCACATCAGCTTCACCACCACCATCACCTTCCCCACCACCACCATCAATACCATCACCACTGCCGCCACCACCATCACCATCACCATCGTTCACCACCACCAACACAACACCACCATCACCCTCAACACCACCAGCACCACTACCACCAACGCCCATCACCACAACCACCCTCACACCACCACCACCACCAATACCACCACCATCACCAATATCATCAGCATCACTGCCCTCCCCTACCACCGCACCACCCTATCACCATCACCACCCTCCCCACCGCCAATACCGTCACCATCGCCACCACCAGCACCGTCATCACCATTACCATCCTCACCACCACCACCTCCATCACCATCACCACAATTACCACCAACACCATTATCAGTCAGTACCACCACCGCCACCACCACCAATACCGTCACCATCACCACCCTCCCCACCACCAATACCGTCACCATCAACACCACCAGCACCATCATCACCATCACCACCCTCCCCACCACCCCACCAGCACCACCACTGGGTATTCTCAGTACAGTCCCAGCCATCAAAGAACGTCAGCCTGTGTGGACAGGCAGACAAGAAACTGAGAGCGAGAGAGAAGGATATAGAACCTGCTGTCATGTAGACCAACTCAATTCACTTCAGCACTTGTTCAGAACCAAATGCCATGGGAATGAATACAAAATAGTGACGGGTGTGGGAAGACAGAAGAGGAATCTTTACATGCTCTGCACGTTGTTGGATAAACCTCAAAAACCACCTAGACTAGGTGAGGTTAGGACTGTGCTTCTTTCATCTCCAACTGTCGACTCCCAGTACGGCGCCTGGCATGTCATCAGGAATGAGTCCACAAGACCTGACTTTTCCAAAGTCACTTTCCCACTCAGCTTATGCCTCCATTAAACAGGGAAAATGCTAATTTCAAAGCTGCTGAAGTGTATATTCCTACAAAGCTATGAAGACATTTAATAGTCAAGCACTATTAATATTGAATAACTATTTAATAATTTAATAATCAAAACTAACAGAAAAGCCGAATTTCTCATTTCTAACAAGCTCCCCAATTGACACTGACCATGACCACTCTTTCCAGGACACATCCCACACCATTCCACCAGGGAATTCCCAGCACACTCTCTTCCAGTAACCTAAATTGTCTAAAATGTTGGTCCAGTGCTCTAATGTCTACAGTTCCGCCATCAGATGAGCCAGGGCCCCTCCAGCCTGAACTGGCGGGCAAGCTTGGGACAGCTGCCCAGAGCAAGGGGTGCTCTTCTCTGCACTGCCCAAGCACACTGGCTGAGAAGCCAGCCCCTCAGCTTTACATCCTGCTGAAATTTTTAACATCCTCCAGCTTGCAGTGACCTGGTCCCTTGGCACCAATTGGACGATCTGCAGATAAGATTAATAAATCCCAGCTGCAGAAAGCAGTGCCTCTAATGAGGAAGCAGTCGGGATCATGGCAAGATAACAAGACCAGGCCAGGCTCACGTCTAAATCCTGTGCTGCTCCAGCCCTGGCCTGGGCTTCTTCCTGTTGCCCCCGAGACTCCCATTGGGCCAAGCCTGTACAGGGCTTGGGGTGGAAGAGAGGACCCAGCCCTGGTCCCGCCCTTGGTCGCTCATGGCCATCCCACCAGCCTGGCCCACATAGGGCATTAATGCCAGGACAGAATCAGCCAGGGCATGGGAGCCTCAGGGCGGCAGTGACCATGTTCCCCAAAGTGACTTTCCAACCCCAGATGCCCAGGGGCCTGGGACTCTCTTCCCAGGAGCTAGGAATGTTTGAACGAGAAGGCTTCTCTTACCTGCAAGGCTCTCCTCATGTGGCTTCCTCGCCCTGCCCATCTGTTCACTCTACAAACACTGACTGTACATCTCCTGGGCTCCTGGCTCGAGTGCAGACGATGAAATGGAAACAGCTGTTGCCTCTGCATTACCCACGATCTGGCAGGGGAGGCGGCCGTTAATCAGATGACTGCAATGAAGTAAGGTCAGCGCTCAGAGTCTGGGGGGCTTTCTGGAGGAGGTGGCCCCTAAGTTATGTCTTCAAGGAGAGGCAGGAAGCCCAGGTTAACAAAGGATAAAAAATGAAAAGAAGACACCAAGCCCTACTAGATGTGTGTGCACGTTTCTATGTGTTCCCACGAGCACGGGAGAAAGTTCTGGGGGTTCCACCTACCACTGGTTACCCCACACTGGATGGAGAAAAATAGAGTCTATTCATTTCTTTATTCTCTTCTCTGTTTGAATAATTAAAATAACAAATACTACTTTAGTAATTTTGGAAGGCAACACAACTTTTTAAAAAATGTAAGGGAAGGAGGGAAATGAAAATTTTAGGGAAAGTTGACCCAAAAGCAAAGATTCTGAAAATCTAATGAATTCTCTGTAGAGGGAAGAATGAATTTTGTCAAAAGGCTGTGCCTCTGTTTCAAGACTGGCCCCCAAGGGTCTGATCAGACTCGAACTGTGGGGTGAGCAGTTCTCTCCACCTAGATGCAACTGAGACACAGAAGAGGCCAGAGACACCAGGCAGGACAGGTGGACACAGCCGAGCCTCACCATGCCTCTCCAGCTAGGAGTATTTTTCACAAACTTTTCAATTTGCAAAGTTTCGAAACTACAGAAAAGTCCCAAGAATACTATAATGAACTCCTCATACCTTCACCTAGACTCACCAATTGTTCACACTTTCCCACAGCTACTTTATAAAGATACATTTCTATATATAAATGTCTATTTTTATGAATCATTTGAAAGTATATTGCAGACATCATGACATCT
This sequence comes from Balaenoptera musculus, assembly GCF_009873245.2. Classification (NCBI taxonomy): domain Eukaryota; kingdom Metazoa; phylum Chordata; class Mammalia; order Artiodactyla; family Balaenopteridae; genus Balaenoptera; species Balaenoptera musculus. The sequence goes on from NC_045789.1 coordinate 104,338,972, forward strand.
CACACTCAATGCTGTGGCTTTCATCCCTTACCGCCAAAGACATCATGAAATCATAACACAATTATCAAAACGAGGAAATTTTATCATTGATACATTTCATATTCCAATGTCACCAACTGTTGCAATGATGTCCTATGTAGCAAAATGATTATTTTTCTTCACCCAGCACTTATTAAAGAGCACTTGTTTGAAGGATGCAGCTGTGTCTCTGTGAGAGGTACTCCAAACCACAAACAAACTTTCCCAAACTATCAAGTGGAAAAGTAAAACGTAACAATCAAGAATAATAAACATCATTAGGTACAGAATAATCTTTGACAATAGGGCAGGGCAGCTGGAAGGGGTTCTGGGCACAGCGATAAAGGAGGATCAGTCTCAAATCACCCCTCAGCTGATGCCAGCCCTGGTCCTTAGCTCTGTGTCTAAGAAAACACAAACCACATGCTCTCAGGCAGGACAGTGGGGTCCTTCTGTCCTTGGGCTCTGGCAGCGTGGGCCCGTGGGCCATGGTGCAGAAAAGCAGGGGACCTGGGCTCCCACCTCTCAACTGCTGAGTCACTCTGGAGAAGTCACACGGCCGCTGTGGGCCTCAGTTTCCCCATCTGTAGGGATGGGATTTGGCCACTTCCTCCCCCCCTGCCCCACTCCATGCAGCCCCAACTGCCCCACGTCCATGGCCACCCTGAGCGCCGCGGAGTTCTGATCCAGGGCCTCTTGAGCCGGGAGTCTACCACTACTTTTCTGAGAGTCAGAAATAGTAAAATATATTCGTAGACTGCCCTTGGCTCTCCACTGGCCTCGGGGAAAACCAAACTCCTTGGCTTGGATAAAGCCCTTCCTCATCTGTTCCCCACCTCCCCCTTACCACAGATCCCCTCGGACTCCCCTCACCCGCCATCCCAACCAACGTCAGAAAGCAGCAGCCCTGACCAGCAATGGCATTCTCTAGGGGATGGACTGCTAAGGCCATGGAGTCCCAGAGAGGTTGACAAACCTGCCCTAGTTCAACAGCTCAGGAGTGATAGAACCAAGGCACAAAGAAGTGAGCTCCAAGCCAGATCCCTTCATCCCACATGAAAGGCAAAATGTTTCATCGATACAGATCTCTACATGCACACTGCCTCTGGACAATGCTGGAAAGGACATTAAAACAGTGGTTCAGAGGGTGCTGGGAATATAGGTGGATGCTGGTGTTTTTTTTTTTCTTTATGCAATACTTCCATTAATTTTGTATAGTTTAAAATTTTCTCAGTGGAAAAATAAAAGTGACTAGAAATCAGCAGGCACTAAGTGATGAAGAATTCCACAAGCATCTCACTGTCACTATCGCTGATATGCTATGCACAGGAGATAAAACTGGTGTCCTGATTTCAGCTGGGAACTCACCCCAGTGTGGCTGGCACAGGTAGGATTTCCCCCTGAGCTCTGCCCAGGCAGGTGGACGCTGCCCTAGCCCATGACCCTACCCACATCTGCAGCATGCCTGCCTATCCTGGGCTCTCTCTGCACCTGGAAAAGACTTCAGGTTTTTTTTCCAATTGAAGCAATAGATGCCTCATGGCTCCCTTTAAAGAGCTTAAGAGAGTAACCATATATTTATTTAATGATCATTTTGAATCCCATCAAGACCCATTATCCTCTCTGCACTTCAGCTTCTTCATCCATATAAGAGATAATAATACTGGCATCCACAGGGCTGTAACTGAAACTCCTAACAGTGGAGGAGGTACCCTGCTCAGTAGACAGGCAGCACCATTACCACTTACTGAGAATCTACTAAGTGCCAGATACTTTCCCAGGCACTAAAGGTACAGAGATGAACAAGACACAGTGCTGCCCTGGAGTGATTACAAGCCTTTCCTGTAGGAGGAAGCACAATAAATCCCTAAAGGGCTAGTACTTGACCTTGAGCACAGCAAGGAGCCACTGGTTAAGGTTTATGCCTGGGAGGACAAGGTCAGACACCCATGCATTTCAGACCACTTGCTCAGGGTCAACACGGAGGGCTGCCTGGAGGGGGCCCCTGGAGGCACAGTGCTGAGGCTGTGTCCTCACCTGGTAGGGGACGAAGAAGCCTGAGGTGAGCCATGGATGTGAATATTTCAGGAGGCAAAACGGATAGGATTTATAGTCCAAGTGAACGGGACAAAGAAGACTTCCTAAAGCTTGAATTAAGCTGTATTTTACATTTTAATCTATTTTTAAATCTCTTCCAACGTTTACCAAGCTCCTTATTCCTACCACAGGGCTGCTTTTCTGCAGAATGTGAAGCAGCACTGTTTCACCTCACCCTTGGCTCCCCACTGCCCTCAGGGTGAAAACCAAGGTGGGGGGGATGGGGGAGGGAGGTCAGGAGATTAAGGGAGATAATACCTCCATGTTTACAAATAGGGAAATGGAGGCTCTCAGAGGCAGATGGACTGGCCTAAGGTTCCACCGAACATGCAAGAAGACTGGGATTTGAACACAGGTCTGTCAGGCCCCAGGGCTTGCTTCACGGCATCACCCAGCAGGTGAACCTCCTAGCAGCACTGATAGCCTGGGTGGCCAGAAAGAGTTGGAGTCTTTCAAAATGGCGGGCAGGGCACAGCCCTTGTTGTCGTGAACAGGGACACCTACCTGGACATCCACTGGCATCCTGAAACCAGGAAGGGAGCTCAGGAAGAGAGACAGTGTTGGTAGTCAGATGTCAGGCTTCCCCAAGAGAAAAATATTTAGCAAACATTGATGTAGAGAAGGAGTGAGCCCCAGACTTAGAAGGGATGTTGAGAAAGGCCATCTGGTCCCACCTCCCCATTGTACAGATGGGACATAGAGCCCAGAGAAAGTGTGTCTAATGCAAATGTACACAGGGAGGCAGGATTTGAACCCAATCCTCTGCTCTCCTTACCCTGACCTCATACTTAGCCTGGCAAAGGTGTATAAGCCACATCACCACCCGCTCCAGGAAGTCCTCCATGACTGCCAAGGCTCCTGCCCCTGAAAACCTGGGCCTCCCAAAAATGCCTGGACTTCACTGTCAGACCCAGAGTCGAATCCTGGCTCCATCCCTTATTTCCTGTAGGACCTAAATCAAGTCATGTCACCTGAACGAAAGAAAATCCTGCCTCCTGAGAATGTTGTAAGGATTACATGAATTAGGAAGACCCCTGCAGAATCTAGACTTCCATGGATGGGCCCAGAGAACAGCCATACAATAACAGCTGCGTTCCCCTTAACGTCAGTGCCACAGACTCTGCTCCCCTCCAATGCCACTACCTACGTCAGAGCCACCATCTTCTCTGCGGCCTGGGAAGCACCTGACCCCGTCCTGCCGCCGGGCCTCTCACACGCTGCAGGCCATCCCTCGTCCCTCTGCCTGGTCTCCTCTCCTCTCCCCCCCTGCCAAGCCTCCTCAACTCCAAAGGCAAGTTTGTGCAGTAAAGCCCTGACGTCAATCCGAAGCCGCCAACTCCAACTCCCGCCCCTTCCACTTCTGGCCAGTCCTGCGTCACTTCCTGCCACGGACTTTTAAAGTGGAGCCTGACTCTTCCCCTTCCGCTTCTGGTCCCCAGCCCACCTCCTTAGCCACGCCCACAGCCTGCTTCCTGTCTCCGCCCCAGAGGAACCACGCCGTGGGGAAGTCTTCAGCGTGGACTGCTCCTTTTAAAAAGAAGGGCAGGCTACAAAGTTGGTTCAGTATGACCCCAGTAAAATACAAAACTAGCATATATGTTCAGAGGGCAAAAAAAAAAAAAAAAGATTAGAGGTGCCTTTCAAACAGTTTTTGCTTTTTTTCATGAAATGAAATCTTGTTGGACAGTCCACATGAAGCCGCTCTTGGAAGGACCCACAACCAAACCTCAGCCTCTTATGCCACCTTTGCTGAGCCCACCCAGAAAGCGCCAGCGTGGGTGGAGAGAGGTCAAGTCTCTCGTCCTGAGGCTCCACCGCTCACTAACTCTGACTGTTCAATGACTGTGTAACCTCCCAGGGCCTCCTGTACCCTCCTACCTTCTTACATGGTGGTTGAGGGGCCCAGAGAGGAGCAGAAAGCACCTGCCCAGGGGGCACTCAGTAAATACCACTGCTGAGAGGCAGACTGGATAGAGCTGGACAGGAAGGCAGAGGCCAAGGGGGGGGGGGGTCGCTGGCTGTGGTCTCCTGGGAGACCCTGCCCCATCTACCACCACCTGCCTCCTCCACCTTCCGGAAACCCTCAGGTGCCATCAATGGGATAATGCCGCAAACCCACAGGAAAGCAGGCCTCTCACCCACACACACAGCCACCTCCTCTGCAAAAGGTGACCCTACCCATTCTGCCAGCCAGAGAACAAGAGAAAGGAAGTGGCCCAGGGTGGCCCCGAGTCAGGCTGCATGGGACTCTTGGGGCAGGACTCCTTCCTCTGGGCCCTAAAAGCAGCAGCTAAACCAAGAGCTGCCACTCATAAGAGCCTACTCTATGCCAGGCAATGTGCTGGGCCTACCCATCTCAATCCATCCTCAAAACGTCCTTGTGAAACAAGTAACAGTATTATCCCCATTTGACAGATAAGGAAACTGAGGCTCAAAAAGGTGAAGTCACCTGCCCAAGGTCCATGGCTTGTAAGTGGCAAAGCCAGGACTGAACCTAGGTATGTCTGACTCTAAGGCCACTTCCCAGGTGCCCAAAGAACTGTCAATTTTGTTTTCTAACCTCAGGACCCAGCACCATGCCTGGAATGCTCTTAGAAGGCACCCAAAAACATTTTTAGGAATGAACAGCCAGGCTCCTTCCTGCACATCATGCCATCACCTTCCAAGAACAAAGCATATTGACAGCAAATCAAATGTCACTGAATGAGTGACATTTATAAAACACTAAAACATATAAAACAGTAAAACTTTCTCAATCATGAAAAACTTCCAATATCATCAGAAAACCACCTACTTCAATTCCCCACCAAACACACCCACAAACACAATCTGATAAAATTGCTACTCGTGTGCAGGACCCACATAACAAAATTCTCATCAAATAGAGGAATGATAGTTGTTTATCAATAGTTACAAAAACATGATGAAACTTCCTTTAGAATATTCTGTGCATGTGAAGTCTTCTTTTTTCTGTAGCTTTTCACTGTAAAATCTTACCAGGTGCTGAACAGGAGAGAAACTTTGAGGTGGGGATGAGCAATGGGAACAATAACTGTGCTGCAGGAAAAACAAAGCATCGTGGCAGCACCCATACTCCTCTTCCATCAGACAGAATTCAATACAATTCAACAAACATGCACCAAGTTAACAGTAATAACAGTCCCTGCTTATATAGCAGTCTCTCTGTACTAGAAACTGTTCCAAACTTTCCAGATTCTTCATTATTCTACAGCCCTATGACATGGGTGTTATTAGTGCCCCATTTTAGTGTTCAGGCAGGAAAGAGTACCTTGGCCAAGGTGACCCAGATAGCAAGTAGGGGTGGGAGGTTGTCTGGCTCCCACCAGGTGGTCTGGCTTCAATGTCCATGTTCTTACCTCCTGTGCTATGTAGCTTCCAGGTGCCAGCTATTATGCTAGGATGTGAAGATAGAGCCACTAGGGTGGCCCAGGCACTGCCTCATCCACAAAATGCCAAAGTAAATACATTTATAAGACTAACTAAGCCTCAGCCATTCTGCATACCTGGGGGTAGATTGCTGCTACCCCTTAGGCAGCCAAAACGCATCAGGTCCTTACACACGTAATCCTGGTGCTCACGAGGTCCTGGAGAGGCACATGTTATTTTCCTCATCTTATAGGGACAAAATTTCAGTTGAAAGTAAGTAAAGGACTTGCTCGAGTCCCCATCTGAATACAAAGCCTTTGCTTTCTGCTACTACGTGCTGACTCTTCGCAAACCCCCTGCACCATTTTGTAATCTCCCCTTTACTGATGTGCAAGGGCCCCTTAAGAAGTCCCAGACAAAAAACAAAAAAAAAAACAAAAAAAAAAAAAAAAAAAAAAAGAAGTCCCAGAAAAGGCCTCAGCCATTAGGCTGTTTCTGTCCCACCTTTCCTGAGATGAGTCACATAATCACACCACTGAGAACAAGCAGTGTGACTCGTGACTTTCAAGCCAAGAGCAACTTCTTTTGTGGTTTCCACATCCTTTCTACACCTGACACTCAATGTCGTCTGATATGCCTGGGGCACTCCTCAACAGACACTTAACGAATGACTCCAGAACTGGAGGACAGGGGAAAGGGTGGCAAGGCTGAAGCAAGCAGGGAGAGACAAGGGGCTCAAATCGGAACACTAATTACAGGGCTCGGGTGCTCGGACCAAGATGAACTTACTGCCAGGTTATTCACTACCAGGTTACTACCACCATTGGGAAGGAAGATGGTTAAGGATGACTTCATCAGGTGCAGACATTTGCCGAATCCCTCGAATGTGCTGGCCCAGCGCTGGGTGTCCCAGTGTTTCCCCCACATGCGTGAGGAGTTCCCGTCAAGTCAGGGAGGCAGGCAAGGAAACAGAGTGCAGCAAACCCAGGTGATAAGTGCAGACCAGGGCTGTGGGTCCCAGTAGAGTGTGAAAAAAGAGACATCTGAAGTGGGCCCTGGCAGGGGTGAAATGTGAACATGCAGACAAGGGAATAGGGGTCTAAGGAAGGTTGAATGGCGTTTAGGCAGGGAGAGCAGCAGAAGCACATTCAATCAACATCCCGGTGCCTGCCCATACCAGGCCCTGTGCTGTGCACAGGGACTTCAGACACGAATCCCAGCCAGGCGGGAAGAAAAACTGTGAAAGACAACAGCCCCACAGTATGGCCAAAGCTGGGACAGAAAGATGTGCAAGGCCTGGGGAGTCAGGGAAGTACCCGAGGATATGAGCCTGAGCCACCTCTAGAGGCGGCAGAAAGGGCGTGCTAGAGAGAGGGTACAGATGTGCAAAGACAGGAGGAACGGAGGGCAAGTTCAAGGAAGGCAGACTCTTCCATACCGTAGGGGAGAGTGTTATGGACTGAATGTCTGTGCCCCCCCCCCAAATTCATATGCTGAAACCCCAATCCCCAATGTGATGGTATTTGGAGATGAGGCTTTCGGGAGGTGATTACGCCCTCATGACGGGATTAGCGTCCTTATAAGAAGACACACAAGAGAGCTTACTTCCTCTCTCTGTCCACCTCATGAGCGCACAGTGAGAAGGCAACCATCTGCACGCCAGGAAGAGAACTCTCACCAGAAACAGAATCAGCCGCCACCTTGAGCTTATACCTCCCAGCTCTAGAACCGTGAGAAATAAATTTCTGTTGTGTAATCTGCCCAGTCTATGGTATTTTTTGTTATAGCAGCCAAAGCAGACTAAGATCATTGGTAAAAGCAAGAGCATCGAGAGATGAGGTCACAGATGTGGTGACAAGGAGTGTGTGCTTCATTCCAGGACAGGCAGAGCCCATCAAGCAGAGGGGTGACACAGCCAGGTGTGGTTTCTGAAAGATATCAGCCTTTCTTGGTATGACTGTTTGTCTTCCCAAATACTCCCAATAACTCAAGAGCCATCCTGAGGAAGGAGTGGGTGGGCAGAACCTTCAGACTGTCCTCGGAGAGCACCGGACCCTCAAGGTCTGTTCACAGAGACCTGGGGTGAAGCAAGTGCTGGTCCTAATGCAGCTCTTTCTCCAGCCCGGCTCAGCTCAGTCAGTGACAGTCCTGGAGGCTCCTACTTCCCAGGGCCCAGTCTTAGGAACATGAGGACACTTGGAGGTTGAGACAGAACCAATGGGATACTGATGGGCAGAGGACAACACAGAGACACAGGTGTCTGCGAAGGGATGGTGGCCAGTACCTAAAACAGAGCAGAACCCTCAGAACTTTGGGGCACTGGGAGATGGTGACCAGGCCTGGATTTCAAACCACATTCCATGGAGCCCTGGTCCTCCCTGAAGATGCTCAGGGGTATCAGAGATCAGGGTTCTGGAGCAGCAAATGTTTGGTTCTATTTTTTATAGGTAGAATCATTTTAAACTACAAACACGGCATACAAGCTCAAATGAGCTGCACACCAAATGTCAACCCTCTGTAGACGCCACTGCATGGACCTGGGTTGCCAGGTGAATGCTCAGCTTTATACAGGTCTTGGGGTTGAGACTCTCCTGTCATCTCCAGCAAAATGGATCCTGAAACTAGAAGACGGGTTGTTGACAAAAACCTTACCGATTGCAAATGTGGTAGGTAAAGATTCCCAGAACAGAATATTTTCACAACCACAACAAAGCCCAATTAACACTCAGGGTGCCATGCTATTAAGAATACTACTGTCACCCCAAACTTTTCATTTTGTAAGTTACATTCATCAAAGCAACCTCACTGTTCTCACGGACTGACGTGACGTGAAGCCCTATAAGTTTAGAGTCATAAAATAAATGTGACAATCAACTATTGCCAAACTGCTACACCCCGACCCAGTATTTCTGACTCAGCAGCTCAGGGTGGGGCCTGAGAATGTGCACTACTAAAATGTTCCCAGGTGACGTTGATGCTGCTGGTCCAGGACCCTACTTGGAGAACCACTGCTCTAATCTGCTCGTTACAAACTCTGCTTATTGTGACTCATTAGGGCAGGTGGTCCCACATGCCCGGATAGGTAGGTCCTCCTAAGACAGCAAGGATGGGGAAGGCAAAGGAACAGGCATTCCAGGGAGTGGGGCAGCATACGCAAACACATGGAATCTGGAAACAGTGGGTAAGGAAGTCAGTAGTTCATCCACTGAAGTCAGTAGTTCAGTGGGTAAGGAAGTCAGTAGTCAGTTGTATCAGGCTTACAAGGGTGGAACTGAACATCAGCTATGGACCAGGCCCTGTCTTTGCTGCTATTGATTTCTCATTTCATTGCATTGTGGTCAGAGAACATACTTTGTATTATTTCTATCCTTTCAAGTTTATCGAGGTTGTTTTATGGCTGAGCATATGGTCTATCCTGGAGAACGATCCACGTGCCCTTGAGAAGAATATATATTCTTGGTGAGGACATGGAGAAAAGGGAACCTCTGTGCACTGTTGGGTGGGAATGTAAATTGGTGCAGCCACTATAGAAAATAGTATGGAGGGTCCTCAAAAAATTAAAAATAGAACTACCACATGATCCAGCATTTCCACCTCTGGGTATTTACCCAGAGAAAATGAAAACACTAACTTGAAAAGATAAACACACCCCCATGTTCATTGCAGCATTATTTACAATGGCCAAGAAATTAAAAGAACCTAAGTGTCCATCAGTGGATGAATGGATAAAGAAAATATGAAATAGATAGATATAAAATGGAGTATTATTCAGCCACAAAAAAAGAATGAAATCTTGCTGTTTGTGAGACATGGATGGACCTTGAGGGCATTATGCCAAGTGAAATAAATCAGACAGAGAAAGAAAAATACCACATGATCTCACTTATATGTGGAATCTTAAAAAACAACAACAAAAACCAAACTCATAGATACAGAGAACAGATTGGTGGCTGCCAGAGGTGGGGGACAGGAGAGTAGGCAAAATGGGTTAAGGAGGTCACCAAGCGCAAACTTCCAGTTATAAAATACACAGTTCATGGGGATGCAATATACAACATGGTGACTATAGTTAATAATACCATATTGTATATTTGAAACTTGCTAAGAGAGTAGATCTTAAAAGTTTTCATCACAAGAAAAAATTTTTGGTAACTATATGTGGCAATGGACGTTAACTAGACTTATTTTGGTGATCATTTCACAATGTATACAAATATCAAATTATTATGTTATACACCTGAAACTAATATAATGGTTTATATCAATTATACCTCAATTCTACATATATATATGTATATATATATTCTTATGTTGGTGGAGTATTCTATAGGTGTCTGTTAAGTCTGGTTGGTTTACAGTGTCCTTCAAGTTTTCTATTTCCTTGTTGATCTTCTGTCTAGTTGTTCTATCCATTATTGAAAGTAGGGTATTGAAGTATCCAAATATTATTGCTGAATTATTTACTTCTTCCTTCTTTTAGATCAGTTTTTGCTTCAAATATTGATATTTTGGTGTTCTGTTGTTAGATGCATGTGTGTTTATAATTGTTATATCTTCCTAATGGATTGACCCTTTTATCATTGTAAAATGTTATTAAATGTCATTATAGAATGTCCTTCTTTATCTCTATTTTTTATTTTAAATCTATCTGGTATGATATCAGTATAGTCACTCTAGCTTTCTTATGGTTGCTCTTTGCATGATGTATCTTTTTCCATCCTTTTACTTTCAATCTATTTGTATCTTTGAGCCTAAAGAAGTATGTCACCTGTAGACAGCATATAGTTAGATCATTTTTAATATACGCTACTGCCTTTTGATTGGGTTGGGGTTTTTAAAAATATTTATTTATTTATTTATTTATTTATTTATTTATTTATTTTGGGCTGCATTGTGTCTTAGTTGCGGTACACGGGATCTTCGTTGCGGTACGCAGGCTTCTCTTTAGTTGTAGTGCACGGGCTCCAGAGCACGTGGGCTCTGTAGTTGCGGCGCGCAGGCTCAGTAGTTGTGGCATGCAGGCTTAGTTGCCCCACGGCATGTGGGATCTCACTTCCCTGTCCAGGGGTCGAACCTGCATCCCCTGCATTGGAAGGCAGGTTTTTAACCACTGGACGACCAGGGAAGTCCCTGATTGGGTTGTTTAATCCATTCACATTTAATGTTATTACTGATATAGTTGAGTTTACATCTGCCATTTTACTTTTTGTTTTCTACATGTCTCATGTCAGTTTACTTCCTCTATTCCTCCTTTACTGTGTTCTTTTGCATTAAATGAATCAGGCATATGTCACAGCAAGAACTTCAAAGAGCTTATTCTTTTTAATTCAGAAAACAAAATCACCTCTCCAGCAATTTTTAGTTTCTTAAATGGTTCATTTTCTAATCAATCATGGTTTTTTTCTCTCTGGTTCCGGTAAACAGGAGCAAATGAATTATTCACCCAATAGTCATAGAAAATCATCTATAATAATGTCCACTACCAGATTCCTGGGTTGGAGAATTTGAGGCTAGAGTTTGACCTTCCCACAAAGAGGAGGCATGGGGCCACTCACGGTGTTTTGAGGATCACCTTCATGACATGTGATGATAAGAAGTGTCATAACAGTTCAGTGCTTCAGACCAAGGTGCGAAAGGATGGTTGGAATTCACAACAGAGTCCATAGCATGGATATTTTCAAGTGCTGTGGCACTGCTTTCACAGACACCTGGCACAGATGCTAACAAAGATCTGGTGAGTGGAGGGCCTTTCTATACCAGCTACAATGAACAGGTGAGACACCACAAACTGATCAGCCCATGTCCCTTCCAGGGAGTGATTTAATACCCGCCCCCAATCTCCTTGTCACTTGACCTCTTAGTTTACCTACAAAGCCCTCTGTTCATCAACAAATATGAAGGGAAACTACAATCCAGGAGCTTGTGAATTGTGAAATCCCAAATTCACAATTTATGTTGTGAACACCTGAGGTTTGGGGCACCCAGCACCCCTCCCCCATCTTCTGACTGGAGCACTCCCAATTTCCGATATCCTATCCAGCAACAGGACTTGTTTGCGTATTTGGTATGAAGTGTCTTGCATTCACCTTTAGCCATGCCTATAGAAAGCTCAGGGGATCTGTAATGCCCAGGTGCTCATAAACTGGGCTCATCCTGGGTATCTGGTACGCTTCCAGGGAGAGATAGATACTAAAAGTAAAGTGCCCATTTGCCCAATAGTTTAAACAGATTAGGCACAATTTGGGGGCATCCGGGCCCTTGTTTAAAATAAGGTGTCTGGTTGGCAACCAGAACCTCTTCCAGCCCCGATCCTGAAAGCCTCCAAGACTTGCCGCAGAAACTCAATTACCGCCAGGCTTAATGAGCTCACTCACCCAGCTGCCCTGGCCCACAAAGCAGCCCCGCCAACTTCCAAAAAGAAGATGTGTCTTCCAAAGCGTATTCTGAGGTGCAGCTTGGGAGAAATGGAAAAATCAGAGCACTTTAACAAGAAATATGACCTGTGAACACAAAAACATGGTTTGGATTCTGAAGAACAGCTGTCTAACATTTTTTTTTTTTTTTTTTTTTTGCCCTTAACTAAAAGCAGGCTGCACTGCAAGGCCGTGAAATCCCCGTGTGCAGGGGAAGGGTAGCTTTACTGAGTTCTACAGAAGCTTCACAAATGTCACCTCTGGGCTGATAGAACCACCAGGGGTGTTTCAACCACGAGTACTGAGGGGTCGGAGGTTTGGAGAATTGATGTCACTAGAGGAGGCTGCTACAGAGAAAGGAGTGGGGCTCATTGAGGGCAGAGTGGACCTGATGCAAACAACAGAGAGAAGAACCTACGGCACCCGGTTACGGTCCCTCCCAACACTGACATTATAGGGATACGAAACATGTTCATTTTTCCTTTCTTGGCCCAGAAGTGAAAACAATTCAGTCATAATACTACAAACAGCAAATATTAAGGCTAAAGGCCAAAAGCGACTGACCACCTACTGTGCCCCTCACCCTGTGCTGGGTTCTGGGAATCCCACCGTGAACCAGGCAGCATCCCTACTTTTCCGGAACCTTCTGTCTAGTGGGGGCATCTGACAAGTCACTGGCAGCTGGAATACAGAATCCAGGGCAGTGACAGAGGGATGCTCGGAGCAACGGGAGCGCTGGGGACATAGCTGACCTGGCCTGTGACGTGGAAGGATTGTTAAGGAACGTTTCCTGGAGGAAATAAGGCTGATGATGGACCTTAAGCACCCGTGGAGGATGGTCACTGGGTGAATGGGGGCAGGAAAGGCTAATGGGCAGATCTGCCAGAGGGAACAGCATGTGCAAAGGCCTGGCTCAGCCAGGAATGGCAGGCAGATGGTACAGCTGGAGGCATGCTCGACTGAAGGCCTGGGAGGAGAGAGGCGGGAGCGGCCACCCCGCCCTGGCGAGATCAGGAGAGCACCGGAAGCCTCTTTAGCCCGCCTCTCTGCCTCCAGGCTGTTCCTATCTTAATCCAGCCCTGGTGACTTCATCCACTGCATCTTCACTTGTAGAGTAAGCAAACAGGTCTCTCCTAGGGCTCCGCCATCCAAGCTGGGCCATGGAACGTGCAGGGTTTCACAGGTGGGGGGTGAGTGAGGGAGGTATTCCAGGCAGAGGGAGCTGGCAAGCAAGGGTCTGGAAGAAGGGACAGTGCTTAGGAGGCGGGTACAATTCACCAAGGGAAATATGGGAATTGAGTTGGGAGCAGGCCATGGGGGCCCTGAACACAGGCTAAGTTGGCTGTACTCTTTTCATAAGTAATCAGCAACTGGAGTAGCCAGAGGTCTGACCCCCATCACTGCCATTTCTACCTGGGCAATCTCGGGTAAGTCACTCATCCTTCACCAGTGAGGTGGTAGGGCCCAGCAGGGGCTGGAGAGGAAGACTCGCTGTTGCCCTCAATAACCCACTTCCACGTACATGTCAGCATGATCCACTCCTCAGTCCCCACCTGAGCAGCAGCGGAAGGCCAGCAACTCGCAGGCAGGTGTGCGCGTGGAAGATGAGGAGGACAACATTCGCCGACCCCTGCAAAACCTGGACAAAGCCCTTCACGGGCATCTCTCCACGTGGAACACACGGCACCCTGGGTTGGGGAGAGGGGTGTGACCCCCCCAGGACACCAGAACTCCCAGGGGTGATGTGCTTTGTCTCCCTCGTGGCTCCTGGCTGGGTGGGGAGTGGAGTTCAACCCAGACTCCCTCCCACGTCTGGCAGAAAGCAGTGGGGATATGGTCTGGGGCAGAGGAGATGCGCAAAACAGGGAGGTGGCCTTGCCACGCCCTGAGAATCAGCTTCCCTCGACCAATCAGCTCTGGCCATTGGGCAGCCCTGCCCACTGCTCTGAGAAGCATGGAGAGATCTCCGCCTTCAGAGGCCATGGGAAATGAACATGCAAACTCTTCAGAGGACAGAAAAATTCTGGTGCGGTTATTCTATGCAGAGGGAGTAAAAAGGCTAGAGCCACTGAGCGGAGGCGACTCAGAAGAGTGTCCCAACGCTCTTCATCCTAATCATGTTGCCGCCAGTTACAGAGAGCCTACCACGCACCAGGCTAAACGTGGATCCACGCCTGTTCCCCTCACAGGGTCTGCCCTCAGGGCTCCCGGCGAGAGACCCAGCTCTCATCGCCCTGTGATCGTTTACCAAGTCTCCTTACTCATATTCTCCAGGTGACAGTCACAGTCTTAGTGATGGGATTTGTGTTTTATTTGTGGGTCTCCCCTCTCTCAGAATGAAAGCTGCCATGGGCAGGGACCTTGCCGCGCCTGGTCTTCCTGGGGCTCTAGTTCCTTCCGGGGGCACACAGGAGGCTCTCAAATGTGCACTGTCACTCTTTGTTACCAGACTGAGAGCCTTGTTTACAGAGGAGGAAACTGAAGCATGGAGAAAACGTAACTCACTGGCCCAGGGCCACACACTTCACAGAAGGCAGAGCCATCATCCTCTGGGCCTGGTCCCTGCCCCTGAGGAGCATAGCGTCTAGAGCAGCACTGCCCCCCAAAATACAATGTGAACCCCAGGTACAATTTAAAATTTTCCAGCAGCCACATTAAAAAAAAAGTAAAAATAAACAAGCGAAACTAATTTCAATGATACATTTCATTTAGCCGGACGTATCCACAACAGTTTTGTTTCAACAAGTCATCAATGTTAAAGTTATTACTGAGATCTTTCTCATTCTCTTTTTCCTACAGAGTCTTTGAAATCCAGTGCGCGCTTTCCATTCCCCAGGGCAAGTGAGCATGTGACTTAGGAGGCCCATTCACAATCATTATGACCACTACTTCTGGAACCACCTGTGTCAGCAGCGCCAGCTGACAAATACCTACTGTACACCAACATGCTCTGGGCCGTCTGCACAGTTATTTCTGACCTTCACACCAACCCCAAGAGCTAGGGACACTGAACTTTCTCCATACTGAACGGAAGGAAAAAGTGAAGCTTGGAAAGATTAAGTAACACGCTCCAGATCACCGAGCTACCAAGGTGGAGTTAGGAAATTAACTCACATCTGACTCTAAGCAGTAACAACAATTATTTCTTGGGCACCTACTGCATGCCAACATCCTGTGCTGAGAGGTAGAAAACATGCCAGTCGAGGTTCCTGCCCTCACGGTGCTTTCATTCTAGCTCAGGAGGAATGATCACAAATGGGGAAACAAAACGCATTTCAGATCATGATGATTTCAGAAGAAACGGGGTGCCAAAGGGGAGAATAACAGTGGAGGGGGAAGGCAGGCATCTACCTGAGAAGGGCAGGGAAGACCTCTCCAAAGAGGGGAAATTTAAGCTGAGACATGAAGGGTGAGAAGAAGCCAGTTCTGGCGAGGGCAGGAGATGAACAGGCCAGGGAGCAAGCAGCAGACACAACACTCTGGGCAGGAGAGTCCAGTACATTCCAGGAACCATCAGAAAGGCTCCCTATGCTGTGCCAGCTGCCTCTCTGGGCCACTGGGTTGGCCCCTGGCCGGCCCTCCTGCCTCAGGGTGCTCCCACACTCTGGCTTGGAAAATGAGAAATCTACAAACCGTTCTCCGGATGTCAAGAACAAGTCAAGGCTGGAGGTTCCCAGCACAGAACCTGGCAAGGAGGGCACATTCATAGCCATCTGATGAGGGGCTGAACGGATGAATCAGTGAGCAGTGGGAGGAGAGAGTGGAAGCACCACAACAGAAGCCTGGTAGCCAAGGCCCCAAAAAGAAAGCTTTAACACTTTAAGCTATGCTTCAAACACTCTGCGCAATAGCCAAAAGGTAGAAACCACCCAAGAGTCCATCAACAAATGAACGGATAACAAAATGTGGTCCATCCTTACAATGGAATATTATTCAGCCTCAAAAAGGACTGAAGTACAGATACATGCTACGACCTGGATGAACCTTGAGGATATTATGCTGAATGAAAGAAGCCAGACACAAAAGGCCACATATTATATAAGCCCACGTATATGAAATTCCAGAATAGGGAAATCACACAGACAGAAGGCGGATGGGTGGTTGCCAGGGGCTGAGGGAGGGGGAGGGGGAGTGAGTGTTCCACGAGGAGGGAGTTTTCCTTGGGGATGATGAAAGTGTTTTAAAGCTAGACAGAGGTGTTGGCTGTACAACACTGTGAATGTACTAAATGCCACTGAATTGTATACTTTAAAATGGTTAATCTTACGTTGTGTGAATTTCAGCTCAATTTAAAAAAAAAGGGGAAGGGGAGGAAAAAAGAATTGTTTCAACAGAAGGGTCAGGTCATGATCCTGTTAAATAAAATAAAACCCCATGTCTCAGAAAGCAGATAGGAGTGATCAGCCTCCAGAAGTACCAGAATAGAAAAGGAAAAGAGAGAAGACGGACTTTCCAATGTTAAAAGAAGCAGAAAGCTATTGATACTTCACCAGATCACTCTCACCTCCACTATCGACGCCTGTGATCCTCACGGTCTTCCCATCCTCCATAGGAAGCAGGACACTCCTCAGTGGTGTGTCCCACCCCTGCCAGCCCTAAGGAAGGGACGAGGGGCCAGTCCAGGGTTCCTGAATCAAAATGCAGCCGAGATGGAGGCTTGGGGGCCAGCAGGCTGAGCCAGCGCATCCCCTGACCTGGCACACACAAGGGCATTACTGCCACAATGGGCAGCCCTTGGCAGCCCCGGGATGGCCACAACAGAACCTCCTTTCATTCCCTAAAGTGGCCCTTCAGCCAAGTCTGGGCCACAGGGGAGAAAGTACAGCAGGAAACCTGCCTCCCCACAGCACATGGGTCCTCTGAGGTCCAGTTGGGGGCTTTGGGACACATGACGGGTCCTGAGGATGATTCCAAGACCTGGAAAGGATAAAGGGGACACCACAAGCCACACAGAGAGGACAGACTGACCTAACGACTGATTAAGGGTGCGGCTGTTCCAGGGAATGGCATCACAGCGACTGTCCACCGCACAAGGCTGGGCCTTCACCTCTGTTCTTTATTTCATCCTTACACCCACGTGGACGGCAAGGATGGGGATTGGGGTTACTCCCATTTCGCAAATGAGGACACTGAGCAGTGGAGGGTTCAAAGGGTACAGACAATCATCCACGGTCAGCATAGATGATCATCCACGGTCAGCATACGGCAGAGCTGGCGTTCAAACCCAAGGCCGCCATCAACGCCTCCTGTGTTAAATTATGATGCTGCTGATGTTTGCTTTTTTCTACCAAACTCCCACAAGGCAGGATGGAGTCACGGTTAAGAACATGGGCTGCCAGGTTGGGATGACGGAAAAGTTCTGGAGATGGATGGCGATGATTGTTGCACAACAATGCAAATGTACTTAATGCCACTGAACTATACCCTTAGAAATGGTTAGTATTAAATATTATATATATTTGAAACAAAAATATTTTAAGAATTGGTCAGATACTAGGACATTAAGAAATTATCAACAAATTTTAAAAAATAGATATCATACAGACCACATTCTCTGAACATGGTAAGATTCTGTTAGAGGCTAATAAAAAACATAAATTCTTCCCCTGCTGGAAAAAATCCCTGCTTCCCCAGTTACCAGTTCTGTGACCCTGGGTAGGCTTCACAGCCTCTCTGTGCCCACCTGTAGAATGGGAAATGCAGGGCTTCTCCCTCTGGGGTTGTGTTCAGGATTGAATGAACTCAAACCAGGGAGAGAGCACAGACCTGAGGGTGGCAAACTTCTGTAAAGGGCCACGTAGTAAATGTTTCTGGCTTTACTGGTGTCTTCTCCAACTGCCCAACTCTGCCAATACAGGGTAGAAGCAGCCACAGACAGTAGGTACACAAATGGACATGGCTGGGTACCAGTAAAACTTTCTTTACAAAATCAAGCGGCGGGCCAATGAGCAGTAGCTTGCGGACACCCTGGCACTTGGTAAGTGCTCAGCCAATGTTAACTGTTACAATTAAGAAAAACAGCATTTATCTCAATTCACTTCTGTAGACCAATGAGAGGTACAGTACTCCTTGTTGCGGTTCTGAAAATAAAGACTATCACCAAAGACGAGAACAGAGCCGCTGTCCCCACTGGGGAGCTGGCGCCTCCCTCACTCTGAGCACCCCTGCGCCCTCTCTCTGCTGCTCTCAGGTTGATTCAGAACCAGCATGTTAATTACCTCCTGGGCTGCTCTCTGCAAACACTCTTGCCCTTCCCACCTCCCACAGGAGGGGCTCCTGCCCCCTGCCCTTCACACCATGAGGCCCCCAGGACCCCCTTCCTTGTCCTTGCCCCTCCCTGCTGGCCCATGGTCCCTGGGCTGTCCGTCTGGCTTTGGAAAGGCATAAGCAAAGAAAACATTTTCAGAAGGCATTCAGGGCTAGAGTGACAAGCCAAGGTCCCACTGCTGGCCAGCCTTGGGGTTTTTTTCTGAGCCTCAGGCTACGGCAACACCAATAGCTACTACTGGCTTTAAGGTAACATGTTTCTATTAAAAGCACTGAGAAGGCTCCTCTGATTGATTTCTCTCACTAGCCCTGTAGGAAGGTTTTCTTTCCATTACTGGAATCAGCATGCTTCATGGAGCAACATCTAAGCTCTGGAGCGAGAGAAACACCCCCCCCACACCCCCACACCCCACACACACACTGCTTAATTCCACCTCCACCTCCACCTCCAGACGCAGCCCCTGCTTGTCAGGGGCTCACATAATCTTTACCCTTCCTGGTGCTGTGCAGTTTAAATGAGATAATTCATGGCAGGAGTGGGAGTTTAAGCAACAATAGAGAGCTATTTTCCCTATGTGAACATCACAGGAAAAGGAACTGGGCGCAGAGAGGTTAAGTGACTTGCCCAAAGTCACACAGCCGGTAGGTGTGAGGTGGTTCTCAATGCAGCTCCTCTAACCCAGCCCTGTTCCCTCACAGCCCACCTCACCTAGCTGGTGGCCACTGCTCATGACAATTAGTTCCATTAAGAGTTTTCCTTAAAATAGATAACCAACAAGGACCTACTGCATAGCACAGGGAACTATAGTCAATAATACGTAATAACCTATAATGGAAAAGAATCTGAAATATATATATAACTGATTCACTTTGCTGTACACCTGAAACTAACACAACATTGTAAATCAACTATCTTCCAATAAAAACAAAAATTTTTAAACGAGTTTTCCTAAGAATTGGGTGGAAATTATTGTAACTGCTGCACGCCAACACTGAGCAGGGAGAAAGTCTAGATGAAAGAGGCATCAAAGGAACCGTTCTGGGACCAGTGGACTCTGAGTTCAGGATTGCTGCATGTAGCTCTCAGCACCTTCTCACACAAGTCTGCACAGTTGGGATTAGTCAACATGGCACCCACCCCTTTCATCTTTCATTCCTGCTTATTGAATATTTAGCTTATTGGCGTGACGTTGTTAGCTTGCGAAGGACAAAGAGGGCCTCTAACCAGGCCATTTGCTCTGTGACAAAGCTAAAGGATTTATTTTTTTCAAATCACTTATGACACCCTCCTTCCTTGTCATGACCACTTATTTAAGTGCCTCCAATGCCCAGAGACCACACTTCGGATCTCACACCAACTCAGCCAAAGACAGACCACCGCCCTCATTTGTACAGGATATGGAGGTTCAGAGAGGTTAATCCTCTTGCCCAAGATCACACAGCCATAAGGAACAGGCACAGGTGAGTCCAGCTTCAGAAGCCCTGCAGGTTGACCCAACGACAGTGGGGAAGGAGGCTGACAGAGAAGAACCAGGATACACCGCAGTCACCCCCAATCTCTCTGAGGAAGGCACCCCATTTTAGTTAGAAAGCCCAGGTGGGAAGCACTTGCCCAGTCACAGATGAGTAAGGGGCAGGGCCCGAAGGGGAACCCAGGCAGTCTGGCTCTACAGACTGGAGAGAGGGAGAGCTCGTCCTCGGGGAGGTAAACAAATAGCCATAGCACACAGCAGCAATCACTGCTGGTTTATGCCTTCCTCAGAAACTGTTCCTTCTGTCGCTCCTCTCCAGCCCCAACTTGCTCTGTGCTAAGACAGCGGGCTCCATCGTGCCTCCTCCTCATGAAGCCTTCAGGTCGGGGGAAGGGAGCTGTCATGCTCTCTCCCTCTGTGCCTGTCTCTCTTCCAGCGCTGGCAGTACCAGTGCCAGTGTGAAGGCCTCCCCAGGAAAATGGAGCCCCCCCAAAGAGGGGCTGCCTCTCAGACTTCACTGTGCCCCTAGTCTCTAGTGGGCAAGGTCTGCTTAAGGAAAAATGACACAAATACTATACCACGTACAGATATAAGGTTCTGGGAGAGAACTACACAATCTGTTTGGCAGAGTCAAGAAACACCGCAGAGAAGTAACATGAGAGCTGGGCCTTGTCATATGAATAGGAGTTCTCCAGACAGATAAAGGAGGGGATCATTTCTGGGAGAAAACACAGCACGTGGGGAAAACCTAAGTGGGAAGATGCATCTGGGGACACAGAGTTGGCATGTGTGGCTGAGATTGTGGTGGGGAGAGGAAGAGGTGGGCCAGGGAAGCCGGGATGTGAGGAACTTGTGAGGTCATGGAGGCAGTGGGAGCCATGGATGGTTTGTGAAGGATGAAAATGGCAATGAGCTCATTTGTGGGACCCACACTCTGACCCTTTGAGGGGCTTCTTGCCGTGATAAGACTCAAGGCAAGAGTTGCCCCCAGACTCTGAGCAGAGATGTTCAGCATTACAGACCACATGCAGGCGTCTCAACAACAAAAACTGTGCAGCCATCCATAAACCTCCATCGAGTTGTACAAAACGAAAAGTTTGCTCAGACCAGCAGGTCTCTGGGAGTTGACAATGCCCTGCTGGGCAAGCATCCTGGGGGCAGGAAGTGGGGGGGTCCTGACCATCCCACCCCATCCCCAAACCTGTCCCTCTTCTTCGTACATCCGGGCTCATGGAAGAGCCAGCCACCTGCCCAAGGCCCTGGAGAAGAAGCCAACTCCATCCACAGCCTCGCCCAATACCAGGTCACCCTGAGTTGGGGGAAGCCCCCCCCCCCCCCACTTAGGCCGGATATTTACTCTGGGTGGATCCCTCTGCGAGGGGCTTAGGCTCCCCCGCCCTCCGCCAGAACCTCTTAGTCTGGTCTGGGAGGCGGAGGCCATCTGATAGGGCGGCAGTATGTCCAGCTCTGCCATGCAGGAAAGCTCAGGCGTGGCACGGGGCTCTCCCTGCCTTGCTCTAGAAGGAGCTGTCCAGTTAAAGGAGGGGAGTTCCCGCAGAGGGAAGAGCAAGAGCAAAAGCCAAGGAGAGTGTGCCTGTGAGTGTGCATGGAAGGGGTGTGGGGGGCGGAGGAGGACCAGGGTTAGATACAGTATCTCTGGAGCTTAGAGAGCTGGGCAGACGCTGGCGGAGAGCCCAGGCCGGCCAAGACTTCAGAAGAAGGGTAGACTAGAGTGTGTGGCGAGGGGAGGTGGTGGGGGGGGGGGTGTATGTGTGTGCGGGGGCGAGGGGGGTGTCTTTAGGCGAAAGGCTCCAGCCTGGGAAGCAGCCTCTATCAGGGATGACGAGGCCGGCTCAGGAGCCCGAAGCAAGGACGGTGGAGTGATGGAGCGATGGAGTCAGGCGGCTGGGGGCGAAGGCGCGGCAGGCCCGAGCGGCCGCTAGCCTGAACGCAGGGCGTCCGGCAAGGTGCCCGGCCCCGCGGGAGCCAATCTCTGTGCGCCATCTCCGGAGGCAGAGTACGCCCAGGGCGCGCCGGCCAGGCAGGAGGGTGGGTACCAGCCTTTCTTCGCATTTCTCCAGCCTCCTCCCCGGTGCCCACGTGGGCGGAGCAGCGTGGGGGTGTGCGTGGCAGGGGCCGCGGCAGCGTGTGCTGTGCGTGGGGTGGGGCGGCCTCGCCCTCCCCGCCGCCTGCCTCCACGGCGCGGCCCGGGGCTCCATCTCCTCTGTACCACCTCGGCAGAGATCCGTGGGACCCAGACCTACTCAGTGGGTGGGATCCAGGGAGAACCGGCCGGCCACGCCCCCCGCGCCACTCCCGGGAGGCACCCGGTGGATCCCCCTCCCCCTCCTTAGCTTGGAGACGGAATGGGGAGAGGAGTGGAAATGGGGGTGGCATAAGAAAGAGAGGGCTGGGGGCGGAAGAAGGAGAGGGTGTATGTAGGAAGGCGACGCAGAGTCCTCCGGCTGGGAGACTTCAGGGGGATTTGGAGGGGATTGGGGGATGGGAGCGGAAAGGTGCAGGACCTCGGAGGTGAGATGCAAGAGTGGCAGTGGGATCAAATGGGGGCGCGAAGGCTGGAGGAGGGGCGGGGAAGGTGGGAGATGGGGCGGGGCGGCACTGGTCACTGCGTCCCTTGCCAATGGGTCAGCCCATCGGTCGTGGAGTCCGCGGCTCCCCTTTGGCCATCGCGCGCCTCCCGCCCCCCGGCGCACCTGTACCCACCTGCTCGGTGCTCAGGCCCGAGCCGGGCAGCAGCAGCAGCGGGCGTAGCGAGCGCAGCCCCGCACCGCATCCTCCGGCCGCCCCCCTCCCCGCCCAGAGCTTACGCTGCCGCCGCCCCCGCCTTAAAAAGGACAAAACGGAACAGAAAAAGGATGCATGCAAAAAAAAAAAAAATCGTAAGAAGCAAATGAGGAAGACGGGCTGATGTGCGCGCGCGGCCCGGCGGGGCGGGGGTTGAGATGCAGCGACGCGGGTGACCGTGCTTAGGGCAGCCGGTCGGCGCGTGCCGCACACTCCCGGCTGCAGCTCCCGCGGCAGCCCGGCGCCCGGCTCGCAGCGCGGCCCCGCCCCTCACCCGGGGCGCCCCTCCGGTTGGTCCGTCCTCCTGCCAGTCAGAGGGGTGGGCCCAGCGTTTGCCCCGCCCCCGCCAGGGGCAGAGGCCGGGAGCTGTTCTGCCGCTGCGAGAGGAGTTTAGGGGAGGCCTGAGCGTGCGCAGTGGGCCCAGCGGCTCGTGCCAGGGAGGGGCTGGGGAACCTGCTGCTGAGCTCCACCAGCCTAGCCGCTCTGCCCAGTGCTGGGTAGAAGCTGACTCTGGCGGCTCCATCTAGAGCTAAGGGCCCCAGGAAGCTCGTTTCTGCCCTCAGGGGGCTCACACCCAGTTTGGAGAGAGTGTATTGATATTTATAACCTGAGACTGCGGCCATCCTGGGCCATCCGTGGTCCAGAAGACACAACCACAATGGTACTATGTTTCCCCCTTTGTATAGATAACAATCTGAAAGTCAGAGGTTAAAGGAAAATGTTGAAGGTAACACAACCAGCAAGTGGCAGAGCCAGGAGTCTTACTCCTGAGCCCAGAGGCTTCACTACTAGGCAAAACAGCATCACCGAACAATAGTAAAATGAACGATGTGATGTCCAGCTGAGGCTTGAAGGAAGGGTAGCATTTAGCTAGGCAAAGATTCATTCATTCAGTTTCGTTTCATAAATATTTATTGTACCAGGTACATATCCTCTGTACCGGTATGTGTCCTATGTACCAGATAGCCATTAAGATCTAGAGATACCACAGTGAAAAAACAGAAAGCAAACAGCTGCCCTCCTGAAGCTTACATTCTAGCAAAGAGAAGGGAGGAAAGCGCATCCACATAAAGGGAACAGCACATGTAAACCCCTTGACTGGAGGAAAATGTGGCATATTTGAGAATCTAAAAAAAAAGTGGGTGTCTCTGTGCCACAAAGAGGTAAGCGGGAGAGTGGGGAAAGCTGAAGATGGGAAGGTGGCCAGAGGCCAGAACATGTAAGCTCTCATAGGCTATGGGAAAGAATTTAGAATTTATCCTGAGACTGTCTCACCAGGGAAGGTGGTCTGTAGGAGCACTGTCAGATTCATATTTTTAAAATGTACGTGTCAGGATAAGCTATGTGAAGCCCCAGTAACAAACAAACCCAAATCTCACCATCTTGCTCATGCTACATATCCCACCTGGGCCAACAGGGGGCTCTGGTTGCTCTAGTGAATCAGGAGCCCAAGCTGATGGAGGCTCTATCTGAAACTGTGTATTGTACCCACAATATTTTTGGCAGTTTGAATGAAAGGTGGCAAATTGTACCGGCTTTTAAAGTTCCCACTTGGAAGAAACACATCACTTCCCCTCATGGCTCATTGGCCAAAGCAAGTCACATGGCCATTCCTGACTTGAATCAGGGTGAGAAGTGCAGACCTCCCGTGCTCCCAGTAGATGGGAAGAACTGGAATATCTGTGAACAGATCTGAGACTCTCATTAACAGATGCACTGGCTGCCTATGGACTGTGGACTGAAGAAGAAGGCAAGTGTGGATCAAAGAGGTGGGTGAGCGTGGCTTTGGTGGCAAGGGAAGAGGAGCATCAGAGAGGGTCAAGCATCAAATTGGCAAGACTTGCTCAAGGCTTAGACAGGAGGCACCCAGAGAGAAGAGGCATCAGGGATGGCCCTGGTGTTATGGGTTGACTTGCATTCCAAAAAAAATCAAACGTTGAGGGCTTAACTCCCATATCTCAGAATATGACCTTTTTTGGAAATAGGGTCATTGCATATTAATTAGTTAAGATGAGGTTGTACTGGAGTGAGGTGGGCCTTAATCTAATATGACTGGTGTCCTTATAAAAAGGGGAGATTTAGACACAGAGACACACAGGGAGAATGCTATGTGAACATGAAGGCAGAAATCAGAGTGATGCATCAGTAAGCCAATGAATGCCAAAGATTGCCAGCAAACCCCCAGAAGCTAGGAGAGAGCCCTGGAACAGACCTTTCCCTGGCACCTTCAGAGGGTGCATGGCCATGCTGATACCTTGATCTCAGACTTCTAGCTTCCAGAACTGAAAAATAATAAATTTCTCTTGTTTAAGCCACTCAGTTTGGAGTACGTTGATACATGCATATTTCAATAGTTAGGGATTATATTTGGCTGTGAGTAATCAAAGTGCCAACTATACAGTGGCCTAAACAAATTATTTTTTTCTCACTCAACGAGAAACCCAAAGGTAAGCCATTGCTTCTTTTATCCGTTTTCACTGCTTCATCCTCAGCATACAATTTTCTTCCTCATTATATCCTCATGGTGGCAAGATGGTCGCCCTTACTGCAGCATCTCATCACTATTCCAGTCAAGAAGAAAGGGAAGGGACTTCCCTGGGGGTCCAGTGGTAAAGAATCCACCTTCTAATTCAGGGGACATGGATTCGATCCCTGGTCAGGGAACTAAGATCCCACATGCCAGGGGGCAACTAAGCCCATGTGCCACAACTACTGAGCTCACGTGCCTCAACAAGAGAGCCTGTGTGCCACAAACTACAGAGCCCACGCACTCTGGAACCCGTGAGCCACAACTACAGAGCCCACCCGCCCTGGAGCCTGCATGCCACAACTAGAGAAGAGAAAAACCACATGCCACAACTAGAGAGAAGTCTGCACGCTGCAAGGAAGAGCCCGCGTGCCGCAACAAAAGATCCTGCATGCCGCAACGAAGACCTGATGCAGCCAAAAATAAATAAATAAATAAATAATCTTTAAGGAAAAAAAAGAAAGGGAAGGGCAAAAGGCATAACTCAACTGAGTTGGCTCCCTTTAACCACTTTCCTGGAAAGTCTTCCCAGAGACCTCTGTTCTTGAACCAGGTCAGTGTCACATGGCCACCCCTGGCTTCATAGAAATTTAAAAAACAAAAAAGTAAGGAGGGTTCATTGTTGCCTGAGACAAAATCAGGGTTCTGTTGGCGAGGAAGAGGGGAGAATGGATTTTGAGCGGGCAACTAGCAGGGGTGGACCAGGTTTCACAGGACCTGGAGCTTCCAGAATTTGGGAGGTCCTCTTTAAGAAAAAGAAATTTTAAAATTACAATACAAAATTAAGTACAAAAGTGAATATGTATTTAGAATAATTTTAAACATCACAACAAATGTTTAAACGTTTCAAGTTGTCAGATATCACAAGCATTAAAAAAATCCAGAAAAATGATATAATAACTTTTAATTAACTGATATCCACCTTTATAATATCTTTCTCTACTTTTTTTGGCTTTTTCATCTTTTTGGATTGTCTCTTCATAGGACAATAATTTCACAATATTTTTTTCTATGGAGAAAATAGAAAGTAATTCAGAGTGCTCCTCTAATGATGGATTTTTTAAAAAAATATTTATTTACTTATTTATTTATTTGGCTGCTCCGGGTCTTAGTTGCAGCACATGGGATCTTCGTTGCAGCATGTGGGATCTTTTAGTTGCCGCATGCAGGATCTAGTTCCCTGACCAGGGATTGAACCCAGGCCCCCTGCACTGGGAGCACGGAGTCTTAACCACTGGACCACCAGGGAAGTCCCTAATGATGGATTTTTATAAAACGTTAATTAGAAAACTTTCTTTCAGCTTCATAACTCGTTATTAGTAGTCATGTACATTGTTGGGATTGTTGTCAAATTTGGGAAGACCTCTATCATTGTTTCATAAATGAACACTAGGATTTGGAAGACTTGCTTTTTTTTTCAGTTTCCTCATTGTGATTTTATTAATTTTGGGGACAAAAGGCAATTGTACAGATTCAAATAAGTCTTCTGGAAATTGTACAAATCTTCCAGAATATGACTCTGCCAGCAGTTCCAAAACCTTCGTGCCCCTCACAGGCACGTGCGGAAACATATAAAAAATGCAGATGCCCAGGCTCCTCTGCATCTCACTGAAGTGGGGCCTTGGAATAGCAGGGCCCAGGAATCGGTATTTTACTAAGTGCCCCCATGATTCCAATGTCTGCTGAGGCCTGAGAGGCCCTGGATTAGGTGATTCCAAGGTTGCTTTCTGACTCTGAAGGTTTGCAAATCCAGGTCTCCCCGTTGGAAAAATTACCTTTTAAACCTCGTTCCTCCTCTACCCATTTACTCAGGCATCAGGTGGCCCTGGATTGGCACAGTGTGGGGAAGGGCACACCTGGAAGCCATTGTACCTGCTCAGGGAGCAATAACTCGACCTACACAGATTGGCTGAGGACCATATATACATAGCCCACTAAACTCACATCAAGACATCCTCCACTCAACTTCCCTTCAGCTACATCCCCAAAATGCCTTCAGCCACCCCAGCACCTCCCAACATGAGGAGTATGATGATGGGAAGCCAGTGGGAAAGAGACGGTGGGTGTTATGGGCTGAACTGTGTCCCCCAAATTCACATGTTGTAGACCTAGCCCCCAGCACCTCGAACTCTGGCTGTATTTAAAGACAAGGTCTTTAATGAGCTAATTAAGGTAAATGAGGTCTTTAGGGTGTTTCCTAATCCGACATGACTGGTGTCCTTGTAAGACGAGGAGATTAAGACACAGACACACACAACAGGAAGGCCACGTGAGGACACAGGGAGGAGACGGCCATCTGCAAGCCAAGGAGAGAGGCCTCAGAGGAAACCAACCTTGCCCGCACCTTGATCATGGACTTATGGCCTCCAGAATCGTGAGAAAATAAGTTCTGTGCCATATAGTCTATGGTACTTTGCAAAGTTGTCAAAACTATGTGACCACCTGAACCCATAGCTCAGGCCCTCCGCAGTCTTGGAGGTGCCTGCAGCTTTACCCTCCTTACTTTGCAGGGAATCCACGCCTACTGCCACTGTGTGCTCACTGCACACCCTCAGGACAAGCCTACAAGTCAGGTAGCATCACTACTTCCTCACTAGGGATGAGGGGGCCCCAGGGCCCAGACACAGGAAGCAGTAGCGTGGGGGCCAAGAGCCCATCCCTCTCCTCCAAAGCGGCCTCCCTGGCACATGGGACTTGTGGTGTGTGACCCAGGCCTGGACATCACAGGGAGGTAGGTTTCAGCTCAGCATCATGAGGACAAAGGCTCTCATCAGAGATGCTGCTCCGAGAAGTTGTAGCTCCCTTGGCTGTGAAGGCCGTGAACTCATGAGAGCGTTGGAGAGGGGATTCTGCCAGAGTGAACCTGAGGCTCGTGCCCGCCACTGCAGGAGCCTGGCTGCCTGCATTGGATCCCGACTCTGTCACTTACTAGCTGGTGACCTTAGGCAAGTTATTGCCCTTTTACTTTCCTCAGTTTCCCCATCTGTAAAGTGGAGCTTATAATGGTAATAACCTCCGAGCTTTGGGTGGGGATTAAATGAGTTAATATATATGAATTTCTATTGGTTTCCTAGGGCTGCCATACCGCACACCTGCTAGATGGTCTGGGATGTGAATCCTGGGTCCACCATCTGGTCCCTAGGTTACCTTGAACCTCAGTTCCCTCATCTGAGTAATGGGAAGAACAGAACCTACTTCACAGGCTGCTTTGGCTATTTAAATAGATTCCGATCAAGACACACCTAAGACAGGGTCGGGGCTATTAAATGTACTCGGTAACACTGCTGGTAAACATAGCTGAAAAGCTTACCTCCTTCCATCCCTGCAGGGCAGGTGCTGTGATTCCCATTTTCTAGATGAGACAGTGGAAACTCAGAGAGGCCAAGTCACTCTGACAAAAAGGATCTGGAAATTACAGCCAGGTCTCTATGGCCCCAAGGCCATGCTCTCCATCAGTTCACTTTCAAATGCAAAGGATGGGGATGATGGGGAGTGAGAACAGCTGTATGATTCCATTTATATAACTTTATCAAAATGACAAAACTCTAGAGATAGAGAACTGATTAGTGGTTGCCAGGAGTCGGGGAGGTGGCTGTGACTATAAAGGGTTAGCAGGAGGGGTCCTCGTCTGGAACTGTTCTGTATCTTGACCGTGGTGGTGGCACACA
Organism: Balaenoptera musculus; assembly: GCF_009873245.2. NCBI lineage: Eukaryota > Metazoa > Chordata > Mammalia > Artiodactyla > Balaenopteridae > Balaenoptera > Balaenoptera musculus. The sequence continues at coordinate 104,367,626 of NC_045789.1, forward strand.
GAGCTACACATGTGATAAAGTTGCATAGGACTAAACACGCACACGCACATGCACACACACACACACGAGTCCATATAAAACCAGGGAAATCTGAATAAGGTGGATGGTTGGTATCAACATTGATTGTCTGGTTTGTGATGCTGTGCTATAGTTTTGCAAAGGGTTACCAGTGGGGGTAATTGGGTGACGAGTATAATGAGTCGCTGTGTATTTTTTCTTACAACTGCATGTGAATTTACAATTATCTCAAAATAAAAAGTTTTTTTAAAAGACAGTGGTGACCGTTAAGATAGCTGACCAAGGCTCTTGCACCGGACAGCGTTCTTCCCTGGGGCAGGGAGATGGCACGGGGGTGGGGGGTGGGGGGGCGGATTGTCCTCCAGAAACAGGGTGGAGCAGCCTGGACGCGGGTGGGGCAGGCAGAACGCCCAAGTTCTCTACCACCTCCAGCGTGGAGGCGTCCAGCCTCCTCAGCAGCAAGGTCCCTGTGCCAGGACAGGCTTCTTTCATCTCCCGTCCACCTTCCGATGAAAACGGTTTTCTGTGGGCTATTTCTGGTTCTATGAATAATACATGCTCATTGTAAAGAATTCAAACAGTACAGGCAGATATAAAAAGGAAAACAAAGGTCACCTTGAATCTTGCTGCACAGGATAACCCCCATGGGCCCTGGGGTGACCAGGCCTTCATGCATCTCCTCCAGTGCAGATACATACAAATGATTTACATGAATGGACTCCTTTTACGCACCACATTTTTATTATGGGTGTTTGAAAGTATATACTATATACATACACGCATACACGCCTACATACACACACACATACAGGGGTTTGGGGGGTCATTGTTTTACAAAATGAGTCCATCCTAATCACATTTATCTGCTTCTTACTTTTCATGCTCATCGACACCTGGCGAAAATCCCTACTAGCATCTAGAGGGAACTAGATTCATGCTTTTGAAAGGTTGAAAGGCTGATGGCTTCCATGAAGTAGGCATCCTCTTTGTCCTTGTCAGCTAAGGACAGTGGACGGTAAATACTCTTGCACGCATGTCCTCACATATCATTCTACAAATGGATCCCCAGGCATGGAATTGCTGGTTTGAACTTTTATTTTAGTAGATGTTGAGAGGTCAACTTCCCGAGACTCTGTGACACCTCACCCTTCTACCTCAATGTGTTTATTTCCCATCCTCAACCGATGCTGATGCTACAGCGTGCTGTAATTGTTGCCATTCTGACGGATGTAAAGTGATATGTCCTTGTTATCCTAGTTTGCGTTTCTCTGTCCATTGGGAAATTTGGCAGAATTTGAATATATACATAACTTTAGATTTGCTCTTTTGATAACTGTTCATACTCCTTGCCCATTTTTAGTTAGGGTTTTTTCCTTTGTCAGTTTTTAAGATTGCTCAGTAGAGCAGTTACCTCTCTGCCTGTCATGACTGTTCAGGCACTTTTTCCAGATCCAGCCTTCATCTCTCAAGTTCTTCACGTGTGGCATCTTTGCCACACAACAATGAACTTTTTATATAGTCAAATATGTAAACGTCTCTCACTTTCTTTTTCTTTCTTTACATAGTTTCTGAGTTTTTTTTTTTGTGGTTAGAAAGTCTCCAAGACACCTAGACTGCACAGGCAGTTTCCTAGATTTTCTTGCATGTACAAAAAACTTGGTTTCACAGACAGAACCTCTATTCGAGAGTATATACCATAGGAACGGAATTGCTAGGTCATGAATATCTTCACCTTAACAAGATAACTGCCAAATAGTTTTCCAAAATGTTCATGCTAATTAATTTTCCAACCAACAGTCTGCAAGAAATCCAGTTCCTCCTCATCTTTGCCAACATGTACTATTGGCTGGATGTTAAGTTGTTGCCAATCTGGTGAGAGTAAAGTGGAGTCTCAGAGTCAATGAATTGTGAATTTCTCTGACAGCAACTCTTTGTGTATTTCTGGCTACTCATATTTTGTATCAATGAACGTGCCTTTCCATGCATCTTGCCTATTTTTCTATTGGGTTGTCTTTTTCATATTATTTTCAGGGATTGTTTATATTTTCTATATACTAATGTTTTGCTGGGCCTGTGTTTTGCACACACCTTCTTTCAGTTAAGGGCTTGTCATTTCTTATTACTTTGGTTTCCTTTGGGTGAATAAAAATATTAATTTTAATATAGTTGTTTTTTCAATATTTTCATTTATGATTTCTGCTTTTTCCATTTTGTTTAAGAAGTTCTTCCATATCTTGAAGCACTAAAAATATTCTCCCATATTCCCTTCTAAATGTTTTAAAGTTTTACTTTTTAGTTTTAAGAATTAATGCCCCTGGAACTGGGTTTTGTGTGCACTGTGCGGTAGAGGTCCTATTTCATTTTCTTCCCTCATGGGAAGAGCCAATTGTCCCATCATCACTTATTTAAAACTCCATCCTTCCTCACAGTGAACTGCAATGCCACCTGTGATATATATCAAGTTTCCATGTATTCATGGTCTGCTTATTTTGTCCCATTTGTCTATCTGTCTAACTCTGTGTCAATATCACACAGTCATAATTACTTTAACTTTATAGTAAGTCTTAATATCTGTCACTTGTTCTGTCTTAATATCTGTCACTTCCCCCCCTCACTTGTTCATCTTTTTTAGGAGCATTTAAGCTATTCTTAGCCCTTTGCTCTTCCATATACATTTTGGAATTAGCTTTGCAAATTTTGCGAAGAACCTTATGGGGATTTTATTCGGAACTGCATTAAATCTATCACACAATTTGGAGAGATATGACATCTTATATCAAGTCCTTCTATTGATGAATCCCACTATTTATTTGGGTCTTCTTAAACATCTTTCAATATGGAATTGTAATTTGCTCTGTTAAAGTCTTGCATATCTGTCAATAAATGTATTTCTCATTTTGTTTTGCTATTGTAAATGGTATCTTTTTTAAAAAAATTATTTATTTATTTTGGCTGTGCTGGGTCTTAGTTGCGGCACGTGGGATCTTTGCTGCGACATGTTTAGTTGTGGCATGTGGGATCTTTTTAGTTGTGGCATGCGTGCTATTAGTTGCAGCATGCTGACTCTTACTTGCGGCATGCATGTGGGATCTAGTTCCCCACCCAGGGATCGAACCCGGGCCCCCTACATTGGGAGTGTGCAGTCTTATCCACTGGATGACCAGGGAAGTCCTTGTAAATGGTATCTTAAAATGATAAATGTTCTTTATATAAGTTGAGGATTCTCTATGTGTTCATTAAATAAAGCTGACTATAGTTGTGTTGTTCAGATCTTCTCTATCCTTATCAGCTTTTAACTCTTTGGCTTATAAATTATTAAGTGGTATGTTGACACTTCACACTCATTTGGATGGCTACTATCAAAAAAACAGAAAATAACAGGTGTTGGAGAAGATGTGAAGAAACTGGAACCCTTGTGCACTGTTGGTGGGAATGTAAAACGGTGCAGCCATGTGGGAAATGGTATGGTGATTCCTCAAAAAATTAAACACAGAATTACCACATAATTCAGTAACTTCACATTTGGGTATATACCCAAAAGAAGTGAAAGCAGGACCTTGAACAGATATTTGTACACTCATGTTCATAGCAGCATTAATCACAATAGCCAAATAGTGGAAGCAACCCCAGTATCCATCAACAGATAAATGGTTAAATAATGTGTGATACACACACATACACACACCCCCCAGAATAGTATTGACTCTCAATAAAAGAAGGAAATTTTGACATATGCTACAACGTGGATGACATTATGCTAAGTGAGGTAAGCCAGTCATGAAAGGACAAATACCGTGTGATTGCACTTATATGCGGTCCCTACAGTAGTCAAGTTCATAGAGACGGAAAGTAGAATGGTGGTTATCAGGGACTGGGGGAGAATGAAAAATGGGAAGTTATTGTTTAATGGGGACAAAGCTTCAGTTTGGGGTGACGAAAAAGTTCTGGACATGGATGGTGGTGATGGCTGTACAATGTCAATGTGAATGTTCTTAATATCACTGAACTGTACTGTTAAAATGGTAAACTTTATGTTATGTATATTTCACCACAATAAATTAAATTTTAAAAAGTGGTATGTTGAACTGCCCCACTAAGATAGTGGAATTGTCAATATCCCCTTCCAGTTCTCTCTGTCTTTTTTCATATATTTTTGTTTCATATACCATGCATGCAATTCTAGATTGTGATCTCTTGCTGGCGAATTAATTATTTGGTAGTAATCCTCTTTATCCTAATGGTGATTTAATCTAATGTTTATTTTGTCCAATAGTAAAAGCTACTACAGCTTTCTTTTACTTCATGGATTTTATTTCATCCTTTGACTTCCAACCTTCCTGTGTCCTTCTCACACTTTAGGTGTGTCTTGTATACTTGGGTTTTGAATTTTTACAACATAACACTCCATCCTTACCCAGCCAGCTTCTTCATCTAGGCAGACCGTGAGTATAGGTCTCTTTGCAGCTATTTCTACCCATCTGATTTTGTCTTGCTTTTTTTTTTTTCTTCTCCCTTTTCTCTCTTTGTTTCTTCTTTAGATTACATGAGCTTTTTTCTTATTCCATTTTCCTCTGTTTGAAAGTTATCATTTATTTCCATCTTTTCAGTGATTAACCTGGAAGTTTTACCATATTTACTTTGCGAAGCCTAAATTAATCAAAATCTTAATCATCATCTCAAACAATAAGTACTTTAACCTCAGTCACTTCTCTCTCAGGTTACACAGTTTTTGTCCAGTATTTTAATTCTGGCTTCTATTTTTTTAACCCTATTAAGTAGATCACTAATTTTATATACACAGTATGTATTATCATCCAGTTTTAAATATTTTCTGTTTCCCCTGGTTTCCAGTCAATCCCTTGATTTCTTTTTTGACATGTGTATTAATTAGAAATATGTTGCTTAATTTCTTAATATTTGGGGGATTTTATATACATCTTCTTGCTACTGAATTCTGCTTTAATACTACTGTTGTCGAAGATGATACTCTGTATGGTTTTGGCCCTTTTAAATTTATTGAGATGTATTTTATGGTCTAGCACAGGATCTATCTTGGTGAATTTTCCATCTGCACTTGGAGAGAGGCAATATCTGCTTTTATTGGGTAGAGGATTCTATGAATGTCAGTGAGGTCAAGTTGGTTGATAGGGCTGTTCAGATCTTCTTATGTATCAACTGATTTGTGTCAATTATCAAGAGAGTGAGTGGGGTCAAAAAAATCTACAACTATAATTGTGAATTTGTCCATTTCTCCTTTCAGTTCTGTCACTTTCTGATTCATTTTTTGAAGCTTTATTATTACATATATCCATAATTAAGGTTGTCGTGTCTTCTTCATGAACTAACCCTTCTATCATTATGAAATCTCTCTGGTAACATTCCTTGTTGTAAAGTCTGGTTTTTTTCTGTTATTTATACAGCCTTGTGAAATTCCTTATCCTTAAGAATATTGAATGGTCTATTGTTTTCCAGCCTTTTACTTTCAGCCCATCTTTCTTCATGTTTAAAGAGGGTTTCTTATAAACAGAATATCACTGGGTCTTCTTATTTATTTAGTTGACAATCTGCCTCTTCTATGGAGTTGTTAATCCATCCATTTTTAATGTAATTCTTAATACAGGTGGGCTGAAGTCTGTCATCTTGGTATTTGCTTTATATTTTTCCCACTTGTTATTTATTCCCCTTTCCTCTTTTGCTTCTTTATTTTAAATTAAGTGTTTTTAGTATTCCATTTTCTATCCTCTATTAACTTATTAGCCATACCTCTATTTTATTTTTTTACTGGCTGATTTTAGGATTTATAATATGCATCTTTATCACAGTCTAGTTCAAATAACACATACCACTTCCCATGTAATGTGTGAACTTTTAACCTTATACTTCAATCTTCTCCCATCCTTTCCTTTGTGCTATTGTCCATTATTTTACTTCTATACTTCTTATAAATTGAAAAGTGTGGTGTAATTATTTTTGCTTAAAACTGTCAATTATAATTTTTCTTTTTGTAACAACTTTATTGAAGGGAAATTAGTACAGAATAAGCTGCACGTATATAAAGTGAAGATAAGTCTTGACACGTGTAGACACCTGTGTAGCCATCACCACAAATCAAGACAATGAACCTATTCATCCTTCGAAGGCTTCCTGGAGCTGCTTTGTGAGGCCTCCTTCTTGCCTCTCCCCTTCCCCAACACCCACCTCTCATCCCTGGCACTTTCCTGGTCTTGTTTCACTAGACAGTTACTTTGAGATTCATCCAGGTTGTTGCACCGGTCAATAGTTCACTCCTTTTCTTGCTTAAAAGTATCCTGTTGGATGGATATACCACCATTTGCTTGTCCGTTCACATGTTAATGGACATTTGGATTGCTTCCAGTTTTCAGCTATTACAAATAAAGCTGCTATAAACACTTGTATATAAGTCTTTGTGTGGACATATACCCTCATTTCTTTTGGGTATATATCTAAGAGTGTAAAATTCAGGTCAGGTAGCAAATGTATGTTTAACTTTTTAAGAACTGACAAACTTTTCCAAAGTGGTCATACCATTTTACATTCCCACCAGCAGTACATATGAGAGCTCCAGTTCCTGCACATCCTCGCCAAAACCTTGTATGGTCTGTCTTTTTAATTTTAGACATTCTCATAATTGTGTAGTGGTAGGTCATTGTACTTCTAATTTTCATTTTTATTTACATGATTAATGCTCTGACATCTTTTCATGTACCTATTTGCTATCTGTATATCTTCTTAGTAAAGTGTCTATTCAAATCTTTTGACAATTTTAAATGGGTTTGTTTGTTTTATTGTGGGAGTTGATACACACACACACATTCACATTATTTATGTAATCATATAATTTCTCCCAGTCCATAGTTTGCCTTTTCACTGTTTTATCAATGTCTTATGCTTTTGGTATTGTACCTAAGATCTATGTCCAACCCAAAATCACAACAATTTTCTCCTGGAATTTTTATTATTTTTATTTTTATTTAGGTCTATGACCCATTTTGAGATAATTGCCATATATGGTTCAAGGTATGGATCAAAATTCATTTTTATATAGATATCCAATTGTTCTAGCACCATTTGTCGAAAAGACTGTCCTTTCTCTACAGAATTTTCTTTACACCTTTGTCAAAAATCAATTGACCACATAATGTGTGGGTCTATCTCTGGAGTCTATTCTGTTCCATTGACCTATTTGTCTATCTTTGATGCCAATACTACAGTTATAAGACTTCATACTGGGGCTTCCCTGGTGGCGCAGTGGTTGAGAATCTGCCTGCCAATGCAGGGCACATGGGTTCGAGCCCTGGTCTGGGAAGATCCCACATGCCGCGGAGCAACTAGGCCCGTGAGCCACAATTACTGAGCCTGTGCTCCGCAACAAGAGAGGCCGCGATAGTGAGAGGCCCGCGCACCGCGATGAAGAGTGGCCCCCGCTTGCCACAACTAGAGAAAGCCCTCGCACAGAAACGAAGACCCAACACAGCCATAAATAAATTAATTAATTAAAAAAAAAAAGTAATTTGTCTAAAAAAAAAAAGACTTCATACTGAATCTTGAAAAGCCAGGTAGTGTAGGTCTTAGACCTTTGCTCTTCTTTTGATGTACTATTTTCTCTGGCTGCTCTTAAGATTCTCTCTTTTATTACTGTATTTCAGCAATTTCAGACGTGCATTGGGGTGTGTGTGTGTGTGTGTGTGTGTGTGTGTGTGTGTATGCTGCTTGGGATTTGTTGAGCTTTTTGGATTTTTGCGTTTATAATTTTCATCAAATTTAGATTTTTTGGTCATTATTTCTTTAAATATTAGTTCCTGCTATACTTCTTCCAATACTCTAATTATATAGCCATTTGATATCCCACAAGTCACTTAGGATTATTCATTTTTCAGCTTTTTTTCCTGTACTTTAGTTTGAATCGCTTCTATTACTATATTTCCATGTTCACTATTCGTTTTCTGTAGGGTCTAATCTTCTCTGATACTTATCCAATGAATTTTTATTTCTGACATTGCATGTTTCAGTTCTAGAAGTTTCATTTGGTTCTCTGTTTTATCTTACTTTATCTCTTAATTGGTTTCACGTTTTTCTCTACATCCTTAAGCATATTAATAATAGCTTCTTGTAAGCCCTTGAATGCCAGTTCCATCATCTGTCATATCTGGATCTTTTTCTATTGACTTTTTTTTTTCTAGTTATGTTGACATCTTCATGGTTCTTCATTTGTCTAGTAATTTTTGACTGGATGCTGAACATTGTGAATGTCATGTTGCTGAGTGTTTAGTTTTTGTTTTCTTCCTTTAAAGAATGTTTGGCTTTCTTCTGTCAGACAGTTAATTTACTTGCAGATCAGTCTGATACTTTTGAAGTTTAGTTTTACTGTCTGTTAGATTGGGTCTTGGCTTGCTTTCACATTAGCGCTAGATGGGCCCTATTCCTAAGGCATGGCCATTCTGGGGTCTCTACTGAATGCCCTGGGATATTCAACAAAGTCTTTCCACTCTGACTGATTAAACCTCAAATGTCTCCCAGCCCTTTGAGAGATCTAGTAGTTATTCGATTTTTAGCTCAAGAAGTTTCATCTGATATATTCTTGGCTTAGTATTCATCCATAGACACAAGAGAAGCCCTCTGTAGAGTCCTAGATCTTTCTCCCCATAGTCCTCTCATGTCTGGTTCTCTGCCTCTGAAGTCCCAGCTGCCTTGGCTTCCCTCCTTTCTCTCTCTCTCTCCTCAACTCAGCAAATGTGTGCTCTGCTTTGATTCCTCTTCCTTGCACTGCACTTGAGGAAGTGCCTCCAGACAGGAAGCCAGGTTACAGAGTTTCCTTATTTGCTTCTTTTCCTTCAGGGATCAGAGTTCTGCTCTGTCTGTTGTCCAATATCTGAAAACAATTTTTTCATATAGTTTGTCCAGTTTTCCCCAGGGACAGAAACAGCAATCTAAATGCTCTGTTTTTATTTTTATTTTCTTTCAGAACCTTGAATTTACCATGTCTCTGTCTTTGGGTTTCCACTGTTGCTGTTGACATGTCTGTGGTCAGTCTACCATATCTCACTCACTCTAAGACATCACTGAGTATATGATCCACCAATATTTTATTACCATTAAGAAATACTCTGTCAATTAGAATTGTAATACTTTATCAATAAGATTGGTCCCAATGTCATGCATGTTAAATGGTGAGAAAATATGCAACTTAGAATTGATGAAATATGGTAACTTTGTTGAATATCTGTCTTTTACTTCTCTGATTTATCTTTGATGTCTTCTTGTTTCATCTGATATGTTTATGTGTGATTCTTTTTATTTATGCTGCTTACTATACATTGTTTTTCCTAGATCTGAAATTTGGCAACTTCGAACTATTGTGAAAAATTCTCAGTCATCATCTAAGTATTGCTTCTTCTCCACTTTCTCTATTTTCATCTTGTGGAACTCTAACTAGACAGACGTTAGACTTTCATATTCTATCATGTGTGTCTCCAAAGCTCTCTCTCCTATTTGTCATTTCCTTGTCACTTTGAGTTGCTTTTGGGTAATATCCTCAAATCTGTCCTTCAGTTAACTAATTTTCTCTTCAGACAATTGATCTGCTATATGACCCATCAATTGAGGTTTTTATTTCAGTGATTATATTTCTTATTTCAAGATGTTTTAGTTGATTCTTTTTCAAATGTTCCTGGTTATTTTGTTTGACCTTTGTTCTTTGAACTCTTTTTATTCCATTTTTATTTCTTTTAACATTTTTTGTTTATACATGATTAATTTTAGTCTGTGGATTATGTGTCTACTATCAGAAATACTTCAGTATTTAAATTAATGTTACTCTTCAGAATCTCACTTATATTGCATTATTTCTTCGTGCCTGTGGTAATTTTTATTATGAGCTCATATATGGTATACGGTGATGAGCCTGGATTGAAGATGCTTTTTCTCCAGAGAGCATTTGCATCTGCTTATTCTGGGCTCCAGGGGGCGATACTAACCTGCAACTATTTTAATTCAGTTTGATGGGCGAGTTTACTTTGGGGGCAGTGCAAATTTGAACCTCAGACACACATGGGAGTAGTCCTCTGGCTACAAATTCTCAGGAGAGACTATTTATTTATATCGTTTGTGGTTTTTCCACCCAGAGGCAGCAGGTATGAGCAGGTTTTTTTCATTGGTCCACTGAACCAGCATGAGTCCCTAAAACTTGAAGTTCATGTTATAGGCGGTTGTATCCTGTGGAGCTCAGATTTCTGTGTTAATACCCACTCTATTTTGGGCTGATTAGTCTTTTTTTTATGTGGGAGGTGTGATTATTCTTTTTATGTGTGGGATATTTCCCCGTGGGTTCAGCAGGGCATTGTAAGTTTGTTGTAAACAATCCCCCATCTCTGTACTTTGATCTGAGAGGGTGTTCCGGTTGAGCTATCTAGCTGAGCGTGATATTGGGATCCCAATGTCTTGTATTATTTTTATTGTTTCCTTTATTAGTTTAGGTCTGTAATCCATCTAGAATTTACTTTTGTATTTGAAATTAGATTGGAGTCCAGCCTTTTTCTTCTCAGGTGGCTAGCCAGTTAGCAGTATTGATTAATAATTCATTCCCTTTTTTTTCTGAATTAAGCTATTATGTTTGTCATAAATTAACTAACACATATTCTGGGATTTAATTTTGGTTCCATCTTCTGTTACACTCACGTATTCATCCATTCCTCTATGAACACCTTACTGATTAGATTCCAGTGGCCTTATGTACAGGCTGATGTATGAAAATACAAGTCTCACTTGAATATTCTTCTCTTTCACAATTTTCCTAGCTAATCTCAAGGATTTATTTTAAGAGAATATTTTTTACTCAGTTTTGCAAGGAGGGGATCTCCTCCTGTATTTGCTGCACTTAATTAGACTGAATTGAGAAGCTGCATGGGGAGGTAGAAGGAGCTTCATTTGGGCAAGCCACTCTCCCTCTCCAGGACTCAGTTTCCTCCACTGGCAAAAAAAAGGGCTGGGACTCAGGATTCCTGGGCTCCTTTCCTTCTCTGGAGTCCCAGTCCAGGTTGACTCAGCCCTGGGGCTTCCCTGTGGGCATGGACAACACCAGCGGTAAGAGCAGCTATTTATGTCATTAGCCGCAAAATACACACCAGGCACCAGGCGTGGTACTCAACAATTCTATACATTCACCTCTCACAGCATCTCATTTAATCCTCAAACATCCCTGTGATGCTATTAATACTATCTTTATTCTATAGAGGAAGAAACTGAGGAACAGAGACCTTTAGTGGCTTATTTGTTGAAGCCATTGGTTGGTTAAAAATAAAAACAAGGGAATGGAGTGGGGAGCTATGGGGAGTATGAAAAGACCAAATTATGTATTTATACAATTATTGCTCATTACCCTTGATACATGCAGAAAACCTCAGAAACAATAACTGACACATTTCTGGACTGCCTCTGATGCACTTTAGGAGTATTAAGTCACTGATCCTACAACCGTCCTATCTAATGGGCACTAGTATTATCCCCACTTCTCAGATGAAGAGTGAGGCCCAGAGAGGTGAAGTAACCAGCCCAAGGTCACTCAGCAGAGGTAGGCTGGTGGACTCAGACCGTGTGGCTCCAGGGACCGTTCCTTCCTATAGGAAACCTCTAAATTACACACAGAGAGTGTGTGGAGCCCATGACTGCCTTCGGGTCACCTGCCACAAACCGGAAGGAGATATGCAAACGTAGAAGTGTTGCCACTGGAAGGCGGGTGGAGCTCGTGGCTATCTCTAAATGTTTAGAATTATCTTTGAAAGTGTATTTTGAAATTTTTTTTAACGTAAGGGAGGCCCTCCAATGGGCTTACAGGTGGTTGGCTTTGAGGTGCTGGATTCCGCGAGAGGGGCTGGCTGCTATGGATTTTCTAATTTCGCCACAGTGCTAATGTATTATGCATTCTCGTGTGCCTTGAAAATACTGAGACGTTTAAATGGGGGCACTTAACGTAACTGAAGGGGCGGGTGGAGGGACCCGCAGCTCCAAAGCGGGGTTTCGGCCGCCGGGCGGGGCTGCCCTGTCCTCCGCCTCTCCCGCTCTGGCCCCGCCCAGACCCCGGTTACTCCGAAAGCCTGGAGCCCGGAGCTCCCCCGCGCGGCTGGGACTCTCGACCCACGCGCCCGCCCACGTCTCAGCGGCCAGACGCGGTCCAAGGCGGACAAAGCCCGCGCCCCTGGGACGGGCAGCAGCGCGGGGAACGACGGCTCCAGAGAGCCCGCCCACGGCGTGCGGGGCGGGGCGGAAACGGAGCCGAGGGCGCGGGGCGGAGCGGCAGGCGCTGGGCTGGCGCACCGGGTGGGCCGAGCCCGGAGCCGCCGGCGCGGGGTGGTGGCCCCGGCGGGCGGGCGACATGCAGCGGGACAGCGGCCAGGCTGCGGGTCAGTGGCTGGACTTGCGGCCCCTCCCCTCTGTCGCGCGCGCCCCGCTCCCCGGGAGTGTGTGGGGGGGGGTCGTCCCCGGGACGGGGTGGGCTCGTCCCCGGGACGGGGTGGGCGCGTCCCGGTGCAGCCCAGCCCCGCGGCGCGGGTGTGAATGCCCGGGGCGGTGCCCAGGCCCTGACACGTGACTGGGGCCTGCGCCGGGCCGGTCCGTTCCCCGCGCGTCCCTCGGCGCAGGTGCCCGTCTGTTCCCCCGCCGCCCCCGTCCGCGCTCTGGTGACCTCCTCCCCGCCCCTGAGCCGCCCGAGAGCGGGTCCGGCGCCGTCCGCGGCCGCCAGTGCTGAAGCAGGGGCGGCCCTGGCTCCGGAACCGGCCTGCGGTCCCGGCCCGCCGCCACGGTCACCAGTCGCTGCTGGGGGCGGACGCGTGCGCGTCAGCGGGCGACTCTGGTCAGGAGAGCTGTTGCGTTGTGCGGCGCTCGGGCCGCGCGCTCGGCTCAAAGAATCTGTACTCACCTGTCCCGTGTAACGCCCTGGCGACCTGGGGGCGGGGACTGTGCTCCACAGTGAGAAACAGAGGGCTTTCAGTGACTTGAACGAGCCCCTCGGGTCGTTAGGGGAGTAACCAGGATTCGAGCCCAGGTCGGTGGGTGTCAGAGTTTCAGCGTCTACCGTGCAAATGTTGAAACTGACGCTGGAAAGATTCAGGTCTCTGTCCAGAACCTTCCCTTTATGCAGAAAATCCCGTTTCCCGACCTTGTATGATAATTTAGTGAAAATCCCGTAATTTGCTCCTGGCTGATATGTTTCTGTCACCTGCGGGCAGGTGACATTCGAGCCTAAAGTTGAACTCTGAAGACTGTATTCTCACGTTCCAACGCAGACTCTGACGACGTTAGAATACCACCAGTTCTTGGCTATAGCCTGCTATCTGGGAGCCAGGCACTGTAATAACCATGCCACCTCTTAGTAGTCCCATCTTACAGTTGAGAAAACTGAGGAACGAGAGATGATGTGCCTAATAGGTGGCAGAGCTGGCTCTGAGGCCAGACGTTTTGGCTGAGGCATAGGGGTGACCACTGCACTGTCCAGTAAGTGGGGAGGCCAGTGCCCCAGGGCAGGCACCACTTGTCTCTGGGTTGAAGAGCCTGAGCAAGTCATAGACTATTCCACAGTCTCAGCATTAGGCAAAGTAATCACCATGGCTTTTGCCCTCCAAGGAACTAGGACTTGGTATTGACCTAGAGCTCCCTGCAGTCTGCATTGTCAGCCACTGCTGTTCCTGCAGCCGCTGCCTGCGGCCTGGCACTGGTCCTAATGTCTGTCCACTGAATGAATGAATCGACTGGGAGCTGTCCTCCAAATGGGTTCCTTCCTGCTGTTCCTGGATCCTTGGAAAAGGGTGAAGGCAAGGCAGGGGAGATTTGGGGCTGCGCTCAGTGGGATCAGGGCATCAGAAGTCGGGCTGTACTAGATGGGAGAGGATTTCTGCTTGTTGGTGAGATGGCTGGGGAGATGGGAAGAGTAGGCAACCCAGTGTGGAGGGCCCCATCTGCCCTGCCCTGCTGTGGACACTTGGGAAGGTCACTGACCTCTCTGAACTTCTTTCTCCATCTGTGGGTATTGCCATGGTAATCAGAGTCATGCTGAAGATTAAACGGGATAATATGCATAAAGGGTCTGATTATCATACATTTTCATCACCACCTTTTGGAGTCAGTTATATCAGTTGGATGAGAATGCAGCTGGATGAGTCATTAGGGCCCAGCCTCCTGGAGCTTCAGATACCAGACTAGGGGGCCTGGACTCCATGCCGAAGTCAGGGGGAGCCATAGAGTGATATGAGCAGAGAGGGAGGTGGTGAGATTTTCACCTGTGGACCCAGAGGCAGGGATCCTCAGGAGGAAGCCAGGTCCTACGCTGCTGGTGGGCGTGAAGTGGGTCCAGCCTGTGGAGGGGTATGTGCCAGCCAGGGTCCATCTAAATTACAAACTCACATGCCCTTTGACCCAGCAACCGGATTTCTAGAGAGTCCACTGCATGCATGAAATGCTATGTGTGCAAGACTAGGAGTAACCTGCATCTGTTACTAGGGGCCGCTAACTGCTCTGTGGCCCATTCACCAGAAAATGCAGCGGCTGTAAATGGGCTGGTACAGAAAGAACTCAAAGACATAGTAAATGAAAGAAGTAAATTTAGTGCAGTGCAACTAGTTTGCCATTGTGTGGGGGACAGAAGTGTTTGTAAATGAACAGACTAGCTCTGGAAGGGCATGTGAAGAGCCCCCTAACCGGTAGCCTCCAGGGAGGGGACTCGGTGCTGGAGGACCAGGGAGGGGCACTGTCTACCCTTTACCATCACCCGTGGGTACCCCCCCCCATTTCTGAGCCATACCTACGAGTTATGATTCAAAACAGAAATACCATTTTAAAAAACAAGAACAGTCCTAGTGATGGATTACAAGGCCTGGACCAGGCTTGGCCATGTGGATACAAGCCAAAGAAAATTCCAGAATGCTGGGCTTTGTCCTCATTATTTGCCACACTTCCCCTTCCCAGGAAGCTGAGGGGGAAGTCAGTGGATTCCTTCCTGTCTTTCCTCACTCTAAGACAAGTCAGCGTCTGGAGCTGTTTGGCAGGGGGCCTGCATTGTGGTTGTTAAGTAGTACTTAATGGGATACTGATGGGGTCACTCTTGAGCATGGTCACTTGAAAGTTATTACCTTACCCTCCGCACGAGGAACCATAGGGGGTGCAGGTTGGAGGAGGAGGACAGACCGCTGGGCTGGCAACTGGGAGACCTGGGTTCAAGATCTCACCTGACTTTTCCCACCTGTGTGATTCTAGGCTTCTCTCTGGAATCACTTTGCTTCCAGGCACCTCAGTTTCTCCATCTACAAACAGGTTGTGTGTGCGTGTGTGTGCATGTGTGTGTGTGTGTGTGTGTGTGTGTAGGTCGTGCATACATCTAATAGATCTGAGCTATGTAGTGTCCCATTCCCACCTCTCTCCCATCTGTAAAATGGGATCATAATTACCATCCTGCCTACTTCACAGGGGATCAGGGGATAACTTGACCGCAGATAACATTCTTGACATTCTCAAAGGATAGTTTTCTGTAAACGCACCAATTTAAAATGTCACTAAAATAACAGTGACATTACTGAGAACCTACTGAGGGCTGTGTGCTGCTCTGAGGACCCTACACGTTTTAGTTTAATCCCCCACCCTCAGAATGTAAGCTCCAGGGGGACTGGATATCTGTCTGTTCTATGTGCTGTTGTCTGCCGTGCCCAGCATATAGCAGGCATCCTGTAAATACCTAGGGTGTGAATAGGCGTTTCAACAACTCCGTGAAGTTGGTCTGGAGTTTGCCCTAACATTGTGAAGAGGAAGCCACGGTCCCGGCAGGTGAAGTGAGTTGCTGCTGGCGTGAAGCTGACTCATGGGACCTGGGGGCTGAACCCCAACGGTCTGGGTCCAGAGCCCACACTTCTAACCATGATGCTCCCCTGGGCGAGGGTCCGTGAGGCAGGTCCAACAGAGCAGGACCTGAGGGCCAGCTCGGTTGTCCTGCTCACAGGGAGTGACTTGTTTCTGTGTGGCACCTCCCCTGTCCTTACCATCTGTGCCCCGGAGAAATGACCACCAACTCAGGTTTTAGGCATTTGCTGTCACTTGTGGGCATTTGAAAACACAAATGGCATATCGCAGAGTGCCTGTGTTGGATGGACTGACTCTAGGGGTGGTGGTGATTTCAATGTCTCTGACCTTATGCGGCCGTTTCTTGCTGTTTTAGTGCCCATAGAATTCCTTCTCCCATCTCCAAATGGGACAGGCAGCCTACTACCTGGGAGCTCCGTGATCCAGACGCGCTGCCGGGACCTGGTGTCTCTGCCCACTCAGCACATTGTGCTGCCTGAACCGGGGGACCCGAAGGAGCAGGGCTCAGAGGAGCCAAAGGCAAGTGCGGTCCAGGGCAGGCACAGAGGGCCTCACGTGCTGCGTTGGCATCGTAACACGAGTGATAACACCCGCATGTTTAGTGTGTTCTGTGCTCCGAGCTCTAGGCTGGCACTCCTGGGCATTGTCTCTTCAAACCCTCTCAACCCTGTGAGGCACAGAGAAGTCAAGGAACTTGCCCAGGGTCACACAGTAAATGGCAGAGCAGGATTCGATCTCAAAGAGCTTGGCTCCTGAGCCTAACTACTCCAGGAAACGTGGGGTTTCTGGTGAAGGTTCTGGGGTGAGGTGAGCCATTCTCACCTGGGAGATGACCCCCATTCATCCTCTGTGCAGGAAAAGCAGCTGGTGAGGAGTGGAGTGGAGTGCACAGTGTGGCTAAGTGAGAAAATAACCAGGACCTGGACTTTGCTGGGGGAGTTGATTGTAAAACCACTGGGGCCAAGATCCTTTTCCCAACCATGATTATAATCATCATCTGAGCTTTGATCTGGTTCCCAAATGATTGACGTGATTAGTTGTGTAAACTGAAATATTTTTCTCCTTGAGATCTGCTCAGTTGCCTTGTAGAATCCTGTTCATTGGTATGTTCTTGAGTTTTTTTTACCTTATCAATAAGGAGAAGGAACATACATGCATTGAGCCTTGCTATGTGCTGGGACTGTTCTGGCCCTCTACAAACCCACCCCAGTGCTGCCTTTTGTTGTGTCACAGTTAGGAGCTGCAGAGGTAAGGGGGGCTCAGACTTAGAGTGTGTCAGAGCCAGGGAGTGAGCCCATATCTGTCACTCAAGCCCCTCATACCTTCTGCTACACCCTGCTGACTCCCAATGGACATTTTCTTTGTAAAAGAAAATTCTGTGTATAAAACCAAATATCCAAAATTCACTGTCTGTTACAGTCTGAACATGAAAGTTCTGTGCTGGTCAAGAATCCAATTGAAATGGATCTTTTCCCCTTGAATTTTGCCAATCCACTGATTTTCTGCTCTCCTGCTGACTGCACTTTTTTGTAATCAGTCTTTCCTTGCTCAATCATGTTCTACTTCTGCTTTTCCTTTTAAACTAATGTACTTGAGTGTGTGGGAAATGCTCTCCATGTAGTAACACCTTGTGCTAATGATCAGCTCACTGTGTACGTGGCTCTATTTAGGGCAGAGTCAATTTGGTATAAATCTTGTGTGAGAAATTCAGCGAGAACAAAAAGCTTCAGAGAAAAGTATCCCTGCAGCCTTCCCAAGTGCCTTTGTCTCTGTAACTATGGTTTCCAGGCAAACGAAGAAAACACTCAGGAAGGATTTTCTTTTAATAAAGAACCTGAGACAAAGGACCAAAGATGGCAGTGAAATGATAAGCATTTTTATTTTTAGTTTTGACTTATGAAACTAAAATATAGAGAAGTACAATAAATACCAATAAATGAAAGTGTTTCCTCCAATTAGAAACAAACAAACAACTTCCTCCGTGTGCTACGGCAGAGGAGCTGAGCAGGCAGACAGGAGGTGGCTGCTGTGAGGCAGGGCTGGGTGAGCCGGTCCACATCCCACGTGCCTCCAGGCAGCTGTGGGGTCTCCCTCGGAAGGCACGGCTCTAACAGAGGCCGCCAAGTGGCCAAGTGGCCAAGTCATTCCTCTTTCTGAGTGTCTTCCTGTGGCGTGGGATGATTGAAATATTTGCTTCTGGTGGGGAATGTGAGACTCAAATTCAGGAACGTGTGTGTTGGAAAGCTCCCAGTGACATGGACTGTAGAAATGGTTTCAGTTTTTCTTACACGGAATCAGAGCTGACCGCAGGACCCGGGAGCTCTCCAGGGTTCTGAACGGCTTGTCCTTCACTTTCAGACTCCAGGGATCAGCAAGGAAGTGAAGAAGGGAGAGTGTCATTTCTTGTCATTTCTGAGTGTCATTTCTGTCATGCACCTACAGCCTGCCCGGCACCTTGCTAGGTGCTCTGCAGCATTCTCTCTCTCTCACACACGTGGCTACTAGCCTGGCTCTTTGCCTCTGCCTGGCCCGAGCTCTACCCTCCTGTTCCTCAAGTGCCCATGCCAGCTGCTGCCCTGACCTCCTCCGTCCTTTGGTCCCCAGCACATGTGGCCTGGCTGTGGCAGCGCCAGATCCTCACCCAGCCAGCCTGCTGGGCCACTGACCGACTTCGTGTCTCCTGGCCCTGGAAAGGCCACAATGGGCATGTCTGGGAGGGAGTTTTGAAAACTGGAAAGCTGAAACAGCTGAAACAGAGGTTTTTAAGGCCACATTTTGATTACTCTCCACCATTAGTGGCGTGTGTGTGTGTGTTTGGTTTAGGAAAATTTGAAACTGAGACGTGAATGGAAGGGTGTCCAGGCTGTCGTTCGGTAACTGTTATCCCTGTAATGAATTGTTGCCATTATTTACATGCATCAGACTGGGCTGCTTGAGGGCCAGGTCTGTGTCTTACTCAGCCCTCTAGCCTCCGAACGTGGCACAGGGCCTCAGTGGCAGCAAGGGCACAGGCACTGTTGATGAACCAAGAAACGCAGTGAATGGAAGAGAGAGGGGCAGCTTGGGTCTCCCTGCCAAGAGCTGGCTGCCACAGGAGGGGTCTGCCTTCGATTGTGGCAGCCTGCGTTTAATGAGCACTTACTAGGTGCCTGGCTCTGTTCTAAGAAATACATGAATATTTCCACATTTAATCCTCACTGCAACCCACAAGGTTCAGACTTTTATGATCCCCATTTTACAAGTGGGGAAACGGAGGCATGGGGATGTTACTAATTTACCTGAGGCCGCATAACAGGTAAGTGGCAGAGCTGAGATGGGAACCCAGGCTGAGCACCAGGCAAGCTCAGATGTTTACGCCCTGTCCCCAGTGCTGAGGCTGGGCCCCACCCGCTGTGAACCGAGTTACTGAAACCTCATGTTGCTTTCTTGATTGCGCCCAATGTCCGCATGCAGTCATAACACAATGGGAGGGAATGTCTCCGGCTCCCCCACCTTCTGGGGACACCAGGGCAGTGATGATGTCCTCCAAGCCTCGGTTCTCTCATCTTCAGGGCACGATTATTGCTACGCCGCAGAGCTGCCAGGAGGTCAGAGGCCACGTGGGTAAAATGTGACGAGGACACTTTAGTATGTTGCCGTATTGTAGGCTGTGATTCGAATATGGTAAATCATTGTTGACAATCCTGAGGTTCTCCTCTGTGTATTACTCTTTCAGAAAAGGAAAGGGGGCTGGCCTAAAGGCAAGAAAAGGAAACCCCCGAGGGAGCCTCCTGTTCCCCGCGCTCCTAGGACAGGGTAAGATGGGGAGATTACCTGACGGATGTTCAGGTAACATTTTGGGCTCACCATGTGGCCTCTGCTGTGTGCCAGGCCTGGATGGCCTCTTATCCCATCTCAGCCTTTATCTGTTTTTCAGGGCCCTTGATCGTTATGGGGCCTCACACCCCAGGGAGTGAGGGAGGGTTGTTTAGTTCTTTAAGCTAGAATAAGGTTCTGATGCCCAAAGGAGAGCTGGGCTTGGCTCACAGACAGGAAAGGGGGTGGCTGTGAGGCCAGCAGGTCTGGTTTCCCTTTCAGGCTTGCAGATGTGGATGCTTCGTGGCCTCAGGCGAGCTAGTTAACCTTCATCAAGGCTCAAAACGCCCCCCCCCCAACCAAGTGCACTGAGACCATCCATCCCTTGTCCCCTGCCATCGGAGGCTGCAGAAGAGAGGCCCCAGGCCAGTCACTTCCCACTGCTCTGAGGGTCACTTTGCTCCTCTGGAAGCTTGTGCGCTTTTGTCTTTTATCCTCAGGGTCCGCACATTTCTAAGGGTGAAGGTCTTTTCTCAGTTTTCCTGTAATTCCTGTGGACGTGGCTTTTGTTCCAAAGACTGGTTTGTCTCACCCCAATGCCCACAGCCTCTCTCCCTCTCCCTCAGCCCGAATCCCTGATCAGGAGGGTTAGGGGGCCTGTACCTGGAGCATTTGGGCTGCACAACAACCTCATGAGCAGTGTTGTATCCATTACACAGAGGGGAAAACTGAGGCTCAGGTGGGTTGAGTGAGTTGCCCACTCAGTCTTCATGCCCCTCCCATCGGGGGGGGTCTCCCTTAGGTCTTCCATCAGTCTCTGGATAAGCCAGCCATTCAAATATTTTCTCCTTTTCTATTAACCTCCATTTCACTGGTTAGATTGAAAAATATGGGCAAACCCATGACTGTTTATTTTTATGAAAACCTGAAAGTGGAAGTGGCTGCAGCAGGCCCTGCAGCCTCCCCTCCAGCCGGTAGCTCAGAGCTGTTGTGTTTGTTCCAATCCTGGTACAGGTACGTGATATTCCTCAATGAGCAGAGGAACCCCCTGAGGGCCAGGCACCCAGATCTGCCTTTCACGGAAATCACGAAGATGCTGGCCGCTCAGTGGGCTCAGCTGCCCCAAGAGAAAAAGCAAGTAAGTCCTTTTCTGCGTGGAATGAGCAGAGGAGTGGGCCTAGCTGTCTGCGGCCTTGATTAGGGGCTGTTCCCTCCTGGTCCGTCTTTTCACACTGGAGCCAGAGGGAACTTGCCAGAAGGCAGGTGGGAGGTGCCTCTCACCCCACCCCTTAAAAGCAATTACTGGTCTCTGTGGCTTTGGCGTCCACCATCTCCCAAACTGTGTCAGGAGGAAGGGCGAATCCATGAAACATGGCTAAATGGTCCAATAAGTTTAGGAAATTCTGGAGTAAATCAAGTGAAACAGATCTTTTTTCCCCCTGCAGGAATTCTTTTTGGAGCATTTTAATATAATTTTATTCACTTAAAAATATTTCAGGTGAGGTCCGTTTTCTCCTGGAAGGAGGTGTGGAAGGAGAGACGGGGCAGAGCACTCTAGGGGTGTGAGAATCTCTGTCATCTCTCCTGTGAGGCTTTCTCAAACTAATTCCACTATGGAACCCCTTATACACAGAGCACCTGTTAGCCTCCTAGGGAAGTACGTTCTGGGGTCACAGGGGAAGAAACACTAACGTAGGGGATACAGTCATGCCTTTACCCTGGCATTCATGTCCAATGTCAACTTCTGCCACCACCCCACCCCACATTCCAGTCACACGGATCAAGACACGCCTGCTTCAGCATCCCTTCCTACAAAATCCCTCCCAAACTCCTTCTAAGTATGTCTGACCCCAGAGCCCATACTTTTCCCACAACTGCCCGCTGCCTCTGGAGTGTCATTTCTTTGGGTTAAATGCAAAGACTCTGACATGAGCTTCTTTAAACCCCTGCACTTGCAACTTTTTGCTGTAGAAAACCCTTGCTTCAAATTAACTTGGCTTGGCCAAAAAGTTCATTTCGGTTTTTCCATAACAGCTTACGGAAAAACACGAACGAACTTTTTGGCCAAGCCCGTGAAATCCTAAATTGGGGGCGTGGTGTCAACTAATAACATTCCTCTCCTTGCTACTCAGGTTTGCAACCACTCAGGAAGTAGATCCAGTAGCCAGTGAGACAACTGGAAGAGCCCTGGCTGTCCCAGTCTGGGCAGGCCCCCCCACCCCGACTCTGGCTAAGAGCAGACTGGGGCCCTGGCTCTCTGCTGGAGGCAGGTCTCGGGGGAGGAGAGAGGCGGGGCTCCACCAAGCATCTCTGGTTCTGGCTCCCAATTTACCCTTAGATAAACCCCTCCTCCCACATGGAGGAGAGGGCAGTGCAGGAGAGGCCAGAGGATACGCTTCCGCCTTACAGAAGGAAACATTGGGAGTGGGGAAGAAATGTTCCCACCACACATACCTGCTGAAATGTAAAAGAGGTCAAAGCAAAACTACCTTGGTTTAGTTGGGTGAGGATGGTTAGGTTTAGTCCCCACCTGCTACAACGGCTTAAACCGCTAACATGCCAGTCTGAGGGGCTGAGCAAAAATTACAATTGGCTTTGAAATAAGCATAGTGATTGCAAAGCATAGGGTAGCTCTTATGGGGCAGCGAGGGGCAGAACCTCTGATCCAAGGTTTTAGGGAGTCTCTAAGCTATTTTCATAATTTCAGAAATTCTTTACTCTCTCTGCACCCCAGCTGCCATGCCTGGAGCTCCTTCAAATCTTTTAAAAGCCCTGCCTTACAGCGTTGTCAGTTGTCCCCTCGGTGAGACTCAAGTCCCTGCAGGAATGAGACAGAGGCCGTGCACCACATGCCAGGTGGAAAGAGGGTCCAGAAGCCTGAGGAAAGAGGCCATCTAAGGGACTGTCAGCTCCATACTTTATTAGGACCAGTTCAACACATCAATGCTTTAAAAGTTTTTTACTTAACGTGATAATTTATTTCAAATTACCAAGTGCATAAAGTAAATAATCACTGTGAATAATAATTACTTGACGAGTATTCTTAGAGTGACCTTTGGCGACACAGACACAGACACACACACACACACACACACACACACACTGGTTGTCCCTGGGTTATACCAGCTGGTGCCAGCCTCTGTGGCTGGAGATGAGTCCAAGTCCCTGCCTTAAAGGAACTCACAGTCTAGGCTGTCGGGACCCCCGAAGTGGACGCATACAATCCATGGTGAGGGGTACAGAGGTCTGTACCAGGGGCAGGGGGTCGCCAGGAGGCACCTAAACCAGTGTGGGAGTGCCCTGAGTCAACCTGGGGGCATCAGAGAAAGATGCTCAAGGAGGTAAATGTCCTGTGATAGATCTTGAAGGATTAGTAAAATCTGGCCAGGGGAGGAAGGTTGAGACAGGTGTTACTGATGGAGGGAAAACAGTAGCAGATGGGGTAGCTTGGGGCTGGGTCTGATTCGTCTCTATCACTAGTGCCCCACCCAGGACCCTGCACAGAGTTAACCACTGATGTTTGCTTGTGTGATAATTGAATAGAAGTGTAAGGTCCCTCAAGGCGGGGAGGGGAGCTGAGTGCTACCCTCCTCTGCAGTCATCAGACCACACCTAGCAGGATGGTAAAAGCCACAGGGAGGCAGATTCCAACTGATTGGAAGGGAAACTTTCTGTGGTCTCCATCATTCAAGTAAGGAATGAACTTGCTGTTAGGTAGTGAGGTTCCCATCCCAGCAGGTATGCAAGTAGAAGATGAGCAATAGCTTCTTGGGACCATCCTAGAAAGACTGAGGCAAGTTGGACAAGAGGACACCTCCAGCCGCCCCCCCTCCCCCGGATTAGGAGAGTCTCAGAATCTCTGTGCTCTATCTTCCAGAGGTATGTTTATGAGGCAGTTGAGGACAAGCAGCGCTACATCCGAGAGCTGCAGGCCTACCAGAGCTCCAAGGCCTACCGAGCCTTCCTGCGGAGGCGGGCAGCGCACAAAGTGCAGGCGCTGTGCGGTGAGTGGGGCCCGGCTGGGGTGGGCTGCAGCTTCTGCCTCCCAGGCCTGAGGCTATGGGATGTTTTACGGCAGAAGTGACATTTGAAAAATGCTCTGTGTTAGTCTCAGCCTTGGTCAGCATTCACATCCTTATATATTATGGATATTAACCCCTTGTCAGATATACTGTTTGCAGGTATCTCCTCCCGTTTTGTAGGTTGCCTTTTCATTTTGCTGACTGCTGCGCAGAAGCTTTTTAGTTTGATGTAGTCCCACTTGTTTATTTTTGCTTTTGTTGCTGTGCTTTTGGTGTCATATCCAAAGCACTATTGCCAAAACTGGTGTCTAGGAGCCTTTTCCTTACATTTTCTTCTAGTTTTTTCAGTTTCAGGTCTTACATTTAAGTCTTTAATCCATTTCAGGTTCATTTTTGTGTATGGTGTAAAATAAGTGTTCAACTTCATTCTTTTGCACGTGGTTATCCAGTTTTCCCAACATCATTTATTGAAGAGACTATCCTTTCCCCATTGTGTATTGAATTCACTGAGTAGATCCTCTTTGAACACTTTAAGTATATACATTTTTAAACGTGTCAATTATACCTCCGCAAAGCTGGGGGAAGAGCCACGCCCCGAACAAAGCAGCCAGCATCATGGTCTCCCTTTGCGGCTCTTCTGGCCGGGATGAGACACATCTTGTACCTGATTAAAGAGGAGACATCTCATTCCCTCCTTCTCGGGAACGTCAGAGAACGGTCAGGTAGTGCTGGGCCAGTGATTACATTTTAGTCCTTAGAAAGAGGAAAGGAACCCGCAGTTATGGAACTCACTGCTTCTCAAACTCGAAAGTACCCTGGATCACTGGGAGTCTTGTTAAAATGCAGGTTCCTGACCCTGCAGGTCTGGGTCTGCATTTCCAACACGCCCCTGGGGCTGCCGAGGCTGCTGGTGCAGGGACCACACTCTGATTACGCTGGGGGTCCATGTCCCCATAGCATCTACCGTCCCCACGTGCCAACAGCATCCTACTGCAGGCCCCGGCATTGCCCAACTGGAGTCAGGCCTGATGTGTCAGGAATCAACACACCAAGCATCCCTAAACCAGTGCGCACAGGAATGGCAAGAATGGCAGGTAAACACCGCAACTCCCGCAACCTGCCATGCTGAGATGTGTCCCGTGCGCCCCCTCGAGGCTCCTGGTGGGACTGCGCCCTATTGACTGTAGTGGCCTCTGCTCAGCAAGGGCCCCCATACTGGCTTTCTCCCCGTCCCGACCCACTTCCCCACTCCTCTACCAGCATTTCCTGGGATCACTGTCCCAAAAAAACCCCACTTGCACCAAAATCCTTGTCTCAGAGTGTGCCTCTGGGGGTGCAGGCCTAAGGCAGAGAGGCGAACTCCATTTATTGTCTGCTGACCCTGCCTTCACCATGGAGGTGGCTTCTCATTCACCGTCTTTGCCATCCTTATTGGAAGCTGTATCAACTGCAGTGCCCACCAGAGGCCCATTTTACATTTAGACTCAGGGCTGCCACCCCACCCGTGGCACATTCCCCTCCAAGGGGCACATGGCCTCAGGGCAGCTGGGGTGTCCTCACCAGTGGTGCGGGGTCCGTCACTGTCCGTCCTGAGGGTTCTTCCTGCACGCCCCATGCTGGGGGCTGACCGGCATCCCGCCAGAGCCCATCAGCTCTCCACTTTGCCGCTTCTCACTCCCGCCTGGGCCTGGGTGAGCGCTGCCTCCATAGTGGTCAGGTGTGGGCTCAGCGGTCCAAATGCCTGGATCCAAATCCTGGCTCTGCCACCTTGCACAAATCACTAAAGCATTTAGTGCCTCCGTTTCCTCATATAGAAAGTCGGGCTGTAATAGGACCTCCTGCACAGGGCCTGGTGCTGATCAAACGAGTTAAACCATAGGAGCTTGGTGCTCAGTGCCTGGCACACAGCGAGTTCAGCAAGTATTCGTGCTTCATACCCTTGGCACTGGGGCACGAGCCTCCCCCCTCCGCCACAGCTCCATCCAGAGAGAGTATCTGCAAACTTCTGTAAAGGACTAGATAACACTTTACTCTCTGTGGACCCTGTAGTCTGCGTTGCAACCCCTCAACTCTATGGTTGTAGCAGGAAAGCAGCGTAGACAATATGTTAATGAATGGGTGAGGCCGCATGCCAATAAAACTTAATTACAAAAACAAGCAGAGGGCTTGCTTGGTCCACAGGCAGCTCCACTCGGGCCCATTGTGTTTCTTGGGTTTCCTCTTAACATTTGTTTTCAATCAAGCACCTGCAGCTAAAAATAATCCATTGAAAACCACCGGTCTAGCATATAATTAGTATTAGCAGAGTGGGATGTCGGATGGTTCTGAGGGAGCTGTGAGGCCTCCGGTCCTCATTTGAATGTCAAAGCTAAGCCGATTGTGCCCTGAGACCTCTGGCTAAGGGTCTCCCCATGAGCAGCTGTCATTCCCCGTTCATACTTTTCTCCCTAAGAATGCTATGTCAGGCTTCGCGGAGAACACCGCATCGTGCTTAATCCTTCAGCCATGCTGGAGTTCTGCTGCTTCTTATTTTTGTGATTATTGTAGATTGTCATCACATGACAAGCTGGCGTGTTACAAAGAAAGGCCGCTCCAAGAGAGCTTGGTTTTTAAATAAGATGTATTTCTGTCTTATTTAAAACACAGTAAATTTAAAAGTTTACTACATAAAAATATAATAATTATAATAATTTTAAAAATACCACTGGATTCTGCCATGCTAATAAAAAATGAATTGTTTACGTTTTCCTTGTTTCTCTCTCATCTTCATTCCGTACCTGGCCAGGTGTTTTATAACTGAAGTCAGAGGTATCCGGTTTTTTCCTCTTGGTTTATAATAAGGGATTTTCAGACCTCTATTGAATTGAGCAGCTGAAGTCAAGCACTGATCCTCCAGCAGGAAGCATGAAGACCTCTTAGGATAATCTTTTCAGCCTCAGAAGGCGCTTCTGACCCTTGTGTTGATGCTTCTGCAATAAGGCTGAGGCCTTTTCTGAGACAGATGCTTTGTAAAATGATGCTGTTTTTTTCTCCATCAGGAACAGGTACACTAGGATGTGAATTTGAGAGCGAGGGCCTTGACTTCTCAGCAATTGACGTAAGTATTCGCTGGGGGGGCAGGGGGATGTGGTTTTAAAATAATCACCCTCATTTGGTATGGGCGGCTGAGAAATGGTCCCTCCCAAAGGATATCTGGGTCCTAATCCTTGGGGCCTGTGAATGCTACCTTATATGGCAAAAAACGGGTTGGTCTTTGAAGTTGTGATCTAAGTTAAGGTCTTGAGGGAGGGGAATTATGCAGTCACAAGTGTCCCTACAAGAGGGAGGGAGAGGGACATTTGACACAGAAGACGAAGAAGCCTTGTGACCACTGGCAGAGATTGGAGTGATGCGTCCACAAGCTAAGGAAGCCGTCAGCCACCAGAAGAGGCTGGAAGAGGGCTAGGAACAGTTCTCCCCAGCACCTCCAGAGGGAACTAAGCCCTGCCACAACCTTAATTTTGGTCTAGTGAGGCTGATTTCAGACTTCTGGCCTCCGGAACTATGAGAGAGTAAACTTCTGTTGTTTTAAGCCATCCAGTTCGTGGTAGTTGGTTATGGCAGCCCCAGGAAACCACAGCATCCGGGCACAGGATTTCATGCATTGCTGGAGTGTGGCTCACACATCAGTCCCTTATGGAGGCCTTTCTTTGTGTGTTCCTTGGACAAGTATGTACTGAGCCCAGCTCGGTGGGAGGTGGGAGACCAGGCTGAGGATGCAGAGGTGGGTGAAGCACAGCCTGACGGCTCCTGTTCAGGGGAAACTGGCAAGTGTGCAACACTTCACACCAGGGTCTGCTGTGATGGACACACGTGCACGGTGAGAGCGGCCCCTGACTCTGGGCGAGTCAGTCTCAGGGCAGGTGATTCTGAGATGATGCTCGTGAAGAAGAAATGGGAAATTCCTAGAGGAAATGCTGGCCGGATGGAAATGAAGCACAGAGGGAGCTCTAGGCTGGGGAAATGAGAATTGCAAAGGCGGGGAGATGGGAAGCAGCCCAGTGTGTGTGTGGGACCCTGAGCAGCTCAGGACGCCTGGAGCAGACAGTGTGCGTGTGGGGACGAGGACACGGCAGTGGGGACCAGGGCTGTCAGGTGGTCTGAGCTAAGGTGTCATTTGTAGGTGTTTCCCCTCTGAATTTAATTGATGATGAAATATATATATTTAACAAATGAAGAACAATTGAAAGTGAATCTTAAGGGGCAGATGTGTTTACATTGAAACGTTCTGGAAGGCTACACAAGAAGCTCTTGTAGTACAGTGAGTAGAAATGGGAGTTGGGTACCTTTTACTTTCACTTTACACCCCCCCTTTTCTGTTACTTTCAACATGCATTTATAATAGCTTTAAACATTGTTTGAAGTACACCACCTTTTATCATTAGAAAATGATTTGAGACTTAGAGGGCAAAGGACTTCCTGTGTCCATTGTCCACCTGAAAGGTCAGCCCTCTGTGGCCCAGGCTGGAGCCGCTATGAAAGGAGCCACATGAGTGGAGGTCCCGCCGGCAGCCCCTCCCCCTGAAGGGGTCTGCTCTGCGCAGCCAGCTACTCTCCCACCAACCCAGCCATCCTCTCCCTGGAGCCTGCGCTGGCTCCCCATTGCCTTCCATGACCTGGCGTCCATCTCCCTACCCACCATGTCCCCCACCCACCATGGAGGGAGGCCAGCAGGCACCACGCTTTTTTAGATCCTTGCCTTTCTTCCTCACCCATTCTGTGACCTTAGTCAAGGCTGAGGTTGGCCTTCCTCATAACAAAATATAGCTCAGAACATGACTGTGAATGATGTAAGAGCCGACGGTCATGCAGTGTCCATGCCTGGCTTGAAAATATTAGTCACTGTTATTGTTTCACGTCTCATATCTCTGTCCACCAGTGTAGGTGGGACCGTGTGTCACATTCTTTATGGGGCTGCCCTGTTAATACCTGGTAATGCAGGGGCACGAAGCCAAGAGGCCAAGGGCCAGTAGCTCAGCGGCTGGTACCCAATGAAAGTGCAGCTGCTCTAGTTGAATTTGAAGGGAAACATGCACTGATTCTCATAGATGAAGACCTCACACTTTTACGGAGAAATGGTCAGGATAAATGGTTCCTGGCTATTGTTTTTCTTGGACACTTTTTCTTGGGTGCCTGTGATTCATCTTCTCTTGACAGTGGTTCCTAGTCTTGGCTTCAGGTTGTGAAAGGATTTGTACTAGGGATTACCTGAATGAGTTTTGGGTCCCTCCCATAATTGTTCAAAAGGTCACCAAACCTAGAAGGCTCAGCCCCACCACCCTGGGCTACGTGCGATTAATTTTACAATAATGACGTATTTCTATAAGCAAAAGTGAGAGGATGGAATTTTTTGTTGAGGTGTACGTGCAGCTTGGATGTTCGCTCTGATGTCTTGGCACCGGCCTTGATGAGCATTTGGGGCCCTTTCTCGGCAGTGGCCTCTCTCTCCTCCGTGAAGTTCCCTCCTGACGAGTCCCCCTCCCTCTGCCAGCCCTCCTCATCTTCCCGCTGTGGAGCTCCCTGGGGCCCCCTTGCTCCTGGCCTCTCTTAGCAGGTCTTTCTGCTCATTTAGTGAGAGGCGGAGGCAAGCCTCACAGAGGGTGCGGAAGGAACCCTACAGACACTCTTCCAGTTGGGGGCACCTATCTGGGCTGAAGGAGTGCCCCTCTGATGCGGGAGAGGATTCCTGAGAAGCAGAGTGAGTGGCAGTGTCCTGAGCATGGTCAGGTCCCCGCCAGCTCTCAGGGCGGCAGGGGACACTTCAAGTCTGTGACAGGAACCATCTCTTGTCAGAGCTTGGGGAGTTTTTACATCTCTGAACTAAATGTAAGCAAATACATACAGCTCTATTTTTTTTTAATTAACTGTTTTTCTTTTAAAAATAATATACGTGGGCTTCCTTGGTGGCGCAGTGGTTAAGAATCCGCCTGCGAATGCAGGGGACGCGGGTTTGCGCCCCAGTCCAGGAAGATCCCACATGCCGCAGAGCGGCTAGACCCGTGAGCCACAACTACTGAGCCTGCGCGTCTGGAGCCTGTGCTCCGCAACAAGAGAGGCCATGATAGTGAGAGGCCCGTGCACCGCGATGAAGAGTGGCCCCCGCTCGCCGCAACTGGAGAAAACCCTCGCACAGAAATGAAGACCCAACACAGCCAAAATAAATAAATAAATAAAAATTTAAAAAAAACAAAAACAAAACAAAACCGTGGTCTTCAAATTAAAAAAAAATCTTTAAAAAAAAAGTCTCCTTTACCCCCAAAAAAACTAATAAAAAGGTAAACTATGTATTCTATATTAAAAATATATATATATATACGTGCATGGTAAAAAAAAAAAATGCAAACAGTGCACAAAGGTTTACAATGAGAGGTGGGTTCTGTGCACAGAGCCCCAGGCCCTCACTCCCCCGCCCCATCCCTGCAACCCAAGGCATCCACTACAACCAGTTTCTAGTGCATCTTCCAGAATAGTCCATGGACATATGAGCACCTACAGGTTAGTACATATGTATTTTGATAAAAGGACACATCTTTGTCATTTAGTCACAGAGTTCATTTTGTTCATGTTTTCAAAGCGAACTCTTTGAAAATATGAAAAACTCAGAATTGGTTGTGGACTCAGACAACACCACCAATTCTCAAAACCTCCCTGTCGTACCCTCTTTGCCACATTCCTAACACTTTCTCTCTCACTCGGTGACAGAGGCCTTGGGATGAGTTGAAATTCTCAGCTGTGCTCAGAAAAGCCTCAACCCGGCAAGCGATCTCACAGGTGAAAAGAGGACTAGCAAGATCCAGCCTGGCCCGCCTGAAGCCCATCTGCCGTTTTAAGCTAATTTTATGTTCAGAGAAGGCGGGATCCCGCCTCCTCCCTGCTCACCAGAAACCGTCTCGGTCCACAGGGGGATGAGAATGATGACCTGTACTGTCGGACCTGCAGGCAGTTCTTCAGTTCCCTGCATAACAAGCGAGAGCACCTGCTGGGGAAGCAGCACCTGCAGAACCTCACAGGTAACCAGCCTCTGCTCAGTGCAGCCCCTGCTCTGCACTGTGCTTGCTGAGTGGGCTGGGGCCACTTACTTAACCTCTCTGTGCTTCCACTACCTCATTGGTAAAGTAAGGTTGAAATCGCCTGCCTCACAGGGCTCTTCTGAAGATGGATATCAGAGCCGTGTGCAGGCCTGGTTCAGCTGAGATGTCACCTCCCCCAGGAAGTCTTTCCTGGTTTCAGACATGGGGTGGGGGGCTCCTGAGGGTGTGACATGTACCCTTTGCTTAATAATTATCATCCCCTGCTACTGTCACCATCACCCTGCAACATGTGTGTGTGCACATACATGCAGAGACACAAGACACACTCACACACAGTCATGACTGTGTGTGCACGCACACACACACACACACACACACACGTCTGTTCTCCTGGAAGGAAGGAGCCATGTGGTTTAGGACATATCTCTTACCCATAGTAGAGTCTCAATAAACATTTGATGAGGGAATGCACACATGTACAGGAGGCTCACCTTTGTCTGGGGTTTGTAAGGAAATAAACTGTCTTCAGTAATGTCTTGTTGAAGGTGAATAATGGCAATGAAAGTAAAAATGAATCTCATTACCTGAAACTGAGTATAATGTGTGCACTCCATATGCCTAGAGTTATACTGTGTAAATTACCTGCTGGAGAGGATTACGGCTCATTTCAAAATCTATAAAATCATGTACTGGGGGACCATGAGGCTGTAGATACGTGTGGCTCTGATTCCATGTAACTCTCTGAGGGCCTTTGCAGTTATTTAAAGGGAAACAGACATGGGCACGCCTTGCTTCGTCTTCTCCCTAAACCGCCTACCAGTTTTATGTTAACAGGCTCTCAAGAGCGTTTCCATGTCTGCCTTAATTGCTGTGATATTGTTGGAAAGCAGGGCTTTGAGCAGCTGCGGTATCTGAGTCTCTGGGTCTCTGAGTCTCGGTCTTGATGGGAGGGGGCATTAGCCACTCATCCTTTCAGAGCAGGATCTCATGTGGCTCTCGTTGCCTGGGATCCCCCCAACCCCTCGAGATGAGAGTGAGCCCAGGGACCGCCTGCTCCTTCTGTCACCGCCCCAGAAGAACCTGAGCGGTCCCCTCCCCGGCTCTCCACTCCCTCTCAGCAAAACCAGGGTGGGGAGCAGGCATGCGGCAAGGTCCCAGAGCTCTTTGGTTTAACAGTGTTATTGAGATCTAATTCACACACCATAAAACTCACCCACAGAAAGTAGTTTTCAGTATATTCACAGATATGTGCAACCACCACTGCAATTACGTTTAGAACATTTTCATCACCGCAACAGAACCCATCCCCGTGAGCAGTCACTCCCCATTCCTGGGCAGCCACTAGGGTGCCTTCTGCCTCCATAGGAGGCTCTGGCAGTTTAATACTTGATGTCTCCTTTCTGTGGTGACAACAGTCATCCCCGCCTTGGTGACATCTTAGGTGGGCAGCACCCTGTCACCATTAAGGACCTGAGTTTGAATCCCTGCTCTGCCACTTACAGTGTTTATCACCTTGGCTGAACTCTCTGCCCACTGCCTTCATTTTTTCAAGTGCAAAATTGGGAATAATGATAATAATACTGACCTCACAGGGCTGTTGTAAGGAAATGAGTTAATCCTGTGATGCCCGGCACACTCTGGGTGTCCACTGTGTTATTATTATGAGCTTGGGGGCTGTAGCGGATAAGCAACTCCCTACCTCCCCCCTTACTTTCCAGGAATCTCAAACTGCTAATGGTTCCCTGTAGCTCCCTGCTCTGCAATTTCTTTTCATCTCCCCTCAAGCTGCCCTTCTCCAGGAATGGCCTTCCCACCTCTGTGTACTGGGTCTCACTCCTATTCATCCTTCAAAACCCTATCAAAAAGGTGAATAATAGCAAGTGCTGGGGAGGCTGTGGAGGAATCACATCCTGATTCACTGCTGGTGGGAATGTCAAATGGGGCAGCCACTTTGGAAAACAGTCTGGCAGTTCCTCAAAAATTTAGTTACTGTATGACCCAGCAATTCCACTCCTAGGTATGTACCCAAGAGAACGAAATATATATGTTCACACAATATTATGAATGTACATGACAACATTATTCATAGTAGCCCCAAAGTGGAAACAACCCAAACATCCATCAACTGATAAATGGATAAACAAAATACGGTCCATTCATGCAGTGGTATATTATTCAGCCTGAAGAGGAGTGAGGTACTGATATGTACTACAATGTAGATGAACCTTGAAAACAAACATGGTAAGTTAAAATCCAGTCACAAAGGACCACAGATTGTATGATTTCCTGTATATGAAATGTCCAGAATAGGGAAATCTGTAGAGACAGAAAGCAGGTTAGTGGTTGCCTAAGGCTGAGGGAGGGTTGGGGAGTGGGGGTGATGGCTAAACGGAACCAGAGTTTTCTTGGGGAGGTGATGCATATGTTCTAAAAAATGATTGTGGTGGTGACTGCACATATCTGAATATACTAAAAAACATTTAAGTATATACTTTTAATGGGTAAATTGTATGGTATGTGATTTAGATCTCAATGAAGTGTTTGGAAAAAAGATACCCGTCTCAGTCAAGGACCCCTCCTCCAGGAAGCCTCCCTTGCTGCCCTCCATCTGGCACTGGTCCCAGTACATTCTTCTTGTACATCTGGAGACCTGGGCAGGGACTGGGGTTCGGAAGGGATGGCTTGCCCATATCTGGACAGAGGGCCAGACCCCGAGGAGCCGCCTCATCTTTTGCTCAAGGGGCTGACCTTTGACACGGGATTTCTTTGCTTTTTAGGGGAATTTGAAAAAGATTCTGCCGAGTGCTTGAAGCATCTGGAGCCTCTGGAGGGAGAGGTAGGTCAGAATTTGAACAAAGGGGACTCAGAGGAGGAAGCTGAGTGCCCTGATCCACTTCCACTCAGAGGCCTGATTCCAGAGACGAGTTTTGCTTCACTTGACTTATGTTTCTTGCAAGAGTTCATCTTTAAACTTCTGAAAAGTGAGTAGTCAAGTTCTACAACTCCCTAGTAACTTTGGTGACCGAGGGTTTTATAATCCTAGTAAGAGCAACCTACATAATAGGTTATAATATTAAGTGGAACAAAAAAAAAGAAAAAAAAAGAAAGGTTGCAACTACGAGAATAACAATAAGTAAAGATAATAAATAATCAGATGGGAAATAACCGAGGGCTTCCGGTAAGCCAGGCACAGGTCTAAGAAGTTTATACAAATTACCTTTTAATTGTGAGTTCGGTTATAGTATCACCTCCTTTTAAAGATGAGAAAAGTGCAGCATGGGGAGGTTAAGTAACTTGCCCATGGTTGCATAGACAGTGAGCTGAGATGGGATGGGTTCCAAGACCCAAGTTCTTCATAACTTCCCTACGATCTCAACTATATTTATAAAATTATGCATATGTGAATCTGTGCCAATGTTAACAGTGGTTACCTCTGGCAGGCAAGAGGAAGGTGCTGTTTTTCTTTATTCCTTTCTTATTTCCCCCAATGGATAGGTGTCCTTTATATTATCAGAATGAAATAGGCAATATCAAAAAGGGTTTTGAGGACGCCCTGTACATGTCAGGGTCCCAGCTGTTGCCTGTGTGAGGTGCAGTTCAAAGAGAAGGGGAGGTTTTGATGGAAAGAATAGATAAAAACGGCCTTCTCTCCCCTTTCCTCCCAGTCAAAGAATTTGAGCTCAGAGAGCTGAGGAAGACTTTAGAAAGAGCTCAAGTAGAGCAGGAGGCCCTGCAGAGGCAGCTGCTGGAGTTCCAGGTGAGGCTCTCGGGAGGGAAGCGCCCAGTCCCATCTCTGTAGCCCAATTGCTCAGCTCAGGGCCCCACCTGGTGGGGTCGGGAAGCAGGGGAAGAAGACCATGTGGTCCGATTGAAATAACGCATCACAAACCAAGGTGCTACTCGCCTCCCCACCATTCCTGCTAGAGCATACTTGTTATATATTCTTGTAAAATACGGAGTGTTTGTGTTTTCAATGTAGAGAAATTG
Source organism: Balaenoptera musculus (assembly GCF_009873245.2). Taxonomy (NCBI): domain Eukaryota; kingdom Metazoa; phylum Chordata; class Mammalia; order Artiodactyla; family Balaenopteridae; genus Balaenoptera; species Balaenoptera musculus. Next base: position 104,402,376 of record NC_045789.1, read on the forward strand.
TGCTGTGAGCCTTCTCGTGCTGCGTGCTTGCTTCACGCAAGGCTCCGTGTTCATCCACGCTGCCCCGTGGCATTTGGCCTGCTACTTCTGCACCCACTGCATGCCCCTGGCCCACTCCCCTCGCTGGGGGCCCCGGTTTGCACCAGCTTAGGGTGTGACGAGCATCCTTGCTCGCATCCTGTTCCATGAGAGGTGGTCTGGACCACATACCGCAAGGAGGGTTGCCTGGTGCGGATTGTGAATAATTTTCAGTTGGCAAGTGTATGCACATTTATGCATTGATGGGTGGTACCTGTTTTGATGAAAGCAAAGAGAAGATGAGGTGAAACCATGCATAAAGTCACAATTTTTAAATGTGTTATTTTATTCTGATTACAAAATTAAGTTATATTCCTTGAAGAAAATTTTGAAATTTCAGAAGAAATTTGAAATTTTCAGAAAAATGAAATCCAATCATTAGAGAAGCATCATTAACATTTGTGTAGCATCTTCTAGTCTTGTTTTCCACAAATATCTAAATCTGTTTACATAGATAAATATATTTGTATATTATCTATATATTTATGTATCTCTGTATTTATCTAAATAGGTAGAGATAAGTAGGTAGGTAGGAAGAGAGACAGAGACAAAGGAAAAATTGGAATAAAAACCACACAGTTTGATTCCTACGGTTGCCATTTCATTCCATGGTAGGTAAGCATTTTCACATCTCCTTCGATGTCCTTGTATGAATTGCCTCTCATGGTTGCAAAATATGTCATTATGTGGATGAACCATAATGGATTCCCGTTTCCCAGTTGGTGGGCATTTTGGCTACATCCAATCATTATATTATAATAACGCAGTGAACACTCTTGTCAGTCTTTACACTCGTCCTTGAGCTCCCTGGGGAGGGATTCCTAGAAGTCTGATGCTTACTTAACAAGCACAAGCCTTAAAGAGGTCCAGAAAGGAGGTGGCATCTGCTGTCGTTCCGAGCACAGGCTCTTGGGGTTGGAATCCAGGCTCTGCCCCCAGCTGTGTGCCTCGAGCTCCCCTCTTCATTTCTTCACCTCCCCGGTTATCAGTCTCTCCATGCACCACTAGGGGGAACAGTAGGTCTGCCCCGTGGGGTGGTTGTGAGCGATTAAATGAGCTGATCCACCTGGCAGGGTACCAATGGGCATCACAGCATCGCCCTCTGGGGCTGTCCCCTCCAATGCCTCCAGCAGACTCTTCATCCCACACTTCTGTGCACCCCAAAGTTCCACCGCCATTCCTGTTTCATTTGAGTGTAGTTTTGTTAAAGAACTTTGAAGAACAGTGAATGGTTAAAAAAAAAGGAAATACCCCAGTTATCTGAAGCCATCGTGCAATGACCCCCCTGACATAGGTCCCTGGAAATCAGCCCTGCCAGGGCTCCTCGCTTAGCAGCCTAGGCGGCAGGGAGAGTGTGTGCCGGGGTGGGGAGGGGTGTCCCTTACTGTCCGGGACCTCCTTAGCAAGGCATCTCACTGAACTCCCAGCCCACATCTTAGAGGAGGACAACCACGCCTGCCTCCCAGGGATGCTGGGAGGGGCCGAGGGTGGGGCACACAGTCAAGCTTTCTCCAGGGTGGGAGCCCACCCACTGCACACACAGCCCTTGCCCTGGGGCTGCCCCATGTCATCCTGGCCCCCAGGGCCCTGCAGATGGCAGCATGAGAAGGGCTGGCTCGGAAATCAGGCCCAGCTGTGGGTCTGGGCTCCCCTCCATGGTCAGGGGGCTGGGGCAGGCCACTGACACCCCGGAACCTCGCTTCCCAGGTGGGGACACATCCTCAGCAGGAGGGTGAGTGAGATACTGAGCGATATAAAGGGTCCAGCATGAAGTAATAGGGTTTTTAACAAGTGGGGGCTGTGTCGGTGGGGTGGCTCTTTTACTTATTGGAGGTGGGGAGGGGAGATGATTGACTATTTTCATGAATTCTGTGTGTGCCCTACAAGAGCAGCTGCAAGACCCTCTTTGTTTAATTGTTTATTCGATTACTTACCTACTTGGGGCCTATTTACTTATATACTCATTTACTTTTAATTATTTATTGTTCATTTACTTATTTACTTTCTCATTTACTTATATACATATTTATATACTTATTTATTCACTTGTTCGTTTGTTCATTCATTCATTCATTCATTCATTCATTCCATTGGAAAGTCTTGGAGCTAGCTGCCTGAACACTTTGGTGTTCTTTTAGAACCGGCAGCAGAGGCTGGAGGTGGAGCTGGCCGGCCTGAAGACCTACGGGGTCGTCCTGGAGAAGGAGTTTGAGAACCTGAACATGGTCCTGATGCTGTCCCACTTCGGCCTGCGAGTCATAGACACGAGTGAGCCTGCCGTCCGGGGCTGTCCCTTTCCCCCTCTCCCCAGGCCACGCGCACGCTCCCTCCAGGTCCTCGCTGGTCTGTAAAACCGAGGCCCAGACGTTCCTGTCCATTCGCTTATTCATGCCTGCGTCCCTCACTTCTTCACTCAGCATGCTTCCCGCATGGCCAGTGCGTCCAGGCTTGGTGCTGGGTGCTGGGGGATGTACGGAGATGAACGATGATACTGTGATCCTAAAACCAGCACCCACGGGGTGCCAGACCCTGAGCTGGGCACCGCCAGGGGATGAAGAGGTGGAGAAGCCCCTGGTCTCAAGCTCTAATCAGGTGGACAGACCCTCAGTCACTAGACTGTCGGGGTGCAGTGTCCCAGCGGGGAGCTGCCCTCCATGGACAAGATGCTGTGGGCACTCAGTTGGGAGGCAGTTCCCTATCTATGGGAGGTGGGCTTCTAGAAGGACTTGACAGAGGAAGGACCCAAGAGGACAGTCCCAAACTCCTGAGGCAAAGATGGGGCCAGAGGCACAGCAGGCAGGGAGCCCCGCGTGTGCCAAGGCGGTGAGGGAGGGCGTAGAGCACATGCATGGCTGTGTCCTGTGCAGGCCTGGTGCAAACACTCTTCTCTTTGAAGAAAAAGTCATGAATACCATTTCATTGTAAAATGTTTAAATGTGACCTTTTGGAGAAACATAAAATGTGAACATTCCCCTTCCCTCCCCACTCCCCTGCCCGATCTCTTCCCTGCCCTCCCTAGAAGCTTTTACTGTTTGCATCTTCCTGCATCTCCTTCCTTCCAGCTGTTTTCTATCTGTTTATGAATGGGGTGGTGTTAAAAATCATTAACAACAGGAATTTCTTGAGACATGGCTGGCCATGAGCTGAGAGCAGGGTCCCTGAAGCCCCTGCTGGACCAGGCCTTAACCCCCTTGGTTGCTGGATTGGGCAGCTCCTGGGCAGTTAGGGGCCCTTGGGCAGTGGCTGTTTACCAATCAGTCTGGCAGATGTCAGTACTTTCAGACCTGGTATAGCCTCACTGGTGCATTACTGGCTGGCCACCAGCACTGTGCAGGCGAGAATCAGACGGATTTGTTCACTGACAGCTTGTCTGTTTGCTACGAATGGGACAGCGCCCCAGTCCCCTGCTGATTCACGCTGGCTGGGACACCTGGGGTTTCACATCACGGTGAAGCAGTGACTCCAGAACACGTCACATCTGGGCACAGGGTGGAGCGTCCCTGCTCTGTAAATAGCGAAGCCTCAAGGCCAAGGGCCCCGGCAGTGAGACGGATGGAGCAGGTCCTGCTGCTGTGGAAATTTGGAGACCTGTCCTCTTTCCCTCCCGTGCCCTCTCCTCCCCATCCTCGCTTGAGAGCATTGGCCCTGGCCAGATTCCATGTGAATTTTTGTACTTACATAGTGTAAGTGAGATTAGGGAGAGGTGGCCAGGCTTGAGCACTCCTAAGAAAGGAGGATTACACAGGCTCAGGTTCCTACTGGATGTGGGAAGCAGGTAGGAGGTGTGTTCTCCAGTGTTGATAAGCCCGTGGGCCCCAGCTCTCTCTCCCTCCCCGTGGCCTCTTTCTTTCCTTGTGAATTGGATCCATTTACTGCAGTCATGACACCGGCAGCTCTGGGGAGCAGACGAAGGATGCTATGGGAGTTGGTTAATGCCCACGTGTTTTCACGTGGTGTCCTTCTCAGGGAAGGCATGATGGAGGGCATTGGATGTGGTGCCTGGGCAGTATAATGTAAAGGAAACCCGGCTTTTAGAAAGCATTTACTGATCATTGGCTCCAAATTTATCAATGCATCTGGTGTCAAGTAATGTCCAGAAAGTGGTTTTGCAGGTTCAGCTCCTTCTCTGCTCCCACAACCCTCTGTTTCCTGTGGTGGGCAGGAAACAGCCCACTCAGCCCACTCACTTGGTTCACTCCATCCAGAGACATCCTCTGAGCCCTGGGCTCGGTGCTGGGAAGCCAGAAATTCCCGGAGACATTTTATGACCTCACAGAGCTCCAAGTCTCAGAGGGTGACACTAGGGAATAAATTGGGGCTGATGATGTGACCCAGCCGTCCTGCCTAAGCCTGAGTCGTGTGCAGTGGAGCACCAGGTGGGCCCTCCTCTCAGACCCCCTTCTGCAGGACCCTGTCCGAGTTCTCTGTCCGGGACCAGTGCACAGTTGTCTCTGCAGGAGTGTCTGAGATGAGCAGAGCAAGCCCGGATCATGCTTCATCTGAAGGAGCCCTTGGGCTCCATAGCTTTTTCCTGGCAGTAAACTGTCTGCTCTCCCTTTCCAACTCTGCAGCATAAAGCAGTGCCCACCCCTGCACCGACGGAACCCCAGGACGCATTCTGGACACACGGGGGTCAGCTTCCAAAGATGCATTTCCCTCAGTGGAGGAAGAGTGGAAGATCCTGGGGTCCTGCGGATGGGACGGCCAGGACGGCTCTACTGACCCAGGAAAGAATAAATTGTGCATGTGTGTTTGCACAGCAGACTCAATCTGTCTTTTGTCTGGGGCTTGGCAGCGTCTGCCCTGTAAGTATTCCTTCTACGGACTAAAAGTTGAGCAGCTTTAATCTGGGAAAATGTTGCTGGAGTGTACCTGCCTCTGCAAGCACAGAGAGTGAGTGCAGTGCATACCTGCTCGCAGAGCACACTGGGCCCGGCAGCCCTGAGCCTCTGGCGCACTTTGAGCAGCCCCTCTCCTGCTCGGCCTCTTGGACACTTTGGTTTCCTCTGCTGAATTATAAAGGCAGTAGTGCTGCCCATCAGCCTCAAGGGATGGGATGAAGATGGAATAAGTAACACAGTCAACTTGTATGAATTTAGGTCCCCTGGAAGCTGACCTTGAGATCAGGACCTGCATGAAGCAGGTTGTTTGGGAGGTGATCCCAAGTAGGGGAGTGGGGAAATGAAACAGGGAGGGGAGGACAGACATGAGAGGGTACAGTGTATAAACAAGAAACTGTGGCTGAACCCCCGGGGAAATTCTGGGAGCCAGGGTAGGACCCTTACCTGAGAGCATCCCACCCAGTGGCCTGGAAGGTGGGGGTATTTATCCACCAAGTCCCTTCCATCAGTGCTGGAGGATGGCTTCCAGGAAGGGTCAGTTCCTTTTCTTTCCAGCCTGCTGTGCAGGTGACAAGGTGGGGGGGGAGTGGGCACAGGAGGCCAGAAGAGCCTTGAGCAGGGAAATGTACGCTGCAGCTGGAAGGCTGGCCAGTGTGCCCCCTGGGGTGGCAAGGACAAGGGATGTGGGTAGGGCACCAGCAGTGTCTGTTATGGGGCTGTCGTAGGGCTTTATAGGCTATTAATTGATATACAGCTACAAAATGAGGGCAGGGGTCATGGTGGGTCCTGTACACACATGGGTGTAGACATCAGGGACTAGGTCTGCCTGCCTGAAGCAAAGACCCGACCACAGTGGCTTCACCACGTAACAAAAGGTCCAGCAGTGAGCAGCAGGGACAGGGACAGGGACAGCAGCTACCCAGAGGGGCCCAGGCACCTCTTTCTACTCAGTTCCCTCCAGCATTGGCTCTTGTGCGTATATCCATTGCCCCCAGGGTAGCTCTCCAGCCTCCAGCATTGCTTCTGCACTCCAGGCATGGTGGGGGCAAAGGGAAGGGCAAAAGGGAGGCTCCAGCTGGTCAGCCTCTTTTTACAAAGAGCTTCCAGAAAGGCCCACTTTCTAGAAGAGTTTCCAGAAAGCAACTTCCACTTGTATCTCGGGGACCAAGATGGCGACATTTGGCCAAGACAGCTGCAAGGGAGGCTGGGAAATGTATTTTAGGTGAAAACAGGACCGCCCAGAGCAAAGCTGGTTTGGGTTAGTGAGGAAAAAGGAGTTGGAGAAGAAATGGGAGGGCAGAGGGCAAGCCCCAGTGGACACCATTTCTAGAGGAGGAAGCCAGCTTGTTGTGACCCTGTGGGGGTCTGTGTGCAGTCTGGCCGGCGTCCTGTGGAGGAGCCCAGCGTCTCTCTGCTCAGCAGATGATGATGGAGTGTCTCCGAGCCTGTTTATGGCAGCATTCAGCTGGGGTGATAGCCGCTACTCTAGCGCTGTTGAAAGCCTGCTCTGTACCTGGCGCTTTGTACACGTTTCACTTAATGCACCCAATGCCCTTGCAAGGCAGCTCTGCTTGAGCCACTTACTTACTGATGGAAAGACAGGAGCCCAGTAATTGGCCCGAGATGAGATGCTCTTGGCAAGGGGGCCAGATTTGGTTTCCATCACAACTGTATCCTATGGAAATTCAGCGCTTTGCTTTAACCGCATGGGCCTACAGGACTGGTAGCTGCTTTGCAGGAAGAAGGTCATCTGTCTCTTTCCAAACCAACTCAGTCGCTCCCTCCCTACAGTCACCCTGTCCCACATTTACCTACAGCTCAAAGCCACACTCCCTGAATCTTGCTGAATAAGAACACCCAGATGATCCAGATTAGACCATCAAGAGGACTGCCAGATTTAGCAAATAAAAATACAGGACACTAGTTAAATTTGAATTCAGATAAACAATGACTTTTAGTATATGTCCCATGCAATATTGAGGACATACTGAAAAATCGTTCAAAAAATTTTAACTGGACACTCCATATTTTATCTGACAGCCCTAACACGAATGCCTTGCTGGCTGTGTAACTCACCAAGCTCAGCCCCTTTCATTTTATGGGCAGGAGAACATGTGGCTTTCTCCCAGGAGGATGCATGGCACATTGGTGGTGGCGCCTGAACTATATCCAGGTCCCAGGATCTGAGGCCCTGACTTTTTCACCAAAACAAGAGAAGCAGGCAATAGCAGGTCCTAAGAGAGGCAGGGTGGGCCTCCTCGGGTGCAGGTGGAAACTTTACCCATGGATGGTGGGCAAGGTTGATTCTAGCCTCAGCCCTGCTTCCAAAACCCTGCGGGGCCTGGAGCCCATCCTTTCATTTCTGTTTCCCCACTTGCTGCAAGGGAGCTGGACTAGCCTGGGTCTAACACTTCAAGTCTGAATGCCCAAACATACCCTGACGTATATTATCTCCACGTAGCAGCTGTGGGATTCTGAGCAAGGCATTTCCTCCTGGAGCCTCAGTTTTCTGCTCTGTAAAATGGGGATGTCAACACCTGGTGGGGTCACTGCCAGGACCAAGGAGCTGTGCCTTATAAGGCACCCTGCACAGGGCCTGCAAGCTGCAGGGGCTCTGGACGTGGATGTGGCTGTTGTCCCTGACAACCGCTCTGCCAGGATCCGTCCTGGGACTCATGGTGACAATAAGACCTTGATCGACCACCTGACAGGTGCTGAGTGTGTCGCCTGTCTCATGCTCGTCCCCACGGCCGAGACTCTTTGCTGAAGTGACTCCATTCACCAGGCACCATGGGGTCTGGCTTGGGTTTAGGTTTCTCACGCCCCTCCAGGGCGCTGGCAGTGCAGGACCCCATGCCACTGTCCTAGGTGGGATGCGGGGCTGGGGTGGGGGATGATGCTATTGGGGTAGTCCTGATGCAGAGAGGTCCAGATGCAGGAGCTCAGTGGTGCCTCCTTCTAGGTGCCCCGCCCTCCTCAACCCAAGTCTTGGCCCAGAAATCTGACTCCCTCCAGATCCAGTCACTGAGGCCCTCCAGGAGGGGTGCCTCCACAGCTCCGGGCCCAGCCTCTGCATGAAGTACCCCAGGGAAACCAAATCACTGGGGGTGATGGGGCTCACGACGAGACCACGGTGCCCTCGGACTGCAGGAGCGACAACTGTACTGGGTATGCCCCCTGGCCAGCAGAGCTGAAACGTGATTATCTGAGCTGGACTTGCGTTCAAGGAGGCACAGAAAGAAATAGAATTGATGTGTGACCCAACACACACAAATAGAATTAAAACCAAACCCATGCAAAACAATAGTCACTCTACTTCAGGGGTACACTCTGACACTTTGTCTTCTTTTCTATTTCATATTTTAAAACTGTTGGGCACAGCCCACCAAATTGATTTCAGGACTTCCTAATAGGTCACGGCTACAGTTAAATGAATCTTTCTTGGGCATCCTCACTGCAGGCCCCTTAGGTATGATTACCGGAATCTATGACTGAGCAGGTTGGAGTTCTGGCCTGAACTCTTTCCTCTGTTCACTCTGGGAGGCAAGAAACCTGGGCTGGGCATCTAGCTCTGCCTGCCTGCAGGGACGGGCTGTGGTGGGTGAGACACTGAGGACTCTGAGAGTAGAGGTGGTTGATAATCCTCCTGCTGTAGAATGAAGGAGAATGTACAGCTGAGCTGTTAGGAGCACTGGCTCTGGAGCCAGCCTGGGTGTGCAGACACTGCCACTTGCTAGCTGTGTGACCCTGGGTAAGTCACTTTACCTTCAGGACGCTCAGTTTCCCCGTCTGTAAAATGGGGATGATAGCAGGACCTCATCGGATCGTTGTGAGGATTACATGGGTTCCTACACCAGGTCTGGCGTGTGGGGGGTTCAGTAAATATTAGCCAGGGTGGTCATCATGGCTGGCTTCACAGGTGTGCAACCTCTCAAGTCTCACGGATTCCCACTCTCAGAAGGACTTCGTTTAATGCTTTGCTGTTGCCATCTTGAAAGTCTTAGTAATTTTTCTCTGAACTTGTGCTCTGTAATTGACGTCTGACAGGACAACAGAGTATGCACGTGGGATGTGCCAGGTTGCAGTGCACACAGGCGCAGTGGGCAGTGCTCCAAGCAGCTAGCTTGGTTGCTGGGCTACGCAGACACACATATGCCTGGGGTGGCCTGGGGCACTGTGGGGTCCTGGATAGGGGGTGGCCGGGGCTGGGACCTAGGCCTGGGTTGCTGGTGGTGATGGTGGCAGCAGTGAGAGACACTAGGAGAGATGAGGCACTCCATCCCTGGAGCCTGTCCTGGGGGGACCTACATAAATATTAACTCTCGGGCCTGAGGGCCAGGGTAGGAACTGCAGGGGCTCAGGCAGTAAATTATTACAGAATTGAAGTGCACACATGGACATTGCAATACAGCATGCCAGGAGTTATTAGAACTCTTCAGTGAACTTAGAATCTCTTGTTTTGAAAGCTATTGTAATGCTACAAATATCCAAAGGCTTATAAATAGAAATTAAATGTAAAGATTGTCACATTTGATGGTAAAAAACATTATATCCATATCAAGCTTTGATGAACCAATGATTAAAGAGGAAGACAATTTTAAAATAAATTTCCCTTGTAATTCAAGGTATAGTGAAAGAATGCATAAATAGGTGATTGAACTATATACAAGTCATGAAGCCACTTTTGGTTTCTGGTATAACCTACAAAGTTACAGGAAATGTCAGACAGTAAACATTAAAATATCATTGTATACATTGATACATTTACAATGTATCATTGTATATATTTACATGTAAAACTAAATTCAGGCTTACATGAAACGGATTTGTATGAAGAGTTAAATCTTTTTAGAAAAAAACGTTCTGCGAGAATCATCAGCTCTAGATGTACTAGAATTTGTATTTCAAAATAATTTATCAGAAATGTATCCCTATGTGATCACAGCTTGTAAAATACTCTTAACAGCTCCAATAATGGTTGTATCAGCAGAAAGTTCCTTCTCAAAATGAAAAATTATCAAAAATGTTTTGTGATCGTGCATTTGTCAAGAGCAACGGATGTCACTTTCCATTATATCGATTGAAAATGAGTTGCTAAAAGTATAAATTTTGATGAACCTAATACACAAATTTGCACAGAAGCAGCCAGGAAAATCTTATCACCAAGCTATCATGTTAATAAGATATTATTTGTTGTATTATATAAATTATGACACCGAAAGTTTATTTTTACAATTTGTAAAAGTGTATGTTGTTACTCATCTGTCACTATTGTTCCTATGATATTGTGTGCATAATAAAATAGTCTAAAGGGAAATACTTTATATTTAATTCTTTTAACTGCACTTTTTCCCTGTTTTTGAAACAAGGGGCCCCACATTTTTATTTTCCACTGGGCCCCACATATTATGTAGCCAAGTGATGGGAATGCAGGTGAAAAGCACTGTATAAACTGTAGTAAAACCAGAATTTAAAATGCATTTAGTTGACCCACTTAAATTTGGTGTGTTTTATTCATGTCATTTTTTTTTTTCTTTTTTCTGGTAATCTTTTTAACTGAATTACTAACCTGATGGAGAGTTCTACTCCTATTTAGAGACTTATACTATCTTATCTTTCTGTCATTAGGTTCATTTAATTTTTTATGATGCTTAGTTTGTATTATGACAGTAAATCCAACCTGATGGAGAATTCTACTCCTATTTAGAGACTTATACTATCTTATCTTTCTGTCATTAGGTTCATTTAATTTTTTATGATGCTTAGTTTGTATTATGACAGTAAATCCAACCTGATGGAGTTCTTTAAACTTTCCTAGGGTATTTATAAATTTACTTTGTTCTTGAAATACATAAATACTAACAAGGCATTCTATTTTATATTATTTTTATTAAATTAACTTTGGAATAAAAAGTCATAGGAAACATCTGTAGTGAAATCATATATTTATTAACTCCTTGGTTCTGTGTAGTCTCCACATATTTGTACCTTTTTTCTCTCATGTAAGAGAATCCATTAAAAGAAGCAGGCAGGTGATGGCAAATCAACTTTTTAATGAAGTTCTAATCCTGCTAATTCCACTTTCATTTTGTTTGGATCATGGCGAGTAAGTACTTTAGGTCCCAGAATGCCAATAATTAGAGCTCCATTTGGAGCTGTGATCAAGATGGCTAGAAAAGCTATTGTCATCACATCCTTCGAATACGGTTCCAAATGGGGTGCACTGATTTTTGCTCTTTCTAGAGCCAGAGGACCTAATACAGCCTACATTTAGAGGAGAAAAAGATGAGGCATAAAGAAAAATGTTAAATGGAGTTAACATATAATAAAAGTAAATAGCCCTGTTAAAACAAATAACACCTAGCACTAGACTACTAGAAAAGAGACAAGACAAAGTGTTGAGGAATTTTCATAAATTACTCATCAATCCTATGTTCTTCCTAGCAAATATATCTGGAAGGAGAGTGAAAAAGTGACAAACCAGTGTGCAGACATTTGGGGGCTGTTTTTGTTTTCTTGTCATCTCAGCTTTCCCCTGTTTAAATATATTTTTTGAGTGCTCACATTATTTTCAGAACCTTAGGCGTTCACCTGAAACCAGAGCTTTGCATATTTGCCTTTACCATGTACCACTAGGTTCCTGGCTACAATGAGACAACACAAAATGCTAAGGTTTCTTATGGTTCTTTAGGATTTTGTTGTCTGTCTTCTTGTTCTTACTACTGGGAGGCAGTGTGATACAGTAAAACTGACAAGAGGTTTGGAATCTATCCACTGGGCACTGAGAGGTTACAAAGTAACTTGCCTAAGGTTATAGGCAAGTAATATGGTATTCAAAATAGGCAGCCTGGTCCCAAGGACCTGCTTTTCTAACCATGACATATAGAGAGTTTTGTTGCATGGAAACTCACAAGCTTCTGTTTTGGAATAACAATGGAGAAAATCTCAGGATATCAAGACATTATGTTGCCAGGTTAAACAGTCTGACAATAAGTAGCAATACCTTATCACTGAATCAGAGAGCAAAACTACAAGGTCTCGCTTTTCTCTCTCTCATTCATTCATCATTCATTCTTGTAGGCATGCGATGCTTATTTATTGTGTACCTCCTGCATGTTAGGCACTGTGTTAAGTGCTAGGGAAAAAGAATAACAGAAAAAACAAGCACTGTTCCTATCCTTCCTATATAATCTAGTGGAGAGATTCAGTCATCAATCAAATAGTCATACAAATTAAATATATAATTAAAAATAATATATGTGCATTCATGTATGGTAGAGTGGGTGGCAGGCATAGGAAAGATATATTTTAAAAAGAATCAACATGTCTCTAGTTTAAAATCATAACACTTAGCTCTACAATATTCAGCAAAATGTAAAAATTCCAATTTTCAGATATACTCTTTTTTTATATAATAAAAAAAAAGGTGTTTTTTTTTGGAGATTTAAACAATGTTTTAAATATAATGCAAATCTGCCACCTCACACTCTGATACCTAAAGGAAAAGCGCTCCTCAGATCATCCTGCAGCCCCACAACTAGCCCCTCCCTGTGCACAAAGTTGCTGCTCCCTCCCCCCCACCCCCAAGTTCATTCACTTTCAGGGGCTTCTCATGTGATTTTGGACTCACAAATAAGTTGTAAAAGTAATACAAAGACTTTCTATATACCCTTCATCCAGATTTCCCAAATGTTAACTCTTGTATGACCACAGTACAATAACCAAAAATCAGAAAATTAATACTGATATAATATATATTATATATATACACACACACATACACTAATCTAGAGACCTCATTCAAATTTCAACAACTGTCCAACTAATGTCCTTTTTTTTGGACCAGGAGCCAATGCCTGAACTAAATCCACTGCATTTAGTAAATGTTTCCTTGGTCTCCTTTTATGGGAGACAGATCCTTAGTCTGTCTTTGTCTTACATGACCTTGACACTTTTGAAGAGTACTGGTCAATTAGTTTGCACACTGTCTCTCACTTTGCTTTTGTCTAATGTTTTCTCATGATAAGATTGACGTTATGTGTGTTTGGCAGGAACACCCAGAAGTAATGCTGTGCCCTTTTCAGCGCATTCAGATATACTCTTATTTTATGTCTTGGGAAAATAGGAAAATGTTTTTGTAAGTTTAGGAAGTATTTGTCATTAAAAGCACAATTTTCAATTTCAGAAAAATTGCTTTTAAAACTGAGTTTCTTAAAGATTACATTAATTTTAATGAGTAGTGATGATCAATCAAGCATTTTAAAAGTAAGATTAATGGCCCATATTTTGTGACTGGATGTTTTTTTCATTTAGAATTTTTTTTAAAAATCAACATTAAAATAATTAGAATGACTTAATATGTTCTTACTTGGACTGTAGCTTTGGGCATCCACGATAAAGCAATAAATATTTTCTCCTTAAAATTAAAACCAGCAAAAGACATCAATACAAATGTAAAAGAAATTCGAACCAATAATGCCAAACTCAGTGTAGCAACACAAATGCCTACAACAGATAAAAACAAGCATAAATAACACAATATTTGGGAACTAGTGGTTCTTTATGCCTAGAGATAGATATGATTTGTAAATGGGTTGAAAGCATTTTAGGGCTAGTGTCTCTGTATATCTTTATTTTTTTAAGTAAAAACAATAATCATAAAAATACAAATATGATTGAGGCTTCTATGTAAAGTGCAAGAGATAATATGATGGTGGAGGTATGATGAAAAATAAGATAAATTACATTTACTTAATTCTGAGCTAACAGACGTTGAACTTTTACTATAAATGAAAGTATTCAAAAGGTGCTAATGGTATCCAATATTTCCCCTCAGAAAAATTTCTAATCTCCATTTCCTCAGATCACTCAGGGAAGATATTCAGGGTTGTCTTTGGTTACAAAGAGCGTACAGGATAAAGGAAGAACAAATGTATGTTACAACATGTGCTTCTGAAGAAGGTCCTTGTAGCATTCAAAGACATGTTGTAAATAAAAATAAAAATTATTCAAAGTTTTCTTAAATATTTTCAAATCTTATATTTTTGTGCCTCTGATCATTCTTACCAATAGCATTTGATTTAAGAGATGTGACAGATACTTCCGCTCCAACCAAACCGAAAAGAAGAGGTTGAAAAATATTCCATGCAGTTCCAATAATTTTTTGGACTCTAATCTGTAGAAAAGGGTAATAAATTTTCAGTTATTGTGACACATATAAGTATTTGCATTTCAGAAGTTTAAAGTCTCTCAACATTTAATAAACTTAAGATATTTTATTTGTAGAAGAAATGTTAAAACAATAAAAATTAAATGAGTATGTTAATTCTTTTACACAAACACTTAGAATTTGATTAAAAGAAATCTACAAAGCAATAAAATAAAAATATTATTTGATAATTCTGTCATGGAACAAGTAAGGTCTTTGAAGTTCCACACATGTTCTGATGGTACAGTAAGAGTTCTATATTTTGTTTGTAAGGCAACTGAACAGAGATAGAACTACATCATGCCTGATGAGAACATACTCAAGATCATTCAGACATTTCAGCTCTCAAAAATGAGTTGGGGGGACTTCCCTGGTGGCGCAGTGGTTAGGAATATGCCTGCCAATGCAGGGGACGCAGGTTCGAGCCCTGGTCTGGGAAGATCCCACATACCGAGGAGCAACTACGCCCGTGCGCCACGGCTGCTGAGCCTGCGCTCTAGAGCCTGCGAGTCACGGCTCCTGAAGCCCGTGCTCCACAACTACTGAAGTCCATGCACCGAGAGCCCGTGCTCCGCAACAAGAGAAGCCACCACAATGAGAAACCCGCGCACCGCAAAGAAGAGTAGTCCCCGCTCACTGCAACTAGAGAAAGCCCGCGTGTAGCAACGAAGACCCAACGCAGCCAAAAATAAAAAAATAAATAAATACATTTATTTAAAAAAAAAAATGAGTTGGGAAGACCTCCACTAAAAATTATCTTGGGACCAAATCCCATGAAAGTGAATCCTGATAGGTCCTAAACAACTAGGAAAAAAATTCTGGTAATCTGTTAGGCCTGCTTCCAAAAGGACCCATATTGAAAACATCAAAGTTATTTTCTCCTTAAAACCAAACCAGAACATTTAATAGATTCTAACTTGGTTGCCTGCCTGGCTTCCCTTTCCGGGAATGAACCCCCCCAGTGCTGCTTCCACAATTACATGGTTATAGGAAATGCGCCTAGTGACATCACAGTACTCTGGCTCTTTTCCAGGAATTTGGATGAAGAGATTTTAGTCTCAGTCTGGGTTTATCTTTTTTTACAGGTGGAGATACATAAAACTTTAATATCCTTTGTTTGAGGCATAAACTGTCTTCATAACTACTGCCCTTACGACTAGGTTTTCTGGTTGTCGTTTATAAAAGTAAGTTTAAAAAAGGAAGTAACAAAGGAAAACCAATATTACTCTTTCTTCTTTGTAGCACATTATCTTATTTGTTACTTTTAATCTTTAAAATCTATTTATTCTTTACTTTTTGATTTCCTTTATCATGTAAAAAAAACTAGTAGTTTTCATTTATTTGTAATTTATTATTAGTGATTTAATTTCTCTTACAATTATGAATTTCTCAGAATACTAAACAAAATGCCCATATGATTTTTGGATAGGGAAGTTCTCAAGCTCATTCTAAAATTTATCTAACAAAGAATATGGGCAGGAACAGCCAAGAAATAATTTAAAAATAGGTATAATAAGAAGGAATCTTCTATATTAGATTTTGAGACATAAAACTACAGTGATTTAAAGTATAGTGGTATTGGCATACAAATAGATAAGTTTAAATAGATTCCAGAAGTAAATTTATATATATATATATACATATATATATATATACATATGAGTTTAGCACATGTTAAAAGAGACACTTAAGTCATTGAATAATTAATGGATTAATCAATAAATACTTTGGCAAAAATAGATTATACAATTCATATGCATATATATATGTATGTATATATATGTATGTCTATGAATACATATATATAAACACACACATGTACATCCTTACCTCACATCATTCACAAAAATAGATTCCAGATGGATTAAAGAACTAAATGCAAAATAAAACAAACTACCAAAGTATTAGATAATATATAAGATGTTATAATGTTTATAATCTCATAATCTTGGGTGAAAAAATCTTTCTTAAACAAGATGCAGAACCCAAAACCAAAAAGGAAAAACTGACAGATTTGACTATAGGAAATTTTACTGCCATACAAAAGACATCAAAAACAAAGTTGAAGATAAGCAAAAATTACACGTAACATGTAGATAACAAAGAATTAGTAGCCCTAACATATAAAGAAAGTCTATAAATTAGGAACAAAAAGGCTAATAAACCAATTAAAAAATGGGCAAAGAATATGAATAAGTAGTTATAAAAGAACATATGAATAGAAGCTTACTCCACTACTAATCAGAGAAATATAAATAAAGAATAACAATGTAATATAGTTTCTTACCCATCAGATTGTTAAAAAAAAAAAAAAGAACAATTGATAATACCCAAGATTGTTGATGGGTTTAGGTGTTAGGGACTCTCCTACACCGTTGGTAGTAAACAGTGTAAATAAAATCCTTTTAAGGGATAATTTGGCAGTACCCATCAAAATAGAAATGTACAATTTCTAAATCCAGCCATTCCACTTCTAGAAATCTATTCCTTCAGAAGTACTCATACATTTGCAAAACCGCACAGGAATAGGATTGTTCATGGAAGTACTGTTTGTAATAACAAAACATGAAAGTGATCTAAATGTCTACAGATAGAGGAGTGATTAGAGGAAATGATCTGGGAAGGAGATTTGATATTTGGCAATGGTGGGGGAAAGGGAGTCTTTTACATTGTATTCCATATGTGGGCCTTCTTACTGTTTTATTTATTTATTTATTTATTTATTTATTTATGTTTATAAATTTATTTATTTATGTTTGGCTGCATTGGGTCTTCCTTGCTGCGCGTGGGATTTCTTTTAGTTGAGGTGAGCGGGGGCTACTCTTCGTTGCGGTGCGCGGGCTTCTCATTGCGGTGGCTTCTCCTGTTGCGGAGCACAGGCTCTAGGTGCGTGGGCTTCAGTAGTTGTGGCATGCAGGCTCAGTAGTTGTGGCTCGCGGGCTCTAGAGCGCAGGGTCAGTAGTTGTGGTGCACGGGCTTTGTTGCTCCACGGCATGTGGGATCTTCCCAGACCAGGGCTCGAATCCATGTCCCCTGCATTAACAGACGGATTCTTAACCACTGCGCCACCAAAGAAGTTCCCTTCTTATTCTTTTAATATTTATGAGCATATTTGCATGTATTAATTGTATAACTAAAATTTTAATAAATAAAATAATTAAATCAATAAAAGTTATATAATCATATTGCATTAAACTTGGGAAAAAGAGAGAGGCCTGATGTGATAACTCAACTTCTGACTGCATTTTAGTCCTTCTTCTAAATATTTTATTTCCTTGACTGATTCATTCACTTCCTTGAAGATACAAACTTATGGAACATCTTCCAACTAGAGTGCGATTTCCTAAGATATCCATTATAGATGTAAAAAAAATGCAGTTATTTTATCTTTTAAAAAATGGTGTATTAAAAATATTCACCTTTTCTTTGGACCAACTTGTCCCTGCAACGAAACTCAATACTAGTGTGCATAATCCTCCAGCTGCATGCAAACCAATGCGATGGCTGCCTAAGACAGCAGAAACACACATACTCAAAATAAGAAATGCTCTCTTCACTGCAAGTTTTCCCTAGAATTTGATAGATATTTGGAAATTAATTTATGTTAAATATATAATACAATTATCATATTATCTATCATTTATTATTGACCCTTTGATACCATGTCTTCATATGTTGTATCAAATAATGTCTAAAATTTTGACTTTCTCACCACATATTTTAGCAAACTAGGTATCAAGTGACAAAATTTGCAATTACTGAATTTCATCTTCTGCCATATCTCTGATACTAACGTCAGTAAAATGGTTATAATACTTTAACTGTAAGAGAAGAAGGAAAGAAAAGAGACCCATATAACCTGTAGTTCCATATAACATATCCAAAGAATTCTTAAAAATAAATGTCTGAATATCTTTTTAGCTAAGACAATAATTGCAGGGAAATTAAGATGGAAGTTACAGAAATCTAAGAGTAATGGCATATCCTTTAGGGCAGGAAAGGGTTAAGTTTGATAGTGTTTCCTTGGTCAAAGGGAGAGGGAGTGAATTTAAGTCAGAAAATATGCAGAGATAAATGGGAATATATTTCTCCAAAAATGTTCAACGTAAAGTTTGAGGGAAAAAGATTTTTTAAAAAATGTCAGGAGTCAACAGGGAATTTAATGAAGAAAGGAGTGGGATGGAATGGAGAAGGTACTCTGAATTAAGTACATTTTTCTGATATTCCTTATTTGCCTAATCAGGAAGCCGGGACTTCAGTTAGGGCCACTGACCTGGATCAATCACAACTGTGCTCAGTTTTAAGCAGAGTAGGCATTGGAGGCCTCTTTTGGAGAAAGAGAACTAAATATTAAATTTATTATTTCATAGATCTTCTAAAAGTTCAAATTTTTGAAAGAAATGTCTTTTGAAAGAAATACTGTACTTCCAAACAATAGATTATTTTTTATTTACCTGATCTCTACTTGGAAAATATCGAGTAAACATTCCCAAAACAATTCCTACCAGCACACCAACAAGTACATCCCGAAAAGCAGACAGGAGGTTGCTAAGTACACCACCTGTAAGGGCACACAATAAGAAAAACATTTCATACAGAAGTGTTTTCACATACCCAACACATTGGAAAATCAAATGTAGGTGATTCATAAAGAAAGGTATGTATCATAGAATAAATATACAAAAATGGACCTTTAATGTTCAAACACATGAAAACATATGCACATCTACTTGATAAATTGAATATGTACTCTCCAATGATTTAATACATATACACAACTCAGAAATGTTCATTGAATAAATAGGCCAGAAAACAAAGCAGTAATAAGCCACAATGTGCTCCCCTTACACACCCAACCTAAAAGACCAGGTGAGGTAGAAGAATGCACAGAGACTGGCAAAGGAGAACCTCTGGCACCTAGCACATGGTTGGTAATGTTTACCTCTGATATTCTATAATGATAAACAAATGATTTAAACATAAAAAGGACAATTTAATAACAACATAAAAAAAAGATTTAACCCAGGGTCAATCCTAGGAATATTCAAGGATCAACTGATTTTTCAATATAATGTCTCATGGATACATGTAGTATATTGTAATATGTTTTAAAAAATATCCAGAGTCACACAAAAAAGTTCAGCTATGCTCTGTGTATTCAACTCAATAAGGTATGTAAATATACATATTTTAGAACTATTTTCCCATTAAAAATAATAGAAGTGGAGGGTGACAACAGTAGAAGGTAGAATGGGAACCCCAGAACCTTGATCCCCTACAGAGACACCCATTTAACAACAATATACAGTCCAAAAGGCTTTCTGCTCATTTTAAAAATTACAGCAAGAGAAAAGCAACACATCATATATAAGAGAGCGTCCATAAAATTATCAGAGGCTTACATAGCAGGAACCTTATAAGAAGGTAGGATTATATATTCAAAATGTTGAAAGAAAAAAAATGCCACCCAAGAATACTATCCCACAAAATTGTCCTTCAAAGTGAAGGCAAAATTAAGACTTCCTCAGATAAACAAGGCTGATGGAGTTCATCACCACTAGACCTGCCTAACAAGAAATGTTAAAGGGAATCCTTCAAGTGGAAATAAAAGGATGTTAGACAGCAACACAAAAGCATTAAATATAAACCTCCAGTAAAGGTAAATAGATGAATTCAGAATCCTGTAATACCTTAATGGTGCTAAGGAAATCACTTTTAATTCTGTTTTGGAATTTAAGATAAAAGCACAAAAGATAACTATAAAACTATGTTAATGGATACATAATATAAAAAATGTAATTTGTGACACTGATAACATAAAGTGAGGAGGCTGAGAGGTAAAGGAGTAGAGGAGTAGAGCTTTTGTATGCAATTGAAGTTGTTATCATTTTAAAACAGATTGCTGTAACTTTAAGGATGGAAAAAGATATTCCATGCAAATGGTACCCCAAAGAGAACAGGGGTGGTCATACTTATATCAGACAAATAGACTTTAGGTCAAATACTGTCACAAGAGGTAAAGAAGGACATTACATAATGGTAAAAGGGCCAATTGACCTGGAAGGTAAGGTTAGATCTCAATATCTACTATATTCCAAAATATAGATGCTTTGAAGATCTAATGCGTAAAATAAAACTTTAAAAGTCCTTAAAATTTTAAGAGACAGTTTACATAGTTATGTGGTGGAAGAGGATTTTTAAGCATGTACCTGCTTGGTTTCCACTTTTTCGGTCCTCCTCAAATTAGGTTTGGTCTCCTGTAGCATGTTCCCCTAGCATCTTATGCTATGTAATATTTATTACATCTGTAATTATTTGTTTCATATAAACCCCTTGAGACCATTGGCCACATGGTCTTCTCTGTCTGCTGTGTCGGGAGGCAGGATAGAATAGTAGTTAAAAGTGTGGGTCTGGGGTCAGACTGCTACGTTTACATCTTGGTTCCCCTACTTATTAGATCTGTGACTTTGAGCACATAACCTCTGTTCCTTAGTTTCCTTATCTGCAAAATGAGCATAGCACTATTGTGACTATTGAGTCAAAACATCTACAGAACTTACAGCAAGTACAAAGCAATTACTCAATAAAAACTAATATTGTTGTTCACTGCTGATCCTCAGTGTTTGATACAGTAGCTGGTACAATGGAAGAGGAGCACAAAAAATATTTTTTGAAAGAATGACTGATACCAGTCATGAAGGAAAAGATGGCCAGATATGACAATAAAAAATTTAGGACTTCTGAATGGCAGAAAAGAGATAAAGTTAAAAGTCAAATTACAAGAACCATAGGATATAAAACAAATGGTTATCATTCTTAATTTTGTGCAGAATCTTAACAAATCAAAAGAACAAATGATGAACATACCTATAGGATATAGACAAAATATTTCAAGAAAAGCAATCTATTAAACATTCCAAAATGCTAATGGCCAATAAACACGAACATTTGTTTAACATCACTAGTATTCAAAGTACTTCATTTAAAGAGACCTCACTCTTCACCTGTCAAATTAGCTAAGCTAAAAAGGACTAGTAAATACCTAATTTTGAAGAAGGTGAAGAGAAAGTGGCATGCTTGTGCACCCTGGTAGGACAAGATATTGTGGCAATATATTTCAAAAATCTTAGAATGTTATATACTTTTTAACTCAATAATTTCTCTTTTAAGATTAAGAAAATATTGGGACTTCCTTGGTGGTGCAGTGGTTAAGAATCTGCCCGCCAATGCAGGGGACACGCGTTCAGTCCCTGGTCCGGGAAGATCCCACATGCCGCGGAGCAACTAAGCACGTGTGCCACAACTACTGAGCCTGCGAGCCACAACTACTGAAGCCCGCGTGCCTAGAGCCCATGCTCTGCAACAACAGAAGTCACCTCAATGAGAAGCCCACGCACCGCAATGAAGAGTAGCCCCTGCTCACCACAACTAGAGAAAAGCTTGCGTGCAAAAACAACCCGACGCAGGAAAAAATAAAACATTTTTTTAAAGTATTAAAAAAGATTAAGAAAATATTAAGATTAGGTACAACTATTTAGCTGTAAGATGTTCAACCAAGCATTATTTTAATAGTAAATATTGGTGTCAACTTCAATTTTCAACATGTTAAGTAATCATGATGCAGCCAATCGAATACTATGCAACCATTACAAATGTCATAAAAATGTTTACTGAAAAGGACCATGTTTGCAATACACAGGTAACTGCAAAACAACTCAGGTTATAAGAAAGTATGGTTAATATTCAATAATTTTATAAGAATATTGGGAGGGAGAGAAAGAGCTAGAGATAGATGGGGATGGGGGAGAAAAGGAGAAGTCTGGGTGAATTTACATCAAAAGATTCACAATTATTATTCCTGGGGGTATAACTATTACAGACTTTATTTTTACCTTTTCCCTTTTTTCCTTCTTATTCATTTATATCTTATGATTTTAAGAGAAACTATATATATAACTTTTCAACTTTAAAATGTTTTCGTGCTTTAATAATACAGAATATTGAACTTCGAACACTGTAAGATAATTAATGCATTATTAAATGTGGAATGTTTACTTTCACAATTTCTGCCAAGTGACATTCAAGACCAAATATCACCTTGGGATTTAGAATTGGTGCAGGATCTTGTCCTATCACTGCCAAAAAGACACACACTTGTCCACACTCTATATATTTAAGTTGGCTTAGTAACGGAACAACCAGTTATTTATAATGATGGCCAGAAAGGTACATCTCCAAAATATCTATTTGATATATTAGTAGTACTAATAATATTTCTGCCTAAATTTTTCTATTGAAAACTGCGATAAAATTCCAAAGCAGCAAGAGCAGATAAATGGTAATAATATGGGTTATCAAATTAATTGGAATATTTGGTTATTAAAAGGAAATCATTTGTGTTAAGTAGTGGTATCTTAACCCATTGAAATTCCTTCTCTGGTCTAGAATGAGCTGTCTATGAAGAATAAAAAGATGTTACATAGAAAAGTCTTCATTAATAAATGCAGAGGCAAAGCCACAAAGTTTGTTTAAAGAATAAAAAAAGTAATGAATTATACGGTAGCTGTTGTATTTTTTTGTTTACCTGAGGAGAAGACTATGCTCAAGCATGTATTGAATCCAGTGATAGCCACAATGTCATCCAAACTGCTGGCAGCTATTAATAAGGTTGGAATGCCTTTCTCAACACCATATCCCTTTTCTTGCAAATGTAGCATGGAAGGGACAACAACAGCAGGAGAGACTGCACCGACTACAAAACTGAGAGAAAAATCTTTGAAAACCAACTTAAAAACATCCTTTTAACGGAAGTGTTTTATAGTAAATTGTACAACAAATATATTAACCTTTACAATGACTTTTTTATTGGAGTATAATTGCTTTACAATGTTGTGTTAGTTTCTGCTGTACAGCGAAGTGAATCAGCTATATGTATACATATATTCCCTCCCTCTTGGACCTCCCTCACCCTGCTTCCCACCCATCTAGGTCATCACAGAGCACCGAGCTGAGCTCCCTGTGCTACACAGCAGGTTCCCACTAGCTACCTATTTTACACATGGTAGTGTATATATGTCAATCCTAATATCCCAATTCGTCCCACCCTCCCTTTCCCCCTCTGTGTCCACATGTCTGTTCTCTACATCTGTGTCTCTATTCCTACCCTGGAAATAGGTTCATCTGTACCATTTTTCTAGATCCTACATATATGTGTTAATATACGATATTTGTTTTTCTCTTTCTGACTTACTTCACTCTGTATGACAGACTCTAGGTTCATCCACATCTCTACAAATGACCCAGTTTCATTCCTTTATATGGCTGAGTAATATTCCATTATATATATGTACCACATCTTCTCTTTACAATGACTTTGAATGTAAAAATTCTGCTTTTGAGTGAATGTCATTTAATGGTGGTAAAAATGTTCACATATTCTTTACTGCTGGTTAAAACTCTATAGAAATTTCATTCAAGATGTTCGGTCAAGCACAAATTGCAGCCTTTACCTCCATCTCAAAACCATTTGAAATGAAGACATGAAAATAATAGGAGAGGGAGGAACTAAGATGGCGGAGTAGAAGGACATGCTCTCACTCCCTCTTGTGAGAACACCAGAATCACAACTAGCTGCTGGACAATCATCGACAGGAAGACACTGGAACTAACCAAAAAAGGTACCCCACATCCAAAGACAAAGGAGAAGCCACAATGAGACGGTAGGAGGGGTGCAATCACAGTAAAATCAAATCCCATAACTGCTGGGTGGGTGACTCACAGACTGGAGAACACTTATACCACAGAAGTCCACCCACTGGAGTGAAGGTTCTGAGCCCCACGTCAGGCTTCCCAACCTGGGGGTCTGGCAACGAGAGGAGGAATTCCTAGAGAATCAGACTTTGAAGCCTAGTGGGATTTGATTGTAGGACTTCCACAGGACTGGGGGAAACAGAGACTCCACTCTTGGAGGGCACACACAAAGTAGTGTGTGCACTGGGACTCAGGGGAAGGACTAGTGACCCCAGGGGAGACTGAACCAGACCTACCTGCTGGTGTTGGGGGGTCTCCTGCAGAGGCAGGGGGTGGCTGTGGCTCACTGTGGGGACAAGGACACTGGCAGCAGAAGTTCTGGGAAGTACTCCTTGGTGTGAGCCCTCCCAGAGTCTGTCATTAGCCCCACCAAAGATCCCAGGTAGGCTCCAGTGTTGGGTTGCCTCTGGCCAAACAACCAACAGGGAGGGAACCCAGCCCCACCCATCAGCAGTCAAGCAGATTAAAGTTTTCCTGAGCTCTGCCCACCAGAGCAACAGTCAGCTCTACGCACCACCAGTCCCTCCCATCAGGAAACTTACACAAGCCTCTTAGATAGCCTCATCCACCAGAGGGCAGACAGCAGAAGCAAGAAGAACTATAATCCTGCAGCCTGTGGAACAAAAACCACATTCACAGAAAGATAGACAAGATGAAAAGGCAGAGGGCTGTGTACCAGATGAAGGAACAAGATAAAACCCCAGAAAAACAACTAAATGAAGTGGAGATAGGCAACCTTCCAGAAAAAGAATTCAGAATAATGATAGTGAAGTTGATCCAGGACCTCGGAAAAAGAATGGAGGCAAAGATCGAGAAGATGCAAGAAATGTTTAACAAAGACCTAGAAGAATTAAAGAACAAACAAACAGAGATGAACAATACAATAACTGAAATGAAAACTACACTAGAAGGAATCAATAGCAGAATAACTGAGGAAGAAGAACGGATAAGTGACCTGGAAGACAGAATGGTGGAATTCACTGCTGCGGAACATAATAAAGAAAAAAGAATGAAAAGAAATGAAGACAGCCTAAGAGACCTCTGGGACAACATTAAACACAACAACATTCGCATTATAGGGGTCCCAGAAGGAGAAGAGAGAGAGAAAGGACCAGAGAAAATATTTGAAGAGATTATAGTCGAAAATTTCCCTAACACGGGAAAGGAAATAGCCACCCAATAGCTGTCCAGGAAGCGCAGCGAGTCCCATATAGGATAAACCCAAGGAGAAACATGCCGAGACACATAGTAATCAAAATGGCAAAAATTAAAGACAAAGAAAAATTATTGAAAGCAGCAAGGGAAAAACGACAAATAACATAGAAGGGAACTCCCATAAGGTTAACAGCTAATTTCTCAGCAGAAACTCTACAAGCCAGAAGGGACTGGCATGATATACTTAAAGTGATGAAAGGGAAGAAACTACAACCAAGATTACTCTACCTGGCAAGGATCTCATTCAGATTCAATGGAGAAATCAAAAGCTTTACAGACAAGCAAAAGCTAAGAGAAGTCAGCACCACCAAACCAGCTCTACAACAAATGATAAGGAACTTCTCTAAATGGGAAACACAAGAAAAGAAAAGGACCTACAAAACAAACCCAAAACAATTAAGAAAATGGTCATAGGAACATACATATCGATAATTACCTTATACGTGAATGGATTAAATGCTCCAACCAAAAGACACAGGCTTGCTGAATGGATACAAAAACAAGACCCATCTATATGCTGTCTACAAGAGACCCACTTGAGACCTAGGGACACATACAGACTGAAAATGAGGGGATGGAAAAAGATATTAGATGTAAATGGAAATCAAAAGAAAGCTGGAGTAGCAATACTCATAACAGATAAAATAGACTTTAAAATAAAGAATGTTACAAGAGACAAGGAAGGACACTACATAATGATCAAGGGATCAATCCAAGAAGAAGATATAACAATTATAAAGATATATGCACCCAACATACGAGCACCTCAATACATAAGGCAACTGCTAACAGCTATAAAAGAGGAAATCCACAGTAACACAATAATAGTGGGGGACTTTAACACCTCACTTACATAAATGGACAGATCATCCAAAATGAAAATAAATAAGGAAACAGAAGCTTTAAATGACACAATAGACCAGATAGATATAATTGATATTTATAGGACATTCCATCCAAAAACAGCAGATTACACTTTCTTCTCAAGTGCGCACGGAACATTCTCCAGGATAGGTCACATCTTGGGTCACAATCAAGCCTCAGTAAATTTAAGAAAATTGAAATCATATCAAGCATCTTTTCTGACCACAACGCTATGAGGTTAGAAATGAATTACATGGAAAAAAATGTAAAAAAACACAAACACATAGAGGCTAAACAATACGTTACTAAATAACCAAGAGATCACTGAAGAAATCAAAGAGGAAATCAAAAAATACCTAGAGACAAATGACAATGAAAACACGATGATCCAAAACCTATGGGATGCAGCAAAAGCACTTCTAAGTGGGAAGTTTATACCTATACAAGCCTACTTCAAGAAACAAGAAAAATCTCAAATGAACAATCTAACCTTACACCTGAAGGAACTAGAGAAAGAAGAACAAACAAAACCCAAAGTTAGCAGAAGGAAAGAAATCATAAAGATCAGAGCAGAAATAAATGAAATAGAAACAAAGAAAACAATAGCAAAGATCAATAAAACTAAAAGCTGGTTCTTTGAGAAGATAAACAAAATTGATAAATCATTAGCCAGACTCATCAAGAAAAAGAGGGAGAGGACCCAAATCAATAAAATTAGAAATGAAAAAGGAGAAGTTACAACAGACACCACAGAAATACAAAGCATCCTAAGAGACTACTACAAGCAACTCTATGCCAATAAAATGGACAACCTGGAAGAAATGGGCAAATTCTTAGAAAGATATAACCTTCCAAGACTGAACCAGGAAGAAATACAAAATGTGAACAGACCAATCACAAGTAATGAAATTGAAACTGTGATTAAAAATATTCCAACAAACAAAAGTCCAGGACCAGATGGCTTCACAGGTGAATTCTATCATACATTTAGAGAAGAGCTAACACCCATCCTTCTCAAACTCTTCCAAAAAATTGCAGAGGAAGGAACACTCCCAAACTCATTCTATAAGGCCACCATCACCTGATACCAAAACCAGACAAAGATACTACAAAAAAAGAAAATTACAGACCAATATCACTGATGAATATAGATGCAAAAATCCTCAGCGGAATACTAGCAAACAGAATCCAACAACACATTAAAAGGATCATACACCATGATCAAGTGGGATTTATCCCAGGGATGCAAGGATTCTTCAATATACACAAATCAATCAGTGTGATACACCATATTAACAAATTGAAGAATAAAAACCATATGATCATCTCAATAGATGCAGAAAAAGCTTTTGACAAAATTCAACACCCATTTATGATAAAAAAAAAAACCCTCCAGAAAGTGGGCATAGAGGGAACCTACCTCAACATAATAAAGGCCATATACCACAAACCCACAGCAAACATCATTCTCAATGGTGAAAAACTGAAAGCATTTCCTCTAAGATCAGGAACAAGACAAGGATGTCCACTCTCACCACTATTATTCAACATAGTTTTGGAAGTCCTAGCCACGGCAATCAGAGAAGAAAAAGAAATAAAAAGAATACAAATTGGAAAAGAAGAAGTGAAACTGTCAGTGTTTGCAGATGACATGATACTATACATAGAGAATCCTAAAGATGCCACCAGAATACTACTAGAGCTAATCAATGAATTTGGTAAAGTTGCAGGATACAAAATTAATGCACAGGAATCTCTTGCATTCCTATACACTAATGATGAAAAATCTGAAAGAGAAATTAAGGAAACACTCCCATTTACCACTGCAACAAAAAGAATAAAATACCTAGGAATAAACCTACCTAGGGAGACAAAAGACCTGTATGCAGAAAACTATAAGACACTGATGAAAGAAATTAAAGACGATACCAACAGATGGAGAGATATACCATGTTCTTGGATTGGAAGAATCAATATTGTGAAAATGACTATACTACCCAAAGCAATCTACAGATTCAATGCAATCCCTATCAAATTACCAATGGCATTTTTTACGGAACTAGAACAAATCATCTTAAAATTTGTATGGAGATACAAAAGACCCCGAATAGCCAAAGCAGTCTTGAGGGAAAAAAAATGGAGCTGGAGAAATCAGACTCCCTGACTTCAGACTATACTACAAAGCTATAGTAATCAAGACAATATGGTACTGGCACAAAAACAGAAACATAGATCAATGGAACAAGATAGAAAGCCCAGAGATAAACCCACGCACCTATGGTCAACTAATCTACGACAAAGGAGGCAAGGATATACAATGGAGAAAAGACAGTCTCTTCAATAAGTGGTGCTGGGAAAACTGGACAGCTACATGTAAAAGAATGAAATTAGAACACTCCCTAACACCATACACAAAAATAAACTCAAAATGGATTAGAGACCTAAATGTAAGACCAGACACTATAAAACTCTTAGCGGAAAACATAGGAAGTAAACTCTTTGACGTAAATCACAGCAAGATCTTTTTTGATCCACCTCCTAGAGTAATGGAAATAAAAACAAAAATAAACAAATGGGACCTAATGAAACTTAAAAGCTTTTGCACGCAAAGCAAACTACAAACAAGACGAAAAGACAACCCTCAGAATGGGAGACAATATTTGCAAATGAATGAACGTACAAAGGATTAATCTCCAAAATATATAAACAGCTCATGCACCTCAATATTAAAGAAACAAAGAACCCAATCCAAAAATGGTCAGAAGACCTAAATAGACAGTTCTCCAAAGAAGACATACAAATGGCCAAGAAGCACATGAAAAGCTGCTCAACATCACTAATTATTAGAGAAATGCAAATCAAAACTACAATGAGGTATCACCTCACACCAGTTAGAATAGGCATCATCAGAAAATCTACAAACAACAAATGCTGGAGAAGGTGTGGAGAAAAGAGAACCCTCTTGCACTGTTGGTGGGAATGTAAATTGATACAGCCACTATGGAGAACAGTATGGAGGTTCCTTAAAAAACTAAAAATAGAATTACCATACAACCCAGCAATCCCACTACTGGGCATATACCCAGAGAAAACCGTAATTCAAAAAGACACATGCACCCCAATGTTCATTGCAGCACTATTTACAATAGCCAGGTCATGGAAGCAACCTAAATGCCCATCGACAGATGAACGGATAAAGAAGATGTGGTATATATATATATACAATGGAATATTACTCAGCCATAAAAAGGAACGAAATTGGGTCATTTGTTGAGACGTGTATGGGTCTAGAGAGTGTCATACAGAGTGAAGTAAGTCAGAAAGAGAAAAACAAATATCGTATATTAACACATGTATGTGGAACCTAGAAAAATGGTACTGATGAACCGGTTTGCAGGGCAGAAGTTGAGACACAGATGTAGAGAACAAACGTATGGACACCAAGTGGGGAAAGCCTCGGGGGGGGGGTGGGAAAAAAAAATTCAAACTACCTCCTCATCCTCCTCTAAGTAAACGTGGACTACTATTTAAGATTCAAAATTCTTTCCTATTTAATTTCATCATTTTTAATCTTTAATTATTAGAATTGTGATATTTAATACAATTTTGAAATTCAAACAAACAAAAAAAACCCAGCATGTATGATATAACCCTAATTTTATTAAATATTTATTATTAAAAAAAGAAGAAAAGAAAATAATAGGAAAATCCATAACCTAGCTAGAACACAAAAGGGGAATCCTCAATGGACAAGAAACTAAGTGTATACAGGAAGATTAGAGACAGACAGTTTAGGATTGAAAAAGGAAACCATGAGCCAAAAAGCATATAAGATTGCTACAAAAGATATGGTGTACTTTTAAAAATGTCCCAAGCCCAGAAATGGCAGATGCTGGGAGTAGGTGGCACCTCTGAGGAAATCAAATGGTAATTACTTAGAGCACCGCCATAAGAATGGCCAGTCAGATGTAGTCTCCACACCATCCCTACCTCTTGAACAAGTCAGTAAGGAAGACATCTGCCCAAAAGAAGGAACAATGAGTGTGGGCACCTAAGTCACAAAGGCAAATGAGAAAATTTCTGGGGTGGTTGATGACACCCCTGAGGAATGGGGACATTCCTGCTCAGAATACCTTCTGTTCGTATATCCCATCCAGAACCTTGCCTTGTCTCTTCCACATTCACCTTCTAAATGCTGCAGTAGTGATGCACGTGGTCCCCACCAGAACCCATTTGCCGGGCCAGTGTACATGTGCCCCAGCTGCTGCTTGTCGCCTGCTAACCACTGACAACTGCAGCTTTCTGGGAGCCTTGCCCTGATAACAAGAGCTTACCTGTGGATGCTAAGGAGGTTCACCACTTCCCCCTTCCAGACAGCTCCTGCCAATGACTGACTGATGTGAGGGTCTAACAGTTTAGCTCCTTTGCCTCTGGCTGTACAACCTCTCTGTGCACTTTATAATCAAGATTTCCCTAGGGACTCAAGAAGAACCTAGAATTCTCTGAAAACACATATTTGCCCAGTTCAGTGGTTCCTGAACTTTACTGCACATTGGAACCACCTATTTATCTGTTGCTGCTTAACAATCATGCCCAAACTTAGAAGCTTAAAACAACACACAATCTCACTTCTGTGGGTCAGGAGTCTGGGTATGGCTTAGATGTATGCCTCTTCCTACTCAAGGTCTCTCATGAGGTGGATGGGAGAAGATCTGCTTTCAAGTTTACTCACATGGCCGTTGATAGGTTCAGTCTCTTGCCATGGGGGCTTCTCCGCAAGGCTGCTCGCAACATGGTAGCTGTCTTCCCCAAGACAAGCAATTAAAGAGAGTGCAAGAGAGAACAAGGAAGACAGAAGCCATTGTCTTCCTATGACCTAATCTTCTTAGAAGAAATATCCTATCACTTCTGCAGTATTCTGTCCATTAGAAGCAAGTCAGTAAGTCCAGCCCACATTTAAACAAAAGTTTACATATCAGAAAGCAGGGATCACTGACAGTGATTTTACCATGTACTTGGGATTTTTAAAAAATACTAATGCCTGGATTCACATTCCAAGACATTCTGATCTCATCTAGGATGAAGTTTGACCTGAATACTGGGATACTGTAAAGTTTTTTAATTGTTGTAAAAAATACATAATATAAAATTAACTTTCTTTATTTTTAAGTGTACTGTTCAGTAGTGCTAACGATACTCACATTGTTGTGTAACATATACTTAGAACTTCTTCATCTTGCAAAACCGAATCTCTATACTCATTGAACAACACCCTTTTCCCCCTCACCCAAGCCCCTGACAACCACCATTCTACTTTCTGTTAACATGATTTTGACTACTCTAGATATATCAGTGGAATCATACAGTATTTGTCCTGGCTTATTTCACTCAACATAGTGTCCTCAAGGTCTATCCATGCTATAGAATGAGACAGGATTTCCTTCTTTTTTACAGCTGAATAATATTCCTCTGTGTGTGTGTGTGTGTGTGTGTGTGTATCCCACATTTTCTTTATCCATTCACCTGTCCATGGATACTTGGGCTTCCTCTGCCTCTTGGCTATTGTGAATTATTTTGCAATTAACATGGGCGTGCAAATAACTCTTTGAGATCCTACTTTCAGTTGTTTTGGATATATACCCAGAAGTGGCATTATTGGATTAAATGGTAATTTTACTTTTAGTTTTTTGAGGAAACTCCAAACTATTTTCCATAGCAGCTGCCCATTTTATATTCCCAAAAGCAGTGTACGAATGTTCCAATTTCTCCACGTCTGTGTCAACACTTGTTATTTTCTAGCTTTTTAAAAAACAGTAACCATCCTAATGGGTATGAGGTGTTATCTCACTGTGGTTTTGATTTGCATTTTTCTAATCATTATAAATGTTGAGTACTTTCAGATGCTTGTTGGCCATTTGTATATGTCCTTTGTAGAAATGTCTATTCAAGTCCTTTGGCCATTATTTAGTTATTTTTTAAAATTTGTTGAGTTGTAGGAGTTCTTTACATACTCTGAATATTGATCTCTTTTCAGATATATGGTTTGCAATTATTTTCTCCCATTCTTTGTGTTGCCTTTTCACTTTAATTATTTCTTTTGCTGTGCAGAAGTTTTCAAGTTTTATGCAGTCCCACTTATTTTTGCTTTTGTTGCCTGTGCTTTTAGTGTCATATCCAAGAAATCATTGTCAAATTCAACATCATGAAGTTTTTACATGTGGTTTGCTAGATATAGTATTCTTGGTTGGCCATTTTTTTTCCTTTCAGCATTTTGGATGTATCATCCCATTCCCTTCTGGCCTGCAAGGTTTCCACTGAGAAATCCAACTATTATCTTATGGGAGCTCTTGCTTTTCTCTTATTGTTTTTAAGATTCTCACTTTCTGTGACTTTTGACAGCTTGAGTACAATGTGTTTCAGCGTAGGTTTCTTTGGTTTTTATCTTAATGGGAGCTTTTTGATCATCTTGAATTTGTATGTCCATTTCCTTCCTCAAATTTGGAGGTTTTGGCCCATTATTTATTCAAATAGGCTTTCTGACCATTTATTTCTCTCTTCTCTTTCTGAAACTCCCATAATGCATAGGTTGGCCTGTTAAATGGCATCCCACAAGTCCCTTAGGATCTCTTCACTTTCCTTGTTTTTCTTTTTGCTCCACTGATTCTATAATTTCAAATAACCTGTCTTCACGTTCACTGATTCTTTTTTTTCATCCGATCCAGTCTGCTATTGATCCCCTCTAGTCAATTTTTCAATTTATCATATTCTACAGCTCCAGAATTTATTTTTGGTTCTTTTTTTCATAGTTTCCATATCCTTGTTGGTATTCTCACTTTGTTCATGCATCATTTTCCTGGTTTCTTTTAGATGTCTGCAACATCTTTGAGCTCACTGAGCATTTTTATGATGGTTATTTTGAATTCTTTGTTGAGTAATACATTTCCATTTGTTTAGGGTTGGTTTCTAGAATTTTATTTTGTTCCTTTGATTGAGCCCTGAGTCCCTGTTTCTTTGTATGCCTTGTTATCTTTTGTTGGAAATTGTATATTTGAAAAAACAGCCACCTCTCCTGGTCTTTATGAAATTCTTCAGTAGGGAAAGACCTTCACCAATTATCCCAGCTAAAGATTCTGGGAGTCTCTCAAACCTTTCTGGAATGTGCCTTCTCCAGGCTTTGGTGCATTATCTCCAGCTGGACTTCGGCTTTTTCCTACTCCAGAGTAACCCCAGGTATCTATCAGCAGTACTGCAATCAATATCTCTGGAGTATAGCAATGCACACGACTCACTTTTGTTCTCAGTGGACCTCAGGCATCTAAAATGTGCCACTCTCTTAAAATGTGCCACTCTCTTTTCCGTCAATGTTCCAAGTAAGATGAGACAGAAACCAGTGCCTTGGGCAGCCTCTTAAAAAGCCAGAATATAAGACACATGTTCCAGCTTTTTCTTTTCCTCCTGAGGGAGAACTCAAAAGTTGGGAGTTTCCTCCTGATTGCCCTTGCTCTGTAGGAGGGACGTGGGGTATGGTGGGTAAGTGCAATGGAATATTCTAATTGCTCCATTGTGCCTCTTCCTGGCATTGTGCTTGCATGGAATGCTATAACCTCTCAAGTGGTTTCTGGAGTTACCATAAAGGTAATCTGGTCCTCATATTGTTATGAGAGTGTCTCCATGTGGGAAAGTGAGCCTGGAGTTTCCTATTCTGCCATCTTGCTGACATCACTCCTCTAATTTCTGGGATTTTCAAAAACTCCCCAGGTGATTTTAATGGGTAGCAAAGTTTTGGAACCACTGACTTTTCCCACACTCCTATCTAGCTTTCTTCACTCAGAGGTTTCTACTGAGAGCTCCCTTAATAAATCATTTGCATAAGAATCTTAGGGAATTCCCTGGGAGTCCAGTGGTTAGGACTTGGCACTTTCACTGCTGTGGCCCAGGTTCAATCTCTGGGTGGGGAACTAAGATCCCACAAGCCACGAGGTGTGGCCAAAGAAAAATCTTAATCTCAGCCTGAGCTTCTAAGAAAACTTGCTTGGTAGCATGATTGGCCTATTTCCTGCAAGAAGGCAACAGCAAACAGATAAAACAAAACACAGGTTAATAGGAAGTTTCAATTAAAAAAATGAGTACCCATTAAAGTATCACCAAATATTTGGGGAAAGCCAACACTTTGAATTGAGGCACCATGTTCATTAAATGGAATAATTTATACCCAAGGAAAGAGATATACTAAAAAGAGAACAACAAGAACATGACTTCAGAATAAATAAATATCCTCAGAATCACGAAAGTATACTGTATCTGTTCATAACATTTAACTATTGTTCTTAGAAATTAACAATTAATTGCCAAAGTTAAATAAATAAATAGGTGATATGGACATAACTGTAGAGTGAGTTAATAAGCTAGAGAACTGAGCAGAGAAAATTTTCCAGTGTGTACTGCAAAGGCAAGCAGATGAGAAGTATAAAGAAAAACTTAATAGATATGTAGGAGGGAGTTACAAAAGGACATAATAAAAGAGAACTGAGGAGAGATAAAAGATATATTCAAGACCTGGACAAAAACTGGATACACAATCCTTTGATTGATTCAAAGATTCCACCAAATATTGAGTAGATCAAAAATTTTTTAAAAATCACCTGAGGATAATAAGAAATTGTTGTTAATTTAGTTAGAAAATGCACTTATCTTTTAGAAATGCACATGGCATCCACTGGAATGGATAAGTGGAGGCAAAAGTTAAATGGATTGAAAAATGAAAGGAAGCTCAGGATATAGAGATAATGATTATAGACTATTATTCTGAGGAATTTGGACATGAAGGGAAATGGATGGCGGATAATAATAGATGGGACATTGGATCTAGGAAAATAGCGTTTGCTGTTTTTTGTTATAATATCTATATCTATACAAAATATCTTTCATATATAATACATATATTACATATAATAGATACAGATTTTATATCTATGTACATATGGTGTATAAGGAAGAAGTCATTACGTTAAAAATAGAGATAGATTATGGTATAGGAGGAAAAAATAAATTGATGACGTGAATTATCTTGGCATTAAGCATTTAGAGACTATGAATATTTGTTAAGGATATAGCGGATTTAGGACATGGCTATGTTTCTGACCAACTGATTTCCAAGATTTTCTACCACTGTGAAAATAATTTTAATGATAAGCTTGTCTATACAATATTCTGAATATTTCAATAATTTAAAACCAAGAATTTTAACTGAATATTTTCATAGAGAAAAATGAGAAAAAGTTACCCTAATAGAAATCCCCATTGCCAGGGAAAATTCATAAGCAAGTGGGAAACAACAGCAGTTGAACATGCCTCTATGAGGCAAGGACCCATAGACAATCTTAAACAAACTCCTTTCAAATGCTTCAAAGCCTGAAATATAAACATAGTCACATTTAGACAAACCTATACTGGCCAATAAGAAAGTTATTTTAAGCAAATATTGAAATACATTCCAGATTACCCACTGGGCTTTAAATGCTAATGCAGCTCATTTTATATGCCATCATATATTGGATTATAAACTATTTCATAGTTTATAAAACACCTGTATTTTAATTATTAAAAAAGACCCATTTCTCTGTGATTAAATAACTATTTCTGCCTCCCTTATCTTCCTAGTAAATAGTATAATGAAAGTATCCTATAGGTTTATTTCCATCAGTTAACTTGTAGGGATGAACTGTTTGATTAGCGGTAATAATTATGCCAAAAGAGAAAATCATTTAAAAACTGCAAAATTAACTGACAGGGAAAACTTTTAAATTTTCTTATTGGTTCAAATTTTCTACTGGATAATACAATAAATTATCACTGTCTATAATTATTTATGCTCTTAGGATACTTCCACCAGTCTTATATATTTGCCACATTTGTTATATCCTGAATAGCTGGTATATTCATGAATATCCATCTTTAAAAACCCAAATAGATTTATGATCCCTAGACAGTAATATTTTAAGAAATATTTGAAAAGATTAGCTTTTACAAAAATGTAAAGATAATCAGGAACATAGTTCTGTGGGAAAAATTCATGAAACAATAATATTATTGAAATTCTTAATCATTCTGAGAAAACAAAACAAAAGCAATAACTTTTTACAGGAGGACCTTATCCTTTGTTAACTGAAAAGTAAATAGTTCTCCACAGAAGAGCCACAACTCTCAAATGATACAAATGTTGCATGCATAAGGGACATTTATGTCTATGTAAATAATTAAAGATTATCTCCAATAGAGATCTTATATCACAGAGATTTCTTTTCATATCAGTAATATAACCAGAAGTAGAAATTAAGGTGTCAATATTTCTGCAAAATCTTTGTTCTTTGTCTTAGTTTTGCTCTACCTGGAACAGCAGTAAGAAAAATTTTGCCTCTTTTTCTTTTCCACCAGCCTCTAATATTGAAAATAACCATACTCAAGGTATAATTGGAAATCTACCTGTGGATCGAGTCCAAGCCCAGCTTGCACTAGAATAATGGTAAGGGCAGTGTTTCTTAAAGTTGAAGACATTGTGTTACTAATATAGACGTGATCACTGAGGAATGGAACATTCCTAACGGTAAAACCAGCCAGTAACATCCCTTAGAAGA
This sequence comes from Balaenoptera musculus, assembly GCF_009873245.2. NCBI lineage: Eukaryota > Metazoa > Chordata > Mammalia > Artiodactyla > Balaenopteridae > Balaenoptera > Balaenoptera musculus. Next base: position 104,439,026 of record NC_045789.1, read on the forward strand.
AAGAAAATAAACCATGTCTGATTCAGTTCATTTTCCCAAGAGAGAAAACAGAAATGCTTAATTTCCCTTCTTCAAACACACTATGTCTCTCGCTACTTTGGTGAAGGGCAGGTTACATGCAAGTGGAGGAAACAGCATAAATGAAGGAATGGATATAAGAAATGATATATGTCAACGGGGTGCAACAAGCAATTCAGTATTGCTGGAACATAAAGGACTAGGATGGGAGTGGGGAATGGGCTGGAGGGACCAGATCATGGAAAGCTACCCCTAACCTCTACCCTCCCCTGTTTTGGCAGAGTAAGTCACCATGGGAAAGTTTTAGGCAGGAAGTGAGATAATGAGTCTTGTATTTTCTATGTGATGGTCTTGGCAAATTAGATAGACATAAAACTGAAGGAGAGACCAGACAGAAGGCTCTGCCGTAGTCCGTGGAATGGTTAGAAACAAAGAGGCTGAGCTAGGACAAAAGTGGAAGTTTTGGAGAGGAGGAAAAAAGATTCAGTAAATACTTGGGAGGTGCTGAATGGGTGTTATGATCACAGAAAGGGTGTTAGAGATAAGCGAGAGTGATTACCTCTATTGACAGTAACTAAATACTTGAATGTATTGAATACTTAGAAGATATAATACACCTCTGATAGAAGTTCTTCCACTAATTTTCCTCTACCTGGAGAATTATATAATAATGGTGATGAAGAAATAGGGGGTACCATTGTTTAGGCAGATGATGCATTGATGAATATACATAGTGGAGATGCTCAAACAGCTCACCCAAAAACTATAAAACCTTTTGGTGCCCTAGTCACTATAACATTTGAATCTTGTAATTGTATTTGAATTAGGTTATCTACAGAAAAATTCAGTTTTTTTCAAATTTTTCCTTTTCTACAATATATGTAAAGTTAAGTAAAAAATGTCCTATTAAATGATAAAGCAACAAGAATCATATGCTAAGTATATTTAAAGTATTTAAAAATATATTTCAGGAAAAATCTGTGTGTGTATAGAGAATAAATACTTCTATAAACAAGCTATATATACACATACATAATAAGTACACATATAAAAAAGCTAGATCATATACATTGAAATAGTTCTAAATTATATCTACTCTGACAAGAATATAGTCATAATTTACATGTAGTCAATGACAAAAAAATGAGAGCTAATTATTCACTTACCAAGAAGAGGGGGAAGTTGAGGCACTGAAGGTATTCTAATGATTTCCAAAAGTTTCCCGCCAATAACAGCACCATAAAAGATAATTAACAGTCCAAATAAACTTCCATCAGGAAGAACTTCAGGGCCTGAGAATGACCAGGTTACACACCATATCATAAAAAGTATAGCTCCTGAAATATAAAAAAGTGCATGTCTATATATCTATCTAGACGTAGATATATACATATAAGAGAGGAATTTGATTTCATCGAATATATTAATAGCCAATCCTATATAATGATACATAATGTACACTAATGTTGCTTGCTAGTGTAGTTAAAGAAATGTCTGTTTAACATATATTCCAAAGTCCTTGTCAATCTAAAAAAAGTATTTTTATTAAAAAATATTTTTAAACTATCTGTGAATCCTTTAAAGTGCTAAGCTTTCTCATAATATATGACATTTTAAAAATGTCATGGCAGTATGAAGAGATTTACTTCATTTTATATTTTAAAGTAGCTTTTTCACCAGGAATAAGATGATTTGTTGTGATAACAGTTCTCAAATTTATTGAAGATCATAGTGGCAGTGTGCCACTTTTTTTTTTTAACATCTTTATTGGAGTATAATTGCTTTACAATGGTGTGTTAGTTTCTGCTTTATAACAAAGTGAATCAGTTATACATATACATATGTCCCCATATCTCTTCCCTCTTGCGTCTCCCTTCCTCCCACCCTCCCTATCCCACCCCTCTAGGTGGTCACAGACAGTGTGCCACATATTTTAATGGCAGCAGACTAAATATTTGTATTGAAAGGATAACTCAGTTGATGTTTGGGTATAAATTATTAAAGGGGACAAAGGCTGAGGAAAAAGTAAACCTGGTCTTCGGGAGAATGTAAAGTATCTTAGATTATGTATAGGAAGTAGAGGTGGACAGGATGAGTAATGATAAGGTAGTAGCCATATTATTTCCGTCAACTAGGTACTAAGGAAAGTCCCTACTCACAGAGGGAATTCATAGATTTCTGTAAAGGACAGAAGGTTATACTGCAAACTGCCATCTTCAAATTAAATAGCTACCTTCATTTACTATGAATCATAATTTCTAATGTTTTTTTTTCAGGTCCTTAAAACAGCTTAAGTGTATTCTTTAGCTGTGACTCCTTTTTGGTGGCTCCAATCTGCCAAGGGTGAAAGAGGAGAATTTTGACAAACTCAAGCAGGAAGTTAGAAATAAGATTCTTGTCCCCTCCTCTCTGACTATAACCACTCCACAAAATTGGAATACTTAAAAGACTGAACTCTTACTAAAAGAATGAACCAGAAATTATCATTCTACTGATAAAGGGAGAAGACAAGGCAGATTGTTTGTCTTAGCTGGTCTCCGGGTGGCAAAATCACTTCTGAGAATTCATACAGGCCTCAACTAACTTATGTTTTGGGCTCAAATTTACATGATTTGTATGGTTTAGGAACCCCCAAACCCTGAATTTGGCATAAAATGTATCTTCCCATGGAACTATTCCTAGGGCACTTGGTAGATTCTAGTTCAAAATATCCCTAATAGACACTCCTGATTCCAGACTGCATAAAGTCTCAAAGACAAAAGCCCACTGAATCTGAATTTATAATAAAAACTTACAAAATAAGAAGTAATCCCCATGAACAAAAGTTGATAGATACAACAAAGAATGGGCTTAGATATCCAAAAACTTCAGCTAACAGAACCAGTAGATAGACAATATAAAATATGTATGTTCAAAGAAACTCAAGACAATTAAAAAAATACTTAAGACATAAGAAAAGAAATACCTGGAAGCATTGTAAAAGACTCAAATACAAATTTAGAAAGAAACTATAATTACTGAAATTTAAAAAATCACTAGATACCTTAAACAGCAGGCTAGATACAGCTGAAAAGAGAAATATGGTAAACTGGTAGATATGAGGAAATTACCTAGAGTGTAGCATAACAAGAAAAATGAGATGGAAAATATGAGATATTTAGATTTTGGAAAAGATGTAAAATATATCTAATAGTAATTTCAGAAACAGAATAGAAAGAGTGAAAAAGAGACAATATTTGAGAAGAAAATTGGCTTAACAAATTTATAGAATTGATTAAAACCATAATCAATTCTGTATTGATTTGGACACAGGAAGTAAAATAAATTCTCACCAGGATTAAATAAAAATAAATAGATACTTAGACACAATGTTGAGAAACTACAGATCACCAAAAACAAAAATAATGTCTTAAAGAATCTAGAGGGAAAAACATAGATTAGTCATAAAGAAATAAACATTAGAGCAGATCCTCAATTCTCAACAGCAACAACAGAAGCTGGAAGATAATGAAATAAGGTCTTCAAAGTACAGAGATAAAATATCCAATGTTGAATTCTGCAGCAAGTTAAACTATCATTCAAGAAAAGGACAAATGAAAGATATTGTCAAGAAAATATATCTAAGAATATATTCCATTTTTACTAGGGGAAAAACTATTAGAAGATATGCTTTAGGAATAAGGACATAGGACTATAAAGGAAGGAAAAATGAACAAAAAAAATTGTAAACATGTAGGTTGGTCTAAACAAGTGTTTGATTGTATAACAAATACCTAATCAAAATTGCTAAATCAGGGGATATAAAAATAAGTTCGATATGGGATTTCCAACAATGATAACATGAAGAAGTTGACAGTTTATTTCAATAAAAAAGTCTACATATAAAACTGTATAAAATAATAAAAGCAACTATTTCAGGACCTTGAAAACTGACCAAAGGCAGTTATCAAATTGAGAAGCATTTATTCTTGAAAAAAATGCTAGAGTTTTGGGTAGGATCACTGAGAGTCTGAGGCCTTCCTGCCTGGGATTGCTACCATTCCTCTCATCCTTCTCCCCCGCTTCAGCTCAGTTGGGAAAAACTAGTTATACCAGCATGGAGTTGGAAGTAAAAACCAGCAGCTTTCCTGCCAGAGGAGGTGGAATGGATTTGATATGGAGTGGAGGCAGAAAACCCATGACCTTGCTGGCTAAAAGTGGCAGACTGGTTTGGGAATGGACAGAGAAAACATGTAGTTTTGCTAGTTTGAGGCTGCAGTCCAAGTTGAGGCAAGTGGCAGACCAGCCAAAAATGTGACTGGGAGATATTGGATATGAAAGAGGTATCGAACGGTTGAAATAAGTTCTCTACATATCCATGGCTAATTGGGCAAGTATGCAAATACAGGGAAGACTCAAAGAGTATGGCAAAAAGTGAAAAACGATGTGAGACCTGAGTACTAGCAGCAACTTTAAATGCATTCTTCAACCCATCTACAGATCACCTGGCAGAGGGTGGAAGACTTATTGGCCTGAACACAATGTCTCTCCCAAATCATTAGGTGACTACTAAGCTATGCAGACAAAAGGGAAACCACTAGGAAGATAGTCTAACAACAAAAAAATAAACAAACAAAAAATTGATAAGAACCACTGGCTGCTGCAAACCATGGGGCAGGTAAAAATCCACAGTTTAAGTACATGTGAATTACCAAAACAACAATAATAATAACAAAAACCCTAAAAAATAAAACTGAATTCAAAGTTGCAATAATGTGTAATTAAAATGTTTAGTTTTCAACCAAATTTTCTAGATGTGCAAAGAAACATGAAAGTATGATACCTACTCAGGAAAAAAGCAATCAATAGACATAGAGTGGGTCCAGGTGTTAGATTTACAAAGTGTTCAAAACAGCTATTATAAACATGTATAAATAATTAAAATATGATAAAAATGTGCCATTTAATAGAGAATATCAATAAAGAGATAAAATTTACTTTAAAATGAAAATGGGCATGGGAGAAATGGGTGAACTGTTTTTGTTTTTAGTTTAAATAAATTGAATTTAAAAAATTATAAGAGATTATCTAATGCAGATCCATAACTTTAGGCAGGCCAACTTCCATTTTTTTAATAAAAGAAAATCTAGAATTGAAACATACAACAACTGAAATGAAAAATTCACTGGAGAGGTTCAACAGCATATTTGAGCTTGTGAAAGAAAGTATCAACAAACTTGAAGATAGATCAATAGAGATAATCAATATGAAGAACAACAAGAAAAAAGGAATGAAGAAAAACATAAACAGAGCCTCAGACAGCAATGGAATACCATCAAGAGTATTAACATATGCATAAAGGGAGTCCCAGGAGGAGAAGAGAGAGAGATAAAGGGGGAGAAAATATTTGAAAATATAATGTCCAAATTTCCAAATTTAATGAAACCAAAGACAGCCAAAGACAAAGCAAAAATCTCGGGAGTGGCAAGAGAAATGACTCATTACATATGGGGACAATAATACAATTAATAGCAACATTTTCATCAGAAAAAACGGAGGCCAGAAGGCAGTGAAGTGACAATTCAGAAGTACAGAAAAAAAAGCAACAACTGTCAATCAAGAATCCTTTATGCAGTAAAACCATCCTTCAAAATGAAGCTTAAATAAAGACATTCTCAGACAAATAAATAAATAAATAAATAAATAAACAGAATTCATCTTTGCTGAAGAAACACTAAAGAAAATCTTTAAGTTGAAAGGAAATGACACAAGGTAATTTGAACCAATAAGAAAGAATAAAGGGCACTGAAAATGATAAATAAATGTCCAAGTATAAAAGATTGTGTATATATGTTTTTCTCATTTCATCTCAATTTTTTTAAAAAAAGCTTAAGATTTTTAAAAGCAATAAGAATAACAAAATATTGTTGAGTTTACAGTATATAGAGGTATATTGGCTCAAAGCTGCTATATAATACCAAATTACGTCAATATTAAACTGAAGTAGACTGTAAAAAGTTGAAGGTGATTACGGTAATTCCTAGAGAAACCATTCACACTAAAGCCTCTAAAATACAGCTAAAATAATAACAGAGAAATTGAAATAATACACTAAAAATACTTGGTTAAAACAAAAGAAGCAGTAGAGTAAGAACAGAAAAATAAAAAGATATGACAAATAAGAAATAATGCAATGGTAGACATAAGTCTAACAATATCAGTAATTATGTTAAATGTGACTGGACTAAAATCAAAAGGCAAAGATTGTCATAGTGGATTAAAAAAATATCCAACTATATGGTGTCTATAAGAAACACACTTCAAGTGAAATGAACAGGCTAAAAATAAAAGGATATAAAATATATATCATGCAAATGGTAATCATGAATCAAAGAGGTAAACACAAGGGGATTACAACATGTCTTAAAGTGAATAAAAATGAAAACAGAATATATCAATATTAAAGGAATGTGATGTGTGTAGAGGGAAATTTATAGGTTTAAGAATATATTAGAAAGAAATAAATAATCTAAAACTGACAATCACATCTATCTTAAAAAGTTAGAAAAAGATAAGTAAGCCAAATCAAAAGTAAGTAGGATGTATGAAATTAAAAAGATTGGAGTAGAAAATAATAAAATAGAAAATAGTAAAACACTAAAGAAAATCAATGAAACAAAAAATTGATTATTTGAGAAGGTCAGCAAAATGGATAAAGTTTTAGCTAGAGTGACCAAGAAAAATAAGAAAAGACACAAACCACCAAAATCAGAAATGAAAGAGGAAACATCACTATAGACCCTACAGAAATTAAAAGAATGTTAAGGAAATATTATAAACAACTTCAAGCTAAAAAATTAGACAACTTAGATGAAATAAACAAATTCCTAGAAAGACATAAATTACCAAAACTGATTCAAGAAGAAAGGAAAAATCCAAATAGACCAATATCAAATGTTTGCTATTTAAAAAATAAGAGTACTGTATACAGAACAAGTTTAGTTACTATGTTACTGGGAAGAGGGAGTAAAATAAGATGGAATTCAGTTGATTTAAGATCCAAAGATTCTTTGATTTTATGGTGTCCACCCAGATTATATCTGAGGTGATAGAGAAATTTGGGCTCTAAGGTTACTCATGAAATTGCAGCTCAATTCCTGAAAGAGGAAATAAAGGGGGTATAGTACAGGAATGATCTTCTAGGAGATGGATCAAAAATTTTTTTCAGTAAAGGACCAGACAGTAAATATTTTCGGCATTGAGTCATATGGCCTCTGTTACAAATACCCAACTTTGCCATTTTAGCACAATAGAACTTTATAAAACAAGTAGGGGACTGGATTTGGTCTATGGGCTGTAGTTTCCCAGCTCCCATTTTAACAACAAATAAAAAATTATACCTGGATGTAAGTGAAGAGCAGACTGCTTCAGGCAGAAAATTACTGTAAGGGACCTATGATGATTTCTTGGGTTCTATTCTTCCTAACATCTTTCTTCTAGCAAGGCTACAAAATTTTTCTCTGCATCATATATTTTTTCCTAAAGTTTGTAATATTTCATGAAATTTTACTAACCAGATATTTATTAGCATAAATAAGCACATTGTTTGAAATTAATCTTTTTGCTGTCTTGCCCAACACCAACCTGAGAGCTGATAAACTAAATGAATGAAAGTTTTGATTAAGTGAAGGAAGAAAAGGACATAAGAACAAAACCAAGCTAGTTCAAGATGGCAGACAGGGCACATAATGCTTAACTGAAATAAAAGTATAGAAATATAAAAAGGAAAAAACATATCACCATGAAGAGAATTGGGGGAGAAGAGATAGTGGTTGTCACACACTTCTGGGAGGTGAAAGCAGATAGGACCAGGTTGAAGGATGGAAACAGGCAGAGAAAGCTGCAGCCTTAAATATGCGAGGTACCTACAAAAGAAATCCATTTGACAATAGAAACTGGAGGAAAATCTGAGCTTAGAAATAGTATACAGCTAAAGGAAGGAGTGAGAAAAGGGGCCTAAAAAGGGGAAATTAATCAAGGGTTTGTACATGGTACAACAGCATCAGTCAGCAGCTCTATTCCTCTCTCCATTCCTGTGCTTAGAAACTGCTAACATTTATCATACTTTTAGTCATTGAATGGATTACCTAAGGGAGAGCTAAAGCTTTAAGAGTGATTGTTTGAGTTCCAGAGTGAAAACAACTCATTCTGGTATGTGGAAAGCCCACAACTTCATAGTCAGCTCTATGTCCATTGACCACAAACTAAAGCCCATCAGTCAATAAAGCTTTGTCCTGCCCTGTCCCAGGCAGAAGATAGTCTCAGAGCGGGGACCTGACAAGAAAACAGTCCTACCTTCACAACAGCATAGTATATCTGCGTAAGCTATTGAGACCTTCCTTCTTAAGTATCAGACAACCGAGGATCATTAACATAAAACAAAACTCAGCAGCAAGAAAAGGAAAAGTCAAGCAAAACAAACTGAAAAACTGTCCTCAGAAGAAACTGATAATTCAGGGACCAGAATGAAATAAAACAAAAATTTTAAATTATATTCTCAGAGATTTGAGAATGTACATGAAATAGGAATAGAATACCATATGAAAGGAACAATTAGAGAACAAAAAGGATTCTTGGAGATAAAATAAATATGATTGCTGAAATGAAAAACTGGAAAAATGAAAGACTGAAAATGAAGTAAAGGAAATCTCCTAGAACAGAAAGCAACATAAAGTGGTGGTAAATATGAGATAAAAACCAATCCAGGTTGTCCAATATCTGACCAGAAAAGAGAATAAAGAAAAAAAAAAGGAGGGGAGGGGGGAAATTATCAAGGAAATAATATGCAACTTTCTTAATGTTCAGGTTGAAAAGGTCAACTAAATGCTCAATACGAAGCATGAGAAAAGATCCATACCTACACTTATCACTGTAAAATGTTGCAAAAGCAAAGATATAGAGAAGATGCTAAAATCTTCTAGATACCTTGAAAAAAGCCATTTCCAAATGAATTATAAACAGATTTATATACTATTTCTTAGCAGCAACTCTAGATACTAGAAGACAGCAGATAAACCCTTCCAAAATTCTATGAAAAATTATTTCTAATCTAGAATTATATACCCAACTAATCAGATGTGAGAGCAGAATAAAAACGTTTTCATATATGTGAGGTCTCTGAAAGTTTAGCTGTCATGTATCCTTTTTTTTTGGCACTTCCTTGAGGTTGTATGCTAGCAAAACCAGGAGGAAACCAGGAAAGATGAAGGATTTTAATCTTGGAAACAGTGGATCCAAACCAAGAGGGCATTGAAAGGAAGCTCTAGGATGACAGTCTTCCACAGACCTAGAAAACAACCACATAGGTGGAAGCAGAAAAGGAGGTCTCTGGGAGGAAAGTCTCCAGAAATAAAGAGGACTTCTTAAAGTTTATAAAACTATGAAGACAGTAAAAAAAAAAAATCAGTGATTGCCAGGGGATTCCAGGAGGAGGGAGGAATGAATAGCTAGAGCACAGGAAGTTTTTAGGGCACTGAAACTATTCTGTATGATACTGTAATGATGGATGCATATCATTATAAATATGTCAAAACCCACAGAACACAAAGAGTGAACCCTAATGTAATTTATGGACTTTAATAATAATGTATAATATTGGTTTATCAATTGTAACAAATATACCACACTAATGTAAGGTGTTAATGATAGGGGAGACTGTGTGTGTGTATGAGGGGGTTAAGGGTTAAATGGAAACTCTCTGTACCTACCACTCATATTTTAGGTAAATCTAAAAAAATTGCTTTAAAATGCTATTAATTTTAAAAGAAAAAACCTATGAAACAATATGAGATGGTGTGACATATGTATAATTGAAGTCCCAGAAGAAGAGGAGAGAGAGAATGGAGCAGAATAAATATTTGAAGAGAAGATGACTTTTCAAAATTGATGAAAGACAATACACAGGTCCAAAAAGTCTAGTGAAGCCCAAGCAGGATAAATACAAGGAATAGTATGCCTAGTCACATTATAATTAAACTGTAGAAATCAAAGATGAAAAGAAAAAGTTTAAATCATCCAGAAAATATAGTCAAATTACATTTAGAGGGACAACAATAAGAATTATGCTGGCTTGTCCTTAGAAATAAAGGAAGCCAAAAGACAATGAAAGAACAGCTTAAAAGGGCTTAAAGGAAACAGGGCCTGTGAACTTGAAGTCTATACCCAACAAAAATATACTTCAAAAATAAAGGTCAGAAAGAAGAACAAAGGAGGTATCACACTTGCTGATTTCAAACTATATTACAAACTTATTGTAATCAAATTGTATGGTATTAGCATAAAAACAGACACATAGATCACTGGGTCATTTGTCATTCTGGAGCCCAGAAATAAACTGATATATGGTCAATTAATTTATGACAAAAGAGCCAAGAATATACAATGGGGAAAGGACAATCTTTTCAATAAACGGTATTTGGAAAATTGAACGGTCACATGCAAAAGAAGGAAGCTGGACCTCTATCTACACTATACACAAAAATTAACTCAAAATGGATTAAAGACTTGAACATAAGACCTGAAATCATAAAACTTTCAGAAGAAAACATAGGTATTAAGTGTTGGTATTGGTGATGAATTTTTGGATTTGACACCAAAAGCAAAGGCAGCAAAAGTAAAAAAAAAAAAAAAAGGGGGGGGGGTGTGGACTACATCAAACTAAAAAGCTTCTGCACACCAAAGGAAACCATCAACAAAGTGAAAAGGCGACCTACCAAATGGAAAATATTTGCATACCTTATATATGATAAGTGGTTAGTGTTCATAATATACAATGAACTCATACAACTCAATAGCAAAAAAACCCAGACAATTCGATTAAAAATTGGGCAGAGGATCCGAACAGGCATTTTTCCAAAGAAGACATACAGATGGCAAACAGGTACACGAAAAGATGCTCAGCATCACTAATCATCAGGGACATGCAAATCAAAACCCCAATGAGATAACACCTCACACCTGTTAGAAAGGCTCTAGTCAAAAAGACCACAGGTAATAAATTTTGGCAAGGATGTGGAGAAAAAGGAACCCTCATGCACTGACAGTGGGAATGTATATTGATGTAGCCACTATGGAAAACAGAATGGAGGTTCCTTAAAAAATTAAAACTAGAACTACCATATGATCCAGTAATTCTACTTCTGGGTATTTTTCCAAAGAAAACTCTAATTCAAAAAGTTGTAAGCATCCCCATGTTCATAGCAACATTATTTACAACAGCCAAGATATGGAAACACCTTAAGTGTTCATCAATGAATAAATGGATTAAAAATGGTAGATACATATACATATATAGTACTATATATAGTATATATATGTATATATAATGAAATATTATTCAGCCATAAAAAAGGAGGAAAATCTTGACATTTGCTACAACATAGATGGACTGACCTTGAGGGCACTATGCTAAGAGAAATAAGTCAGACAGAGAAAGACAAATACCATATAATCTCTCTTATATGTGGAATTAAAAAAAAAAACAATCAAGTTCATGGATGTAGAGAACAGATTGACAGTTGCCAGAGGCAGAGGGTAGGAGGGTGGGTAAATGGGTGAAGGGGGTCAAAAGGTTCAAACTTCCAGTTACAAAATAAGTCATGAGGAGGTAATGTACAGCATGCTGACTATAGTTAGGAACACTGTATTGCATATTTGAAAGTTGCTAAGAGTAGATCTTAAAAGTTCTCATCACAAGAAAAAAATTTTTAACCATGAATGATAGACTTATTGTGGTGATCATTTTGCAATATTTACAAATATCAAATCATTATGTTATGCACCTGAAACTGTTATATGTCAAATGTACTTCAATTTTTAAAAAGGCCAAATTAGAAATTTTCAGACAAATAAAAGCTGAGAGAATTAATTACTAGCACAATTACACAACAAGAAACATTAAAAGAAGTTTTTTGGGCTGAAGGGAAAGAATCCCACATGGAAGCCCAGATTGCCAGAAAGAAATGTAGAGAACTAGAGAATGTAAACATGTGAACAAATATAAGGGAAATTTTTTTTAAACTTAAAGGTTTTGGTTTTTTAAAGCAAAAATAATAAGAATGTAGAAGTAAAATATATGATAAATCTAGCACAAGGGCAGAAGAGGGATAAAGAAAGTCATACTGTTGCAAGACTTTTCTGTTATCTTGATGTGAGCGATGGTTTTCGACAAATGTATACATTTGTCTACATTCATTGAGCTGTGTACACTTAAGATCCGTGCACTTTGTGGTATGTTGACTATAATTCAATAAAGTACTATTAACAACAAAAATTTTATGAGATGATGGAGAGTTTGGAAAAAAAACAGGAGTATGATACAACAAACAGTGTAAGCACCCCCTGCCCACAAATTTTGGCAGTTATGGACAAAGCTGCTATAAACATTTGTGTGCAGGTTTTTGTGGGCATAAATTTTTAGCCCATTTGTGTAAATAATACCAAGGAGAGTGACTACTGAATCATATGGTTAGAGTACATTTAGTTTTGTAAGAAACTGCTAAACTGTCTTCCAAATTGGCTGTACTATTTTGTATTTTTAGCAGCAATGAATGAGAGTTCCTGTTGCTCCATATCCTCACCAGCATCTGGTGTCAGTGTTTGGGACTTCTGGCCATTCTAATGGATATGCAGTGGTACTTTGTTGTTTTAATTTGCAATTCCCTAATGACATATGATGTTGAGAACATTTTTATATGCTTATTTGCCATCTGTATATTTTCTTCAGTGAGGTGCCTTTTAAGGTCTTTTGCCCATTTTTAATCAGGTTGTCTGTTTTCTTATTGTTGAGTTTTAGAAGTTCTTGGTATATTTTGGATAGTTCTTTATCAGTTGTGTGTTTTGTAAATAGTTTCTCCCAGTTTGTGGCTTGTGTACTCATTCTCTTGACATTGTCTTTCACAGAGTGGAAGTTTTTAATGTTAAATAAGTTCAGCTAATCAATTATTTCTTTCATGGATTGTGCCTTTCCTGTTCTGTTTTGTTTTTAAAGTAATCACCATAACTAAGGTCATCTAGATTTTCTCCTACGTTAACTTCTATGAGTTTCACAGTTTTGCATTTTACACTTAGGTCTATGTCCCACTTTGAGTTAATTTTTATGAAGGGCATAAGGTCTGATCTAGATTAATTTGTTTTGCATGTGTATGTCCAGTAGATCTAGCACCAGACTACCTTTCTTCCATTGGGTTGCCTTTGCTCCTTTGTCAAAGGTCAGCTGACTATGTTTATGTGTATCTATTTTGAGCTCTCTATTCTGTTCCATTAATATATTTACATCCTGTTCACCAAATTATACTCTCTTGATTATTGTAGGTTTATAGTAAGTCTTGTAGGGGAGTAGTGTCAGTTCTTCAATTTTTAATTTTTCTCCTTCAATATTGTGTTAGTTATTCTTGGTCTTTTGCAATATCTATATAAACTTTAGAATGAATTTGTCGACACTATGAAACAACATGTGGGGATTTTAATTGGAGTTGCATTGAATCTATAGATCGAGTTGAGATGAACTAATTTCTTGACAATATTGAGTCTTCCATGAACGTGTAAAATCTATACATTTATTTAGTTTTTAAATTTCTTTCTTCAGAATTTTGCAGTTTTCCTCATGTAGATATTGTACATATCTTGTTAGATTTATATGAAGGTATTTCATTTTGGGAGTACTAGTGTAAATGGTGATATGTTTTTCATTTCAAATTCCATTTGTTCATTGTTGGTAAATAGGAAAAAAACCTGACCCTTGTATACTAACCTTGTACCCTGCAACGTTATTATACTCACTTTTTAGTTGTTGCAGGAGATTTTTTCCCCTAGACTCTTTGGATTTTCTATATAGACAACCATGTCATCTGTGAACAAAGGCAGTTTTATTTCTTCTTTCCCAGTCTGTATGCCTTTTATACCCTTTTCTTGTCTTACTATATTAGCTAGGACTTCCAGTACAATATTGAAAAGGAGTGGTGAGAGAGGGCATCATTTTCTTGTTCCTGATCTTACTGGGAAAGCTATGTCCTCACAATTAAGTATGATGGCAGCTATAGATTTTTAATTGATGTTCTTTGTCAATTTGACAAAGAACTTGTAATTTGCTGAAGTTTTTATCATGAATGAGTATTGGATTTTTCAAATGCTTTTCCTGCATCTATTGATATAATCATGTGATTTTTCTTCTTTAGCTTGTTGATGTGATGGATTACATTAATTCATTTTCAAATGTGACCCAACCTTGCATACCAAGGATAAATCCCACAAGGTTGTAAAGTATACTTCTTTTTATATGTTGTTGAGTTCTATTTGCTAATATAGAGAATTACAACAAATTGAGAATTTCTGCATCTATGTTCATCAGAGATATTGGGTTTTTTCCCCTTCTAATGTCTTTAGTTTTGGTATGAAAGTAATACTAGACTCATAAAATGAGTTGGCAAGCTTCCCTCTGCTTCTATCTTCTGGAAGAGATTGTAGAAAATTGGTATAATTTCTTTCTTAAATAGTTAGTAGAATTCACAAGTGAAATCATCTGAGTCTGATACTTTCTGTTTTGGGAGGTTATTAATGGTTGATTCAATTTCTTTTACTGGTATAGTCTTATTCAGGTTACCTACTTCTTGTGTGCATTTTGGTAGATTGGGTCTTTCAAGGAATTGGTCCACTTCTTCTAAATTATCAGATTTGTGGACATAGAGTTGTTTATGATGTTCCTTTATTATCATTTTAATGCCCATGGAATCTGTAGTGATGTTCCCTCTCTCAGTTCTGATATTAGTGATTTGTGTTTTCTTTTTTCTTAGTTAGCCTAGCTGGAGGCAATCAATTTTACTGATCTTTTCAAAGAACAAGCTTTTGGTTTCATTGATTTTCTCTATTTCTTGTTTTCTATTTTATTGATATCTGCTCTAATTTTTATTATTTCTTTTCTTTTGCTTACTTTGAATTTATTTTGCTTCTTTTTCTAGTTTCCTACAGTGGAAGCTTAGATAACTGATTTTATACCTTTCTTCTTTTCTAATATATGCATTCAATGCTATAATTTTCCCTCTAAGTACTGCTTTCAGTGCATCTCACAAACTTTGATAGCTTGTATTTTCATTTTCATTTAATTCAAAAATGTTTAAAAATGTCTCTTGAGGTTTCTTTTTTGACCCATGTGTTATTTACAAGTATATTGTTTAATCTCCAAGTATTTTGGGATTTTCTAGCTGCCTTTCTGTTAATAAATTATACTTTTAAGTCCATTGTGGTCTGAAAATTTATGTTGACAAATCCCCAAGCTCAGATTCTTTCCTCAGCTGTGCATAGTCTCCTAATGAACCCATTGAAGGCATTCATTTCTGTTACAGTGTTTTTGATTTCTAGCATTTCCATCTCTCTGTTTACATTACCCATCTGTTCTTACATGTTGTCTACCTTTCCACTGGAGTCTTTAGTATATTAGTCAGAGCTGTTTTAAATTCATGGTCTGATAATTCCAACTCCCTTGCCATATCTGGGTCTGGTTCTGATGCTTTCTCTGTCTCTTCAAAATGTGTTTTGTGCCTTTTAATACATTTTATATATTTTTGTTTAAAAGGGAACATGATGTTCTGGTAAAAGGACCTATGGTAATGTGACGGTAAGTTGTAGGGGGAGAAGAAGAGTTCTATAGTCCTATGATTAGGCCTCAGTCTTTTAGTGAGCCTGTGTGCCCTGGGCTGTAAATTTCACAAGTTCTTTTTCTTTTTTCTTTCTTCTTTTTTCACCCCCTTAGGTTGTATGGGATGGCTAGAGAGGGCTGGAGTTGGGTATTTCTCTTCTCCTTAGTTGGTTAGGCTAATAAAGTTCCCAAAGATTATACTCTGATAAAACAGTTTCTCTTGAGGGCAGGTTTTATTAAGAACAGGATGCTCTGGTGTATCTCACGGTGGTCACCGTTTCTCTCTCCCCGACAGATGGCTCATGGAGGTACAACTCACAAAAGGATGTCCCCCAACACCGTGACTGGGTTCCTCCTGTAGTTTTTAACTCTCAGACTTGCCCACACTGAGCTTCCAGCTAACTGACGAATTTCCTGCCCTCGCTACTGGTTCCTGCAGAGGTTTCTGCTCTAACTTAGGATTCTCTGTATCAACCTGTCTCTAATTTGGGGGGCAGTAATTTGCCCTGTGACCTCACTTCCTTGATGGAACTAAGAAGAGTTGGTGATTTTTCAGTTTGTTCAGCTCTTTGTTGTAAGGATGGAGTGATGATGCTGGACCAGAAACTGGAATTGTCTGGGATATTATTTTTGAGCTCTAAACTTCCAAGACTGCTTACTTTATGAAACTAGTGGTAAGATTTTAATGGAGAAATTTGGTTCCAAGATTATTTGAAAATCATAGTTGGATATATCATAAAGCTTCCCTTTCACTTATTTAAAGGAAAAATAACTTAATGGAAATAAGTTAGTACCTTTATTCAAAGTAAACTAAAAAGAAACAAAAAAGTTAAAACCTAAACTTATTGCCCTAGAGTATCCATTTCTTTGCGATTAGGGAAGCCAACCTCCAAGTAAGATATAAACAGTGTGATTAAAAGTGAGGAGACTGATTTCTACATGTGGTTGAAAGTTTAGATTTCTTATTTAATTTAACCTGTGTACACTGCAGGATTGTTGAATTAAACATGACTTGTTGACAAACCGCAGCTCTATTTCTTTCTATTATCCAGAGTATACACTCTTTTAAGAGTTTGTTTAGTTTGAAAATAGGGTGTGTATGTGAGAGGGGGAGAGACAGAGAGACAGACTGAAAAAGAGAGTACAAGAATATAGACCCCCAAGACAGAAACATGAAGCTCCTTAATTTCTCTAAATTTGCAAAATCAAAAATGAAGGAAAACAAAGGAGGAAACCAGTTAGAAGTATCAAAGTTTGTTGTTATAAAACTCCTCAACTAGTTCCTGAGCAAACCACAGTCCTCAACCTCAATGGATAATCTTTGGTGACCAATACATTTCCCTCTCTTCCACATGCACCGGCCCTACTTCTAACATCTGCTGTATAGAAACTGCCCCCTAAATAAGGTCATGGGGATGTGTATGTGAGACCTATGTGCAGAAGTTATATTTACAAAGGAGTCCAGTCACTTACATGGGCAGATGTTCAAGTTTACTTTAGATTCAGAGCCTTAAAAATACTGATTTTAATTAAAAAGCAACCTTTGCTAAATGAATTTACTACATCAACTAATAAAATTTTCAAAGTTTAAAGTTAGCAAGCAGCAAAGAAAAACAATGTAAACTTCAAATACTAATCCTTCATCATATTTTAATCTAATTTTTATTCTCTGTGAGATCTGTACTTCTAGAGGTCAAACACTCTCTCTCTCTCAAGTTTAATCATATAGAAATCTAGGGGAAAAAAAACCTTCTATAAATATTTGGTGACAATGAGATGCTTTAAAATTTTAGTGGGAAAGCAAGTTCTATACAACTCTTTAAGACAGCCTAAAATTTGGGGCTTAATTTAAATAAGAACCTTAATATTGGCAAAAGTATAATGTTCCTTCTAGCTACTTAAAACTAAATGTCAAAAGTAGGTTTTAAATAAAAATCTTTCTATCATTCTGTTTCTAATTTCCAAAATTTAACATAAAAAGTCATGAAAAAACATTAAAATATAGATCTGTTAAGCAATTATTATTTCTGACAGATTTAAGGAACTATTTCCTCTTTGTCCACATATTGCTTGTAAATAGGGCTGCTCATCTGATCTGGAGTGTATAGATTAAGCAGTGTCTTTGTTGGCTTGTATTTTAATATTTGTCAAATATATTTCTCATTTTCTATCCATTTACATATCTTATTTCACATACCATTTGTAATAGCTTTATTCAGTGTTCCTTGTGGAGGACAAGAACCCTTCTTTTCCATCTGTGGTTTTGTTTCCTCTGTTTTTGCCAAGACAGTTTCCTTAGTTTCTTCATGTTCATTAGTATCACTAGCTTTGAGGATCTGAAGTAAAAACAAGAAAGTCTTTTAAGAAATAGACTTGTACAATTTTATGAATGTAAGAGACAACCAAATCTCGTAATTAAATTCATATTATTACTGTGAACATGGAGAATTATACTTACAAAAGAATATTCATGCTCTATATCAATAGGTATTTGGGGAGGTAACAACAGTGTATTTTGTAGGGCACCTTGATTTAGCCTTTTGTAGATCTGCCTCTCTGCCATATTCATTTGTGATTTATGTATACTGAATAAGTGCGCCTATAGTGCAGGCAGAATAATTAAAACTGTCCCTACTTAGTCTAACTCCCAAAGATCATTCAACAAAACTTTTGTAGAATTAAAATGCAACTAAATTGGAAAGGAGGTGAAATATAGTTGGATTCATTTCATTTGAAAAATTATATAACAAAGAAAAATGAGAAAAAACAGATCAAGCTTTCAGAAATTCAAGGTTCATGCTTTTTCCACTACTATTTATAGATAACATATTTAGATGGTTTATGGGTATACCTCAATCTTCCAGTATTTAATGGTAGTTAGTCTAATAATGAAACTGCTGATTTAGGGGGAAAAAAGACACCTTTAGTTTGTGAGAATATTGAAAGGCTTCTCCCAAGGTAAAAACCAAACCAAAACAAAAGATTAAAAAGAAACAGAACAGAATAGTTAACCATGGAATAGCGATATTCAAACATCTTTGCTGTTATCATGATGCATGTGTGTGTGCATATGCAAGTACGTGTGTGGACATGCAGGCCAACGCTTTGAGTGTATTGATAATATTTTTGAGTGCAGTGGAGAGAGAACATCACATTGTCACAAGAAATGGTAACAAAGGCTAGAGAGCTTGGACAGATTAAGGAAAGGAAGAGGAAGCATTTAATGACTCGGGAGACAGACGCACCACAGCAGCTGATGTAAACGAATTATGTAGCTCTTTAAGATCAAAGTTCTTTAAACCGGATCATGATTAATCTGTTGGAGTTCTGATATAGAGACCTTTTTCTGGAAAGTCTGTCACTATACAAAAGGTCCAGGGTAAAGACACAAAGGTGAGTTTTGATTAGGGTGGGTGAAAGGTCATATACAATAAAACCATATTATTTTAAGTTTTATTATTTCAGAATTTACAATAAATTGACATAGAGTAAGATGAAGTCTTTACAGACAAAGTAATTAGAATCAATGGTGAATATTTTAAACATTTTTTAAAAAGGACTTTTTTGGCCCTTAAGAACTGTAGAAACCTCTATTTAAAAAATAAACAATTTATAATTCTAATTATGAGCAATTATTATTTAGTAAAACTAGGTCAACAAAAGGTCTAATGACTTACTCTACATACTTGCAAAAATAAAAACCTGGGTTTCCTTCGAATGTACAGCACAACATTTTAATTAATTTAGATTTTTCTTTACCTCTTGTACTCTAAACTACTAACTTTATTCTGGACATGGCAAGAAATAGTAAGCCAAATTTTCATTATTCCTAAAATCTGCCTCTTCGGTTCCAAAATAATCTATGGTCACCCCTTCCATGTTTTCATTCCTTTTGCCCATTTCTTAGGACATATTAAAACTAGCTATTTTAAAATGACCACTTCATTGTGTTTTTTTTTAGCATGAATCATTTATTTTTTAAATACCCAGATAACACATGATCATTTTAGAAAAACAAAAAATATAGATAAACAGAAAAAAATAAAGTCATTCCAAATCCCACTATTCGGAGTTAACCATTGCTAACATATTGATATATATTTATCTAGAAATGTGTGCATGTATGTAAAAGAGAGAGGGAGACTGAGAAAGGGAGAGATTATGTGTGTTATTTATTAATAAAAATGTAAATATACTAGTGTTCCATAACCTGCTTTTTTACTTAATATGTCATGGATATCTTTCACATTCAATAAGTATAGGCTATGAATTCATTTTCTATGGTTTCATAGTATAAAATGACCACTTCTCACTTTTAAACCAAACATATAAAAAAACCTATTAAGTAAACTTTAAAAATAAATTTTAGCATCAGATGGTTTTCACATCATATGTTACAATATAGTTTTAATTTTTTACCTGAGGAGTTGTAGATGACTGGATGTTTTTATCCTCCAAATGTTCATTTTTTGGATCTGTGATGTACATGCTAATGTTTAAAAGTAATTTGAAAGAAAGAAAAAAAAAAAGGACTATAAGTCCATCTGAAAACAAACACGGTTAAGTGGGATTAATTTTTAAATAATTTTTTAGCATAAAGTTTCACCACAGTCAAGTCAGATATCTTTATAGTAAAAACAGTCCAAATATTCATTTTAAAGTTATTAACCAAAGTCATGTGCATAAATTTAAAAAATCATTATCACAAAACAATTTAATACTTCTCAGTAGTTCATAATCCTGGGCCGTATCTTAAAAGCATATATCCGAAAACTTAGTTCTTTATTTCATGCACTGAAATAATATGTTTGAGCTAATTTCCATCATTGATTTATTCTACTCAGTCAACTCCTGCATAAGAGACTCCAAAAAAATTTAAAATGAAATGTGATCAACTACATTAAAATCTACATCTATAAGCATGCTGTCTTTATAAATGGTCCATTAGAAAGGTCTGCGGGTCCAACACTTAAGTAAAATAAAATAGGTTTTATTTTGAAGAAGAATGAACTAGGAAAAAACAGTGAACTAGAACCATATCAAGAGGAGAATTAGTTCTGGAAACATTTATTTTAAAATATCTGTTGTTTCTACCTTCTCTGTGATCTTTGCTGCCTTTGAGTAGAGGAAGAGTATCTTTGCCTTAAAAATATCTTTCAATTCTTGAGTTACTGTTGAGGACAAAATTAAAGATTTCAAGTTTTAATTTTTAAGTACTTGATAATAATGTGTTTCAAGTATCTATATTTTTTAAAAAGGCAAGCAATTTTAATAATGAAAGTTTTTAATGAAAAGTAACATTAATATCTGAGTACCTACCATATGCTGGGTGCTTACATATATTGTCTCACTTTACAAAGTAAAATATTAGTGTGTAAAATTCTATAAGGAATCATAACTGAACTTACGATATTAAAACAGAAAATAACATTTATTTTTCAAAATTTGATGAAAAAATTAGATCTCTAAGTCCTTTTAAAGTAAAACTCCATTTTAGTTAAAGGGAATATCAGAATTATTAGAATGACTACCTGTTAGCTGTTAGACCAGAAGCTAAGTGTTAGTAAGCCCTATGAACAAGGAATGTGGGTGAATCACGTAAGCTGTGTCAGGTTCTGAAGGGACAGGCTGAGGGTTAGCACCATTAAAAAATCTGAACGCTAGTACACAAGAGTCAGGGCACAAAGTTCACCTACTCAGTAAGTTCTGAATGCCTACTCTTCTGGATTCTGAAGATAAAAGCAGCAAAACAAAACGGGAATATAGGTTTCTACTCTCATGGAGCTTATATTCTTGTAGGGGTGAAGGGAAAGACAATAAACAATATTTTCAGACTGCAATTAAATACTGAAGAAAATAAACCAGCATGATGTCACAGTGATCAAGGGGACATTTCAACTGCGACTTGAATGAGGACAAATTGTGAGTCATAACTAGGCAGATGGACTAGGAGCATGCAAACATAACATCAAGAATCACACAAGGAGAGGGCTTCCCTGGTGGCGCAGCAGTTGAGAGTCTGCCTGCCAATGCAGGCGACATGGGTTCGAGCCCTGGTCTGGGAAGATCCCACATGCTACGGAGCAACTAAGCCCGTGAGCCACAGCTACTGAGCCTGCACTCTAGAGCCCGTGAGCCACAGCTACTGAGCCTGCGTGTCTGGAGCCTGTGCTCCACAACAAGAGAGGCCACGATAGTGAGAGGCCCGTGCACCGCGATGAAGAGTGGCCCCCGCTTGCCACAACTAGAGAAAGCCCTCGCACAGAAACGAAGACCCAACACAGCCATAAATAAATAAATTAAAAAAAAAAAAAGAATCATACAAGGAGAGATATCAAGAAACCAGGCAGCATATTTTAAGATCTGCAACTATGTCATGATTAGGATGGCAGGACTTGGGATCCAGGGGAGCAAACAGTGCATTAGAGCTTGAAAACCTAGATAAGGGGTCTGAATAATAAATTTAATAGGTTAGGAGCTATAAGTGAAGCTTGATAGTGTGTCAAGCAATATTTGTGACTGGCAATTACTCAAAACTCTCTTTACATATTTGCCAAAAGTGGAATTGGTAGGTGGTATACATAGTAACTAAAAGCAAGAACTTTGAAGCTGAGATAGAAGTGATTTACTTCCCTAGGCCTCAATTTCCTTATCTGTAAAATAATGATATAATATTGCTTAATTTATTGGTTATTGTGAGGATTAAATGATATAACAGCTGACACAACTTGGACTGTTAAACACTTAACATGAATTATCTCATTCGATTCTCACAACTCTATGAATTATTTACTACTATTATCCTTATTTTACAGATGTTGAAACTGAGACCCAGGAATTTTAAGTAATTTTCCCAAAGTCACACAGCTGGCAAGTAGCATAGTTGGAATTTGAACCAAATACTCTTTAGTATTATTCAAATCCTTATTAACCTTTGTATCATCTGTCTTCTTCCTTTTAGTTATTCTGGTGATACTGCATTATGGATTTAAGTTGCATTTTCTTGATGACTAATATATTTCATATATTTATTGGCCATTTAAATATCTTTTTTAGTAAAGTATCTGTTTAACTCTCTTGCCCATTAAAAAAAATGTATTGGCTGAATTTTTCTAATTGATTTGTTGGGAGTTATCTATTCTAGAATGGATCTTTTCTTGAATATATAAATAGCCAATATCATCTCCTACTCTGTGGCTTGCATTTTCACTCTGATGATGTCTCTGAATGAACAGAAGTTTTTATTTTAATTTAGTCCAATTTGTTCTTTTATGGCTGGAGTTTTTATTGTTTTAGAAATCTATGCCAACCCTGAGATCATAAAGATATCTCTTTACATATTCTTCTGGAAGCATTAGTGTTTTGCCTTTTACATTTAAGTCTATTATCCATCTGGAATTGATTTTTATGTATAGTGTGAGAAAAAGATAAAAATTGATTTTTTTCCCATACGATATCTAATTGACTCAGCACCATTAATTTAAAAAGACCATCCTTTACCCATTGCACTTCAGGGTCACCTTTGTTGTAAATAAGGTGACCACATATATGTGAATTTATTTTTGGATTCTGTTCTGGTCCACTGGCCTATTTTTCTATCCTTATGCCAACACTACGTTAGTGCTTATATAATAGGTGTTGATAGAGTTGGACTGACTCTTTGGCTTTTTGTATTTCCATATGAATTTTAGAATCAAGTTGTCAATTCACAAATACACACACACACACACAAAACCTGCTGGAATTTTGTCTGAAATTGTACTGAATCTACAGATCAATTTGGGGAGAACTTGATATCTTAATAGTATGTCAATCCTTCAACATTGTATATCCTTCCACTTATTTAGATTTTCTTTATTTTAATAATGTTTTATAGACCTCTAAACTGAATTTAGAGGTCTTGCACATCTTTCATTAGGCTTATTTCTAGGTAGGCTTATTTCTAGGCATTGATACTTTTTTGGATGTTATCAAAATAGTATCATTTAAAAAATTCATTATTTGTTTTTGCTGATATACAGAAATACAAGTAATTTTTGTTTATTTATTTTATATGCAGGCCTTAATAAGTTCACTTTATTCTAATAGTCTGTAGATTCTTTTGGATTTTCTAAGTATACAAGTAAGTATACAAGTTTTATTTATGCATTTAATCTCCTTTTCTTTCTTTACTGCACTGGTTGTAACCTGTCTTTATAGTTGCTCAATATACTTGATGACCTTGGTATCGTCTGTTTTCAGTATTTCTTTTACTATAGATCTGTTGACAATAAACCCTTTCATTATTTATTTGTCTGAAATGTGCTAATTTCACCTTCACTTTTGAAGGGTATTCTCACTGGATACAGAATTCTAGGCTAGAAGTTATTTTCTGTAAGCATTTAAAAAATGTTCCATTGCATTCTGGCTCCCATAATTTCTGTTAAGAATTTAATTATCATTCTTACCATGACTCCTTTGAAGATAATACATTTTCCCTCTCTTTGACTGATATTAATTATAGTTACTAAAAAATTTTTTTATTTTGATAAAAGATGCATGACATAAAATTCACCACTTTAAAGTGTGCATTTCAGTGGTATTAAGTGCATTCACATTGTTAAGCTATCATCACCACTGTCCATCTCCAGAACTTTTTCATCATCCCAAACTGAAACTCTGTATCCATTAAACAATAACTCCCTATTCTCCCCTCCTGAAACCCCCTGGTAACCACCATTCTACCTTCTGTCTCTACGATTTGACTACCCCAGGTACCTCATATAAATGGAATCATACAATATTTGTCCTTTTGCATCTGGTTTATTTCACTTAGTATAATGTCTCCAAAATTCATCCATGTTGTAACATGTATCAGAATTTCCTTCCTTTTTAGGGCTGAATAATATTCCATTGTATGTATATACCATATTTTGTTTACCACTTCATTTGTCTTTTTTTTTTTAGTGGTTCAATATTAATAATTTAATGATTAAGTGAGATAATCCAAATAAAATATTCAGCATAGTCCCAAGCATATGGTAAGCACTCCATAATGGTAACATACTCAGAAAGGAAAACAGAGTTGCTTAGCTAGTTAAAGGTAGAGAAGTCAGGAGGTCTAACCCCTGGTTGAGTGGCTTACTTATGATTTAGATTCCCATCCAATATGTAGCATGGAGAATTCAAATGGAGACAAGCAGTCAGTTGCAGGAAAGAATGCTGATTCTTTTATTTTGCTTAGAACAAGTTAGAGATTGTAAGATTATAAGCTGGCAACATACTATAGTGTTCATTTACAATTTATTTTATACTCAGAACACATCTTGTTATTTATGTTTTTCAGATAGTTGTTGAAATCCAACAACGCTATGGAGCAATCTGCATGGTAAACATTTCTTTTAGGATTATCGCCTTTCTCTGTGTGCCCTTTTCCTCTTTTGCTTGTAACCTGTGCATTGTCCACTAGATGGCAATACACCAACATAAAATGCAAAGGAAACAGCCATACCGTAGCATCTTATTTACTCGATTTAGTGGGAGATGATCGTTTTCCTGGAATATTAGCCTTCAAGTAGTGGGTTAGGACTACATCCATGCTTCCTATTGTGGAATTAATTAAAACCAGTGCTGATGAATGAATAGATGTTGAATGAATAAGTGCAATCATATATTTAGTGCTTACAATGTACCAGACCCCGAGATAGGTACTACACACATGATATGCCTGCTTTCCTCATATCACCACCCCCCCTCCCCCCATTGAACAGATGAGGACTCTGAGGACTGGAGGGTTAGTAGCTTTCCCAGGGTCATACAACTAGAGAGAGATGAAGCCAGGACTGCTCAGTGGCAGGGGAAGATGATGAGTTTGAAGCCAGTGGTCACATCCAAGTACCAGAATGCAATGGAAACATGGAATGCTACCTTAGGACTGGGCAAAAGCTATGAATTTAATCCCTTCATTTGTTGATGGACATTTGGGTTGTTTTCACCTTTTGGGCTATTGTGAATAATGCTGCTATAAACATGGATGTACAAATAACTGTTCAAAGTCTGCTTTCAATTCTCTTGCGTATGTACAAAGGAGAACTGCTAGATCATATGGTAATTCTACGTTTAATTTTTTGAGGAACTGACATACTGTCTTCCACAGTGACTGTACCATTTTATATTCACACCAGCAATGCGCAAGGGTTCCAATTTCGCCACACACTTGTTGACACCTGTTATTTTGGTTTTTTGTTAATAGCCATCATAATGGGTATGAAATGGTATCTCAATGTGGTTTCGATTTGCATTTCCCTAATGATTAGTGATGTTGAGAATCTTTTCATGTGTTTATTGGCCATTCGTGTATATCTCCTTTGGAGAAATGCCTATTCAAGTCCTTTGCCCATTTTAAAACTAGATTGTTTTTTGTTGTTGAGTTGTAGGGGTTCTTTAAATACTATGGATATTAATCACTTATCTGATATCTGGCTTGCAAATACTTTCTTTCATTCTGTGGGTTGCCTTTCCACTCTGTTGATAGTGTCCTTCAATGTGCAAAAGTTTTTAATTTTGATGTTGTCCAATTCATCTATTTTTTCTTTTTGCCTGTAGTTTGGGTGTAATGTTCAAGAAATCATTGCCAAATCCAAAGTCATGAAGCTTTCCCCCTATTTTTTCTTCAAAGACTTTTATAGTTTTAGTTCTTAAAATCATAGTCATCTTAACATCTTTGTCTCCTAACTCAAAAATCTGGGTCCTCTTTGAACATGTTTCTATTTTCAATTTTCTGTCTTGGTTTGTGGTCATAAAGTATTGTCTAAAAGCTAGTATGGCTAATAACTTTTATTGAAAACTTGACATGTATAAGAAATGATAGTCTCCAAATGTTATCTTCTTCCAGAAAGAAATGTGTGGTGGGGGGGGAGTGCTAATCACTTTAAGCAAATCAGAGACTGAGCTCAGTTGAGATAGATTTGTAACACTCAGTTTTACCTCAATTTGTTCTGGCTCCTAGGGAATAGTTCTCTAGGAATTTTGCCTTAGATGATGCCCCCGACAAATTACGATAACCTCACTTGTTTTTCCCAGATCAGAAATACATTATTTCCCCTGGGTTCACTCCTATTGTCTATGCTTTCCTGTCCTGTAATAACTGGGTAACTTTTCCAAGGTCACAAAGGTATAAATAAAGGAGCTGGGCCAAAATCAGGCAGTTTGGCTCCAGAGCCCACAGTCTTAAAAATAAAGTGCTTATAATATATCAGACACTGTGTCAGACATAGACAAAGCTCTCACAGGGTTTAGATGCTAACATTTAGAAAATGGCCATTATAACTTAAATCTGTTTTTAAAAACGAAAAGAAAATCTATCAAGTATCTATCTAACTTTTTGGTTTGTCTATTTTAGAAAAGAAAGTACTAAAAATAAGGGCCTTAGAAAAAACTTGAAAATAGGGTGTAAATAATAAGTCAGAGAAGGCTAAGATTATTTAGAAATAGCTCATTGGAAATCAATTATAAAGGTGTTAAGATCCCTCTACGTGCCTCTTACCCTCCAACCCCTTTCACTGAGCACTCTGGAACTTCTGCTAGAATTATCAAACTCTCAACCTCTTATATTCTCAACCTCTTCAGAGCATTCTCTCAAATTCTGTGTCCTATCTGAAACCAAGCCCTTCCCTTAAGCATACTACTTCCCCTATAGTCCTCTTTCATAATAGCTGTTTATTTGCTTACTTCCTTCTGACAACTGCTATTTATATACATTACTTTTTAAAAAACCTTGCCTCTTTGAAGCTTGTATAGTTTGACAATACCGCTTTCTCCCTCTTCCAATCACTGTTATTTACTGACTTTATCTTGGTCCCTTTCCATTATTCACCAAAGACATGAACAGCTGACTCCCAAATTTGTAATCCTTCTGAGTCTTAAACATATACCTGGGTAATTCATTTACTACCGTGGCTCCACATATAACCCCTCATTCTCAGTAGATAACCTTACCTCCAACTTCCATTACAAATCTTTCTCTCCCTCTTACATTAAAGGAAGTGTCTTCCTCCTAAGGCAATCAGAGCACTTGTATTTTGGACTATATTCCTTCTTGTATTCTCAAGAATTTTATATCATCAATGATCCTTCTCTGCCTGTATCAACTATTCCTCCTCTCCCACTTCCTTTCAACGAGATCCTTCCCAGTGACGTTTAAATGAGCTCATCTTCATAAAAGTTTCCTAGAAACCCACATCCCCATTCAGCTGCTCCTTCCCTTTACTAATAAACTTTTTGCAGAGTTGGTGGTTCTCACCACAGTCTTCTTTCCCTCACAAACCACTCACTCATCAATATTTGCCACTTGAGGTTCTACTCCTTTCACTCCACAAAATAATTCTCCTTAAGGTCATAAATAATCTACAAGTGAACATATGACATGATGAAACATTCTTCTTTTCACTCTTATTAAACCACTCTCTTACCCCACCCCCCATCTTTCTTCTTATTCCTTTCCTGTCTTCTTTGCAGACCCATTTTCTCTCAACAACTGCTAAAAGTTGGGGGTCATGAAGGTTCTGCCCTCAATCCTCACTTTAGTTCACTGGTTGAGTGCCCCAATACTCCCTACTGGCTTTAGGATAAAGACAAAAATATTTAACATGGCTGTGTTCAAACTACTACAACAAAGTACCAAATACTGGGTGGCTTATAAACAACAGAAATTTATTCCTCACAGTTCTGGAAACTGGATGCATCCCAGCATGGTTGGTGAAGGCCCTCTTTTGGGTTGCAGACTGCTGACTTCTCGTTGTATCCTCATATGACAAAGAGACAGCTAGAGAGCTCTCTGGGGTCCCTTTTATAAGGGTACTAATCCCTTTTATAAGGACTCTACCATCATGACCTAATTATCTTCCAAAGGTCCCACCTCCTAATACTATCATTTTGGGGATTAAGATATCAACATATGAATAAACATCCAGTTAATTGCAATGATAATCCTACAGGATTCTGCACATGTAGTCCATGGGTCCCTCTCAAGCCTAATTTCATACCATTCCCCATTCATTTTTTTCATTCCTAGGCCACTCTGATGTTCTTACAGTTCCTTGAAATTGCTAGATTACTTCTGCAGAGCCTTAATACTTGCTTTTCCCTCCAACTGAAATACTCTCCACCAACCTCCCCTTCATTTGGTTAACTCCTTTTTAATCCCTCAGCTCAAGGACCTCAGAGAAATATTTATGACACCACCGCTGCCTGTAGACTAAGTAAGGTCCAGTTTTTTATGTTCTTATAGAATGTTGATCATTTTTTTCAGAGCAGTTACCTCAGTTTGTAGTCATGTATTGATTAGAGTGACTGTTTACTGTGTTTGTCTCATTAGGCTGTAGACTCCATAATAGTGTCCCACAGGTCCTTGAGGCTCTGTGCATTTTAGTTTTCAGTCTTTTTTTCACTCTGTTTTTCAGGGAGAATGATTTCTATTTATCTATCATCAAGTTCATTGATTCTTTCCCAGTTCATTTCCATTCTGCTATTGAGTCCATCCAGTGAATGTTTTATTTCAGATACTGTACTTTTTAGTTCAAAACTTCTTACTTACTTCTTTTTTACTGTTTCTATTTTTCTGCTGTGAATGAGTATCTTTCCATTTATTATGACTATGCTTATCTTTACCACATGAAACATAGATGCTTCAACATCTTTGTCTGATAATTCAGCATCTGTGTCATTTTTGGCTGGCATCTGTTGATTTTATTTTCCCTTAAGACAATCATTTCCTGGTTCTTTATATGTCAAGTACTTCCGGAGTATATCATGGATATTTTGTTGCATAGACTCTGGGTCCTGCTAAAATCCTCTGAGGAATATTTATTTTTTGTTTGTTTTAGCAGGCAATCAACTTGAGTTGGTGTAGATCATAAGCTCTCTCTTAGTTTCTGTGGCCATTGGTTCCAATCTCAGTTGTTTCCAAAGCCTTTGTTATGCTGCCTTTGGTTTGTCCCATGAAGCCACTCAGGGGTTAGTGGCTTGGGCAGTGTTTTGTTTTGTTTTGTTTTGTTTCTTAATATTACTTCAGTTTTTAAAGCCATTGTGATGCTGCTTTGGGCCTGTCTCATGCATGCATAGCTGGAGGTGACCCAAGACACTTGGTTGGGTTCATGCACAGAATTAAGGAACCCCATTCTTCAGCTTTCTCCTTTCCTGAATCCACACCTCCTCCCAACTCTATTTCTCTCAAGGTCTCTTTCTGTGGTTTCTCTAATAAGAATATGGGGCTTTTCTCTGAGTTTTAGCTGTCCATAATTCCATAAACAGTGCCAGCCCTTGGGGAAAAGCCGCAAAAGGAAAACAACAGCAATAACAATGATTCCTCACACTCGCTTTGGACTATAGGGTCCATTTCCCCAGATCTTCAGGCCAGAAAAATAGGTTTTCTATTGTAGTTTTTGGCCTCCTGTGTGGGTCTTGCATGGCTGAATGACTGGGGCCTACCTTCAGGTTAAAGCCACAAGAGCAAGAGAAACTCACCCTCATAGTTTTGACTCTCCTTCACAATCTACCTGCTTTTGTTTACTTTTCTGAGTCCTCAGGTAGTTGCTGTTTGCATCTTATCCAGAGTTTTGGGTTGTGAGCAGTGAAAAAGATGTTGTAGTGGATTTATTCTAGCTTGGATGGAACTGGAAGCCTGTGC
The DNA here is from genome assembly GCF_009873245.2 of Balaenoptera musculus. NCBI lineage: Eukaryota > Metazoa > Chordata > Mammalia > Artiodactyla > Balaenopteridae > Balaenoptera > Balaenoptera musculus. The sequence goes on from NC_045789.1 coordinate 104,469,379, forward strand.
ACTTCAGGATAGCAGGGACTATATGTGTGTGTGTGTGTGTGTGTTTTTTACCCTTGATCTTCACAGTACCTAGCAAATGGCAGGCACTCAATAAATATTTGTGGAATAAACTGAGAATAAAAAAACGCCAGATACTCAAAATGACAACAAAAACAAAAACATTCTGCATGGTTAACAAGAAGGGCATCTTTGATAGAAAAATAAGAGATTCTAACATCTAGCATAAGCGTTTCAAATACGTTAAGAAAAAGGAAACAAATTATAAAATGAGTAAGATCCTTAATGATTATGCTGTAAAGACAGATAAGAAATTAACAGGATAACTTAGAAAACAGTTCTGCTCTATAGAACAAAAACTTAAAGAGTGGAAGTTTTGAAGAATTAGGACTCTGACTAGGATAGATTTGGGGCATAACTTTAATGGGGGAAGTTGAAGAGGAAAAACCAAATACTTGAGTAACGTAGGGATTAGAAGCAGACTAGGCAGAATACATGGGCCTTAGCCCTCTCCCCACTGCCCCTTTTCCCCCTTTTTAATATTGTGCCTGTCTGCTTTCTTCTTTGCTCTAGATATCTCCTTATCTTTATTTTCCTTTGGACTTCTCGCTCTCCCTGGACACCTCTTTCTCTCCTATCTAATTTTTAAAATGCCTATTTCCTTAACATAATATAAATTTTGTAATTAAAAATGTAGATTAAATTAAACTAACAAATTTTATCTTTCTCTTAAGAATTGGTTTTTTGGGGATTCAATTTCTTGATAGAAAAACATCTTGTTAACAGCTCTATACAATTACTTGAAATATACTTGATATAAGCAAAAGCCTTCCTGTGTAATTCAGGAGTAACTGTGGTAATCCAAGTGTCTAATGGTTACAGTGAATGTATTCTGTTAGGAGTGAAACCAAGCAGGACCCTGCGGGGCCTTCCCAGAGGCAGACGACCCTCTACTTCTTGTTTGTAGAAAAGCTTTAGACTCCTAGGCCTTCCCCAAGTTCCAAAGAGCATATTTAATCAGAGAAGTGAGAAAATGCAGAAACAGAGGAAAACAGCCAAGCAAGACAAAATAATCATAGTTTAGCCATAAAACAAAGTCAAGGACCCTTAGTTCCTCATCAAAGGTTATAGATAATATTCTGAGCCACATCCTTGAGTTGTTTTGCAGATACTAAAGGCCCCACCAGATGGAAGAAGTTAATGGCATGCTGTCCACAAGCTCCTAGACCCCAGACTGGTTGGAACCAGAAGGAAGATGATGCTGACTCCCAAAATACCACCCTGTTACCTCACCACCAACCAATCAGATGGATGTACATGAGCTGACTATGCACCCGTTGACCCTTCCCTCACCTTGCCTTTAAAAACCCTTCCCTGAAAGCCATCAAGGAATTTGAGTCTCTTGAGCATTAGCTGCCTGTTCTCCTTGCTTGGTGCCTTGCAGTAAACTTTATACTTTCTTTCACCACAACACTGTGTCAATAGATTGGCTTTACTACACGTCAGGTGAGCAGACCCAAGTTTGGTTTGATAACAGGAGTCCTCTCATTATATGTCTAGATAGCTGGCATAATGGAAGGAATGAGGGCTTTGAAATCAGAAATATACTACTTGTATGATCTTGGGTAAATTACAATCTCCTGTCATCATTTAATGGGTATAGTACTATCTACTTTTCTTACTTTGTGCTCACAGCTGGAGAAAGCAGAATAGTTATCCAAATTTGAGTTTACTGGACATCATGCTTTTTGTATACTAACAAAAAGAAGACTTCATTGTGATTTTTATTCCAGTATCTTACATTTATGATCACCTCAGTATTTAAATAAAATTTTATGCTCTATTTATTGAAATAAGCCTCTTAAAATCCTTTTTGGAATGAGGCAGAGTATAAATACATACATACTACATATCTTGCTATTAGGGGATCAAGTGAGATGTTTGTACAGTTCATAGCAAAAGCTATGGTATTCAACTGATAATTTTTATTACAAGTATGTACTATCACCATATTGCTAAGCTTTGCTTTTAAAGTCATGGAAAATTTTGATTGATTTAGAGGTGCTGTTTTCACCCATTTTTATTAGAATGTCTCTTTGATTGCACATATAAATAATGGACACAGTCTGTATTATAGAAGAGCTGGGCAATCTAAGCTCTATGCTTTTAATCTGCTACATAATATTGAGTAAATTTCTTGTCACTTCACCATCCAGTACCTCAATTCCAAACCTATAAAATGGGGTAGGGAGGAAGGATGTTAGATGATCTAATGCCTTTATCAGCTTTAAGGCTCTGCTTCTATTCCCTTACGGACCCACTGTAAAACAAACAGGGTGACAGAATACTGATACACACTGCTTGGGAATTTCACATTTTACATAAATATCATGTATGTATATATCACTTAATAGAAACAACTTCTTGTCTTTCCCCAGGTGTGTGTTCTTGTAGTATATACTGTACTTTGGATTTACTCTTTTGCAGCAATGTTCAACAATAGTGACATCTAGTGACTACATGCTACATATCATTCAGCAAAAGTTTATGACCAATTCTTAGTCTTCTAAATGTGGACGATTCACTTTGTGACTTAGCTAATACCTGAAATCATTCCTCATCTCTCCTCCCTATAGATTTAAGAAATATGAATTAAATTTGACAGTTGCATTAACAATTGGATACATAATAGCTGAAAATGTCTTCAAAAAATCATAATGCATACAAGACTTAAATATTAACTATTCTAAGGGAGACTGCAACTTTTTTCCTTCCATTGAGAGTGGCAGAACCGGGAGTTGAGTTCGGGTGTGTTTCAATATGTAGTCCATGCCCTTAGCCACTATACATCACTGACACATAATAGCCATTTAACATATATTTGTTAAATGAGAGTTAGGTAAAGCGTGTATGTCAATGTCTGGGTTTGTGAGTATGTATTCCTTTAGAATCTTTGGAACTATTGCTGCCTTTCAGACAGAAGTCTTTTTGAGTTTATGTCAACGATCATCAAGTAACAACAACAGTATAATTCTTTCTGAACAAATGAATTTGAGAGTTACATCCACTGAGAATACTCTTTATAAAGAGCACTGAATCTAGATCATTTTTTTTTAAGACAATGACTAGCTGACATTACTATTTAATTAGGACAATACAAATCTGGACACTACTACTCCAGTTCAAATGGACTCTGCCACTATTAAAATTACTATAGTATTTAGTGTTTGTTCTCATTAATCAGATATTATCTTGAATTTTTATTCTTTTCAGGTGCCTAGATTTTGTTTCCACAATAAAATGGTTAAGGTATTCCATGATTCGGAGCATGTTTTATATTCTTGCCTTTTTCTTAGTACCAAACACAATGGCTTTTCTCACCCATAGAATAAAGTTACTAACAACTTGTCCAGAATCCAGGGTTTTCCACAACATGGCATCAAACCATCTTGTCAGCTTCCTCTGTAGCTCTCTTGACCCTGTATTTCAGTCAAATTAAACTGTTAACTGCTCTCCTATGCATTATTTGTTTTCTCTTATTTGCTTGGAATACCTTCCCACTGCATCTCTTCTTTGCAAATTATCTGTTGCTTAAGGGTATTCCAGGAAAAGCTTCCTGCAAGGTATACCCAAAACTGGAAGTCATCTTCCCATCTGAATTCTCACATCATTTTGTCACTCGCTCTACCTTCCTTCTCCCTCTCTAGTTGTCTATCTTTGGCCTTCTTTACAAGCTTCTTTTCCTTTATCTGTCCCTTAAATGTTGAGGTTCCTTGGGATTCTGCCTTCTGCCCTTTTTTCTTGTCACTCTCTCTCTATATTTTTTAAGATATTTATTTTACTCCCAATGACCAATAAGCTGATGAGCCTGGCCTAGAGAAGACCTCTTGAGATTCTAACTAGTATATTTACCTAAATATTGAATATCTTTACTTGATCACCTTTATAAGCATCTTAAGCTAAGCTCAATGTATGTACAACTGAACCCAAGACCTTTCCCCACCAAATCTATTCCTTCTTCAGAGAATTTCCTATCTCAGAGAATGAAGCTACCATCTATCTAGTTGCTCAGATTAGAAACTGAGGAGTCATTCCTTCTCCCCACTTTTCCTTTCCTGCTGACATCTGGTGAGTTACTAAATCATGATAACACAAGCTCCTAAATATTAAAAAATTTTGCCCACTTTTCTCCATATAAATTGCCACTATCCCAGTCCAGGCCATAAGCACCTTTCTCTCTAAACACTATAATGGTCTTTCCAACTGTTTTCCCCACTTCCAGCCTTGGTCTTCCCCCCTGTAATTTCTATAATGCAGAGTAATCTTCTAAAATGTACAGTGATTACAGCAAGTTCCTGCTTAATATTCTTCAATGGCATCCCATATAAGAGAAACATCCAAACTCTTCAAACTCAGCTTACAGAGCCCTCTGTTATAAGGGCTAACCTTGTCCTTGTGTATCTCCTCATTCTTCACTTGGCATTCTAAACTTCAACCGTACTAAACTGTAGTTCTTCAAACTTGTCGTGCCTCACATCCCCAAGACTTCATACATTCTGTATGTTGCCTTCTCACCCGACACCCCTGCTTTTTTCCCAGCTAATTCTACATAGTTTAAGAAGTCATTCTTGTAGAAGCTCCCTTCAGTATGCATTCTTATTGCAGCATCCACCCCAGTACGGTAAGTGCTTGTTTAACTACCATCATTCTTTTACTTGACAAGTATTAATTGAGAGTGCACTATGTAACTGGTACTATATTCTTTACATAGACTTTAGTCAGTATAGGGTATTGTGAAAGCACATATGGTACATGGGGTCCAAGAAATGCTTCTCAGTGACTCGCATTTCCGTTTATTTTCCTGGTAGATTGAATCAGTGCTGATTTCATAATTATTTCTGGGTTCTTTGAATTACCTAACACAATAGACGGTAGATAAATATCTAATCCCATTAACTGTTGGATTTTAAACACATATGAAACATTTTCACATTGTAAGTGGACTCCAGCCAGCCGTTACTTTCTACTTAGCAGAGCTTTTCTTTGTTATCACTTTGGATATAATGGAGTGTAAAAAGTGAAGAGGCAAACTATTATAGTGAAAGATATGGGACTTATTGTCAGAACACCATGGTGAGTAATTCTGCCACTTTCTAGGTATGTGTCCTTAGTCAAGACACTTAACCTCTCTAAGCCTCAGTTTTCTCATCTGAAAAAGGTTGCTACAAAATCAAATGAGATAAGAGAAAATAAAAGCATAACATAAAATATAAAGGGGTATCCAAATGCAATTATTATTATTGTTATTAGGGTGACTACAGATCAGGTCTCCCTGTTACTTGTCATCCCAGCTCTATAGGCAACAGAAGTTCCAAATCTCATCCTTCACCTTCCCTTTACTATTTAAAAGGTAGGCTTTTGTACTTTAATAAACACATACTCATGAAAATGTTTAAAAAACAAAAACAAAAAGACAAATACTGTATGATTTCACTTATATGTGGAATCTAAAAAATAAAGCAAGCTAGTGAATATAACAAAGAAGAGGCAGACTCACAGATACAGAGAACAAACTAGTGGTTACCAGTGGCGAGAGGGAAGGGGGGCCAATATAGGGGTGAGAGATTAAGAGGTACAAACTACTATGTATAAAATAAATAAGCTACAAAAATATATTGTACTGCACAGGGAATATAGCCAATATTTTACAATAGCTATAAATAGAGTATAACCTTTAAAAATTGTGAATCACTATGTTGTACACCTGAAGCTTATATAATATTGTATATCAAGTATACCTCACTTAAAAAAAAAGTCAGATAACAAGTGTTGACAAGGATTTGGAGAAATGGGACCCTCAAATACTGCTGGTGATAATGTAACATGGTACAGCCACTTTGGAAAACAGGCTGGCAGTTTCTCAAATGATTTAACATAGTTACCATATGACCCAGCAATTCTACTCTTGGGTATATTCTCAAGAAAACATATGTCCACACAGAAATTTGTACACAAATATTTATAGTAGCATTATTCATAATAGCCAAAAGGTAGAAACAACCCAAATATTCATCAACGGATGAATGGATAAGCAAAATGTGGTATATCCATACAATGGAATATTCTTCAGCCATAAAAAGAATGAAGTACTGATTCATGCTATGATAACCTTGAAAACATAATGCTAAGTGAAAAAAGTCAATCACAAAAGATCACATACTATATGCTTCCATTTATGTGAAAGTACAGTATAGGGAAATCTATAGAGACAGAAAGTAGATTAGTGGTTGCTTAGGGTAAGGGGTGGGGAGGACATAAGGGTGTTAGCTCCAAGGTATGCGGTTTCTTTTTGAGGTGATGAAAATATTCTAAAACTGTAGTGATGGTTATATATATATCTGTGAATACACCGAAAACACTGAACTGTATCCTTTAAATAGGTGAATTTGGTATGTATGGTATGGTATGTGAATTATATCTCAAAAAATCTGAGTTAAAACAAAAACAAAATACACACACACACACACACACAGATAAACAGCCAAAATATTTAACAACTAAATATTAAAGGGACAAGAGAGTCAGAAACACCAGACTATGAAAGTCTAGAATTTAGATGTATTGGCAAAAAACCACAATCAGGCCACAATTTTTTTTAAAATGTTAACTGGAAGGGTAGGTGGCACAAAAGAGTAATGATCTGAACCATTTCTCAGTAAAATAGTAACCCATTGAGCTGGAAAGTCAGGGTATCTGGGTTCAAGGACTAGTTTAGCTACTAACTTAACCACTAATACCCAGGTAGTCTACCCACCCACCACTCTGGTCTTTCAGTTCCTTGATCTCCTTGGCTCCTATGATCTTTTTTCTACCCTATCTCAGCCACTCACTCACAAGGCCACAAATATGAAATGGCCACTCAATTCTGCCCAGCTATGCTACTATGTTTCTCTAGTGTTGATACAGACTGAATATTCGTATCTCCTCAAATTCCACACGTGGAAATCTTAACCCCCAATGTGATGGTATTAGAAGGTGGGCCTGGGCTTCCCTGGTGGCGCAGTGGTTGAGAGTCTGCCTGCCAATGCAGGGGACACGGGTTCGAACCCTGGTCTGGGAAGATCCCACATGCCGCGGAGCAACTAGGCCCGTGAGCCACAATTACTGAGCCTGCACGTCTGGAGCCTGTGCTCCGCAACAAGAGAGGCCACGATGATGAGAGGCCTGCGCACCGTGATGAAGAGTGGCCCCCACTTGCCGCAATTGGAGAAAGCCCTCGCGCAGAAATGAAGACCCAACACAGCCAAAAATAAATAAATAAATAAATAAATAAACCCAAAAAGCTAAAAAAAAAAAAAAAAAGACTTAACCAGCAATTTAAAAAAAAAAAAAAGGTGGGCCTTTGGTAGGTGATTAGTTCATGAGGGCAGAGCACTCACGAATGGGATTAGTGTCCTTATATGAGACCCGGAGAGCTCTCTTGCCTCTTTTGGCCATCTATAAACCAAGAACTCGGCCCTCACCAGAAACTGAATCTGCTGCCACCTTGATATTGGACTTCACAGCCTCTAGAACTGTGAGAAAAAAATCTGTTTATAAGACACCCAGACTATGTTTTTTTAATTGGTTATAGCAGCCTGAACGGACTAAGACAAGTATGACTGCCTTCTATCTTCGAAATGACTATTTTATGTCTTTTCTTCACCCCGTAAACCTCTTATCCAAACATTCCACCTCTCTTCTACTGATCCTGCCTCATACTTTCTTTATGCTCATTGAGAAAAAGAGAATTAACTTCAGGCAGAAACTCTCTCATCTTCTAATCACTGAATCTACTCATGTATCTGCATTTCTACCTATACTCTCTTTCTTCTCATTACTATAAATTTTATGTTCATGTTCCTAAGCCAACATTTCTACATATTCCCTGGATCCCATCCCCTCTCACTTTCTCAAAGACTCCACTCCTAAGATATACATTTTCTCTCTTATATTTTTCCCCTCTATACTGGGTCATTCCCATTAGGCTAAAAACATACTTAAGTATCCCCATCTTTAGGAATCCTACTTCGACCCCATATATTCTTCTATAACCTCCATTTCTAGTTCTTCTTCATAGTGAAATATCTTGAGATGTCTACAGTTTATGTCCATTTCTTCACATCACATTTACTCTTCATTATGCTTGTCAAAATTCAAGTCAGATTTCTTTACCTCATCTCTCATCACATTTCAGTACCACTGGCCATGCTTTGTAGTCTTGGCTTTTTAAGTCACCACACACTTCGGACTTTCTTCCTACTTCACTGGCTACTCTTTCTCCATCTCCTCTGCTTGCTTCTTTTCCTCTGCTTTACCTCAAATCATTGGAATGCTCTCTATGAACACACTATCCCTAGGTAGCTTTATCTACATCCTGATGTCTCTCAACTTTATATCTTTGGTTCCATACACAGAACTCAAGACTCAGAACTTACTTTAGATTTTTAATAAGCAGACCAAACATAAGGTGAGCAAAACAAAAACAGTCCTACCTCTACACATTTTCTTCTCTAGTCTTTTCCATTTGGTAAATGGCAAAACCATCCACTAGGAGCTTCTCCCTTTTTCTCACCCCTATATTTAAAACATCACCAAGTCTGTAGGCTCTGCCACCAAATATATCTCACATCCATCCATGTTTATACCACTTTAACCAAAACTATGGTCATTCCTTCCTGGATTACCACAAGGGTCTTCTGCTCTTAATATTGCTTCCCATCCCCTATGACCCATTCACCATGTAACAGGGGGAACAAACCTTTATACAATAAATCAGATTATATTACTCCCTTCCAAAAAACCCCCTACTGGTTTCTTATCATACTTTAAATAAATTCCTAACTTGTCCCATGGGTAGAGCCCCATGGCCGATTCAAAGCCCTTTGACTCCTACCTATGCTTTGGCTCCTACCTATCTCTCCAAGCTCATCTTGTCCCACTTTCTCTACATCCCAGCTACAGTATTCTTTACGATGTTCTTTGAAAGAGTCAAGTTCTTTCCTACCTTGGGCTTCTGTAGTTGAAGTTTCCTTTACCTGCATTGCTCTGGTCCCAAATATTTCCATGGCTGGCTATTTTATATCACTGAGGTCTCAGCACAAATGTCAGCTCTTCAGGGAGGCCTTCCCTAACCAATCAATCTCAAGTAACCCCTCCCTGAGGTCCTCTCACCTCACACTGTTTTACTTCTTCACTGCACTCACCATTATCCAAAATTTCTTTGTTCACATATTGTTTACCTGTTTATTTTCTACCTTCATTACAATTTAAGCTCCATGAGAACAGGAATCTTGCCAGTCTTTTTAACCATCATATTCACAATGTCTGGCAAAATAGTAGATTCCCTAAAAATATGTGATGAATTCCTGTCCCTGAGCGAGTCACTCGACCTCTCTAACTCACATTTGTGGGCTTACTGTTGCTAGACTTACCTCTGGGTCTGGAGAATACAAAAGTGAATAAGACATGGCTTCTTGAAAATCTCATCCATTTATTCCTTTTTTAATATTTACTGAATGTATATTGTACTATGTTGCACGTACTGCTCAATCTCAGTGTTTGTTTAGTTCCTTCTTCAGTAAAATGGAGTTTTGTTAACCAACTCTATCTCATAGGCTATATAAACAGGATGAGTATGAAAATAATATACAAAATGAGAAGTGCTATAAAAATATTACTTTATATATTGCTATTGTTGCACCTGCCTCTTTCCTTTTGTCTGGTACTGACCAGGAGTTTATGACAACAGAGAGTCAACTGACAAAACCAGTAGTATAAATTCTAGTACTCACAGAAGGTAATAAATATGAATATCCATTTCATAGGCAGATAGTGCCTAAAATGTCTGGTGCGTGAATTCTTAAATGTGATAGGAATAAGTGTCAATTTCCCACACTTCTGTTGCAGTAACAGAATAACAATAACAAATAACAATACTATTTACCCCTATGAAAAATTACAGAGTGAGGCGTGACCTCTCTTGGTGCCACCCAAGCCAATCTTCCCTCTCCATCACCCCATCTGATCTTTCATAGACTACAGGACACACACAGAGGGGCATCAGTGACCAGTTATGGGCCTGCAGAGCTCTTATAAGGACTCCTACATGATATGCTTGACACATGGTACCTGTGCAACAACTGTCCTTAATCCTTCAAAAGCACTGATCTAAAGGGCTTGTCCACTGTGATAGAACAGGCGGGGTGAGGGGCGTGGGAGGAGGCAGGTGAGCCTTCCCAGGATCAGCAACCAATCCTGGAACACATCTCCAATCACAGGAGCGTACGAACGTTCATTCGCAGATATGCACCATTTGTACAGTAGTCTGCGCTTAATAAAATTAATTTTTCAGTCAGTCCTGACTGACAGACGTTTTCTTACTTGCGAGTACCTGTAAAATGAAAGAAACGCAGGAGGAAGGGAGAGAATAAAGGAGAGAGATGTGGGGTGAGGGAGTAAAGAAACGAGTCAGGGAGAGGAGAGAAAGAGGTCTGTGACTGTTTTCCCCAGCGCCGGGCAAAGGAGCCCCCTAGAACTACGCTCCCTAGAACTGAAGGGGACGGAAAGGCGTTCCTGGGGGCTACCAGAGAGGAAAGACCGCGGGAGACAGGGTACTAGTGACAAAGGGGAGAGTAAAGACAAATGGGCCGTACATACAATTCCTTTAGTATCCCCCGCTGCCCCGGGAGCGGCCCTGGCGCCCAGCAACCGCCGCAAAGCCCACGCGCAGCTCTGCGGTACAGGTGGCGGAACCTCGGAAAGCGCAGTGGGCTGCAGGCCAGCGGCATCTGGGCGGGGCTGACGACGGCGGGGCGGGGCTAATGGCAACGAGGCGGGACTAATGGCAACGAGGCGGGACTAATGGCAACGAGGCGGGACTAATGGCAATGAGTCGGGGCTGGCGGCGGCGGCGGGGCGGGGCTGGCGGCGGCGGGGCGGGGCGGGGCTGGCGGCGGCGGGGCGGGGCTGACGCGTTTAAGTGGCGTCATGGTCTCCCCAGGCCCCGGAGCCGGAGGGTTCTGGTGTTCTCCGCGACAGCCCGGTGTGTTTTCAGTCTATTCAGCCCTTTCCTTTCCATGTCTCAGAACACTGACCTATTGTGTTGTAAAAGTCAAGGGACGCAGTTAACTTCGGAGGGGCATTAGCCAAAAAGCAGCGCCAGGGGCTGCGCGTGCCAGAAATAACTTGTCAAAACTCAGATCATATTTCCTCTTACGTCAACTTAAATATAGTGCAGTCTTAAAAGAACATAGTCTCTGGGGTCAGGACTGCGCTCAAATTTCAGCACTGCCACTTGTAGCTTTGGGACCACAGGCAAATACATAATCTCCCTGAGTTTTGGGTTTTCTTATCTGTAAAGGATGTGGTGGTGTTGTGAGACTAAATGAATTGATGCCTGGTAAGTGTCTGCAACAGGGCTTGATACAAAGTAAACACACGATATCCTGTTATCAGTGTAAACCCTTTGTTTTGTTTTGTCCCCGGCACCATGAAATCTTATGTGGAAATCTTCATATGAAACAAATGAAAGCAGAACTGCTCTGGTTTAAGGTGGGCCCAGAAGCTTTGGGTTCTCAGTGCCAAAGGTGGACTTCAAGTTTCCTCTATGGAATCCCCAAGCTTCCTACAATATAGACGAAAACAACTGTTACTGGAGAAAGTCTAAACTTCTTAAAAAGACAAACTGACCTTTCGTATTTTTTTCTCCTGATACTCCAAACAACTTTTTCTCCTGCACACGCTGTATTCCTTTTTGACCCCATGTTTTTTCTAAAGTCATTCCGTCTATGCGGAGTGTTCCCTTTCTCCTTTTCTTATTTATCATTTAAGGTCTCATTCAAATTACAGCTCTTTCTGGGGCAACTGAGTAAAAATTCTCTTTTTATTGTAACCCCTTCCCACTTTCAGCATGGTGTAGACAGCTCAGCAAGGATTTAAAGTCATTTTCTTCCTTGTTTTAGGAGAGTAGACAAGGTCTTTTGTGATTATAGGGTAAAGGAAATGCTTTGTTCTCATGGTAGGGAAGGAAAAAGCAAGGAGATCCCCAAGGATACTGGGATGAAGAACAAATGGTAGAGCTGGGAAGAAGGACCTTTGAGAGGAATATGCTGGACTCCAGGACACTGCTCTCTGCCCCAGATGCAATGGATTGCTGGAGGTCAAATGCTTTAGGGTCTATTTAAGGAAGATGGAGGGCACATCAACAAACAGAGTTCCGGAATTCTCGCCAGGTCAGAGGGCTCAGGCCATATTTAATTTGAGTTAGTCAACTAAAGCATGTGATATCACTTGCTCCCAAAATGGCACGAAGCAATTCCCATCTGTTACAGAGAACTAAATTATTCATATAGAAATATAATGTTCTGAAACATTTCAAAAATAATGTCCTTCATTTATTTAAAGACAGTATAATACAAATTTAATAATAATCACTTAAAAAGCAGCTAAAGAAACATCTGAAGCTTTTTTGGTAAAAAAAATCAATAGTAAGTTAATAGTAATTAAATTGGTTATATTTGCAACAATGCCATTAAAAGCAAAAAAAAAAAAAACTTTTGAGGAACAAAGAGAACCTTATTCATTACAGCAGTTTTCACTAAATTTGATATGAAAGTAGTTTCAAAAATATCTTCTGTATAAATGGTTCTGTACTTCTGAAAGCACTTCAATAAAAATAGAAATTTGGCCAATGATCTATTTGGTATGATTTAAGTGCCAGTTTTCTTTTCCAGTCTTACCTCTCACTAATTCCCTTTATCAACCTTAAGTGTCAGCCATTTACCCCAGGCTTTACTGTTTTCACACTTGGCTAATATGCCAGCCCTGTACCTAGCTGTTCCCTTCTTCGCCTTACTCCCTAATACCAACTCATCAATCCAAATCATATCATTTCTTCAAGGTCCGGTTCAAGTATCACCTCCTTTAAGAAGGAGTTTCCTCACTGAGAACAGTTTTGAATCATTCATTTGGACTACAGCTATTTGTACACATCTTACTTCCTTGTAAGGTTCTTGAAGGCAAGTATTTTATTCATATTTGTATTCCCCTCAGAGTCAATCTCCCACTAGAATTCAAGTTCCATTAAACAGAACCCTTGAATATCTTCTTCATCACTGTATTCCCCAGCACCTAGCACCTAGCAAAACTGGCACATAGTAGCCAAGTTACAAGTGTATTCTGAGTGAGTGAATGAATGGATTTTAGAACATAACTCCATAAAGGCAGGGATTTATCTGTTTTATTCATTGCAAAATGAATATTTGAGTATTACCAGGTGAATAAATTATTTTTTGGAAGGCTTAGCATTCATTATATAAAACAAAAATTCTTCAATCTATATGCCTTCACAGAAGTCAAATGTATTTATGTTGCCTTTCACACCTACTTCGGTGGATGATATATCGTTCTGAAAATAAGACATCCCCCAGAACTGCAAGAGTAAAATTTAAAAGAATCAAAATAAAATGGGTGTTTACATTAGTTTCAGTTTTCTTTATTGTGCTTTTCTGTGTTCTAAATTTTCTGCAATGAAAATGTATTATTTTGTAAGCAGACAAAAATAATCAGTACCATTTTTAAAGACTGTAATGGATGAGATCACTTGCAAACATAAGACTGAGGACATTTTGAGAACATTAAAGTCCAATCAATGTTATATGGAGTTAATACCAGAGAGAAGAACACTGGACTGTGAAAATAACTTGAAGAGCTGAAACCTGATCAGTCTGCCTAAAGACAAACAAACAGACAATAAACAAACACTTCTCAAAGGGGAGATTGATGGCACCAACCCTAGGAAAAATAGGGGTGTTGAAGAACATGAATTTATAGTGTTTGTTTAGCACTGTCCTTGGAAGTATGACACCCTTGCTGTGCACTGAATTGTGTCCCCCCGCCAAATTCATAAGTTGAAGCCATAACCCCCCAATGTGATGGCATTTGCAGATGGGGACTTTGAGAGGTAATTAGATGATTGGATAAGATCATGAGGGTAGAGCCCTCATGGTAGGATTAGTGACTTTATAAGAAGAGACACCAGAGATCTTGCACACTCTCTTCCATCCCCATTTTTTCCCCCCACCATGTGAGGACCCAGCGAGAAGGAGGTTATTAGCATGCTACGAAGAGAGCCCTCATTAGAGCCTGATGATGCTGGCAACTTTCACGTTTGACTTCCAGCCTCCAGAACTGTGAGAAAATAAATATCTGTTGTTTAAGCCACTCAGTCTGTGGTATTTTGTTGTAGTAGCCCAAGCAGACTAAGATAGACTAAGCAGACTGACATCTAAACTGTTATGTGGCAGGTAGTTTTCTGATACTGGAAGAGAATCTCCTCACTGACTCAGTTAATAAAAATTTACTAAATGCCCACTGTGCTCCATGCCCTGTGCAAACTGCTGAGGATTCAAAGATGACCAAGATAAGGTTCCCACCCCTCAAGGGTTAATTTAATAGGAGACAAACATATAAACAAACTGAAAAAAGGACTATAAGTACTATGACAGAAGTATGTATAGGGTACATACACTGTTCTTTCAGGCACCCAGAGGCTAGAGTAATGGTTTCTATCTGTGGTTGGGTGGGTGGAGTAAGTTTGCTTGGCTTGAGTCAACACTCTGTAATCAAATTAACTCTGAGTTCACCAGCTAAGTCAAGAGCTGTGCCTTACAATGTGGTGACAAACCTGAGACTTCATGGTGAGCCCTGCAGAGACCAATACTGGACAGAGAGCCATAGAGATCTGGGTGGCGGCTGCTGACCGAGTAGAGGTAGGAAGTAGCTGCATGCTCTGAAAATGGCATAGGCTATGGCAGTGGCTTACTGTGCTCTTCAACTATTTCCACATTCTGTAAATTTCCATGTCTAATTCTTCTTTGGCGCCTTGAATATTTATAACAACATTCTCATTTACTTATACTAACTATATTTTGTATTAGTTAAAAAGTATTCAAAGCCTGTTACATGGAGAAGAGCTACTGGTGAACATGGGAACCAGCACTAACTGCAGCACCCTTGGGCCTCACATGCCTTTTGCTAAGTCCTAATCATCCCCCATGTCCTAACCCTAGTCCTACTTTCTCTGGAGGCTGTGTCTAAACTGCACCTCCCCCTGGATTGATAAGGTGCTCCTGCTATGAGCTCCCTGGCGCCCCTCTACTTCCTGCATCATGGCACGTATCATACTGTTTTGCAATCTCTTGTTTAATGGTTGCTCTCCTCTATCAGACTGTCAGATCCTTAAAGATGGGAACAATATTAGTCTTCATGATGTGCCTGGGTCACCAAAGGCTTTCAGTAAGTATTTGTTGGATGAATCTAGTTTCAGAGCTTGTGAAAGTAGAGGACCAGGTGAGCATTAAGTTTATGGTGCTACCACCAAGGTGCACCTGGCCAAGGAAGTTCATCCATCTGAACTTTGGTATACATTAATCCAGTCCAAATTGAGAACATAAACACCACGGGAATACAGTCCCAGAAAGTAACCAGAGTCAGGCTGACATACATAAAAATGAAGATTCTATGGCTTCGTAGTATGTTAGCTTAATAAAAATTAAGCTAGTTTTGAACAGAGGTGAATGTCATGGTGGAAGGGGCTGGAAGAGTAGTCTAATGATAAGATTATTTCAATATGAGATGTTAGTCTAATAACTAAATGAAGGGTGTATGTACCCTATTCGCACTTCTGTCAGAGCACTTATATCCCTTTTTACAGTTTGTTCATATGTTTGTCTGCTATTAAATCAGACCCTTAGGTAGTCTAATGACATGTTTATTTAAACATGATTATGCCTAACAACTAGGCAGGAGTTGACCTAGAGTAGAGGAACTTAACGGGTGACACACAAAAGCAGAGTTGTTCTGTTGATTAAGTGGGATAAAATGTGACTTTTGCAGATACGCCTTTCTTGTTATCTTCTCTACTAGCATGTTGCAATCCCTGAAATTCCTGCCACAGAAGTCACTCTTTTGGTTAAAGTTACTATCTTTAGATAGTCCTTGTTAACCTGCAAGAATATGCTATTAGGTGATGGCAAGACCCAACACAATGGTACTTTTGGCTCTCAAATCTGATCTTTCCATCTCCCAGGAATGTGAATGCTTAGTGAGAGACACTTTCTCAGCCTCTTCACAGCGGGGTGTGGTCTTCACTAACATTATGTAAGAGGAGAGATGTGTCCAACTCCACATCACTTCCTTAAAAATAAATTGCTGGGGCTTCCCTGGTGGCGCAGTGGTTGAGAATCTGCCTGCCAATGCAGGGGACACAGGTTTGAGCCCTGGTCTGGGAAGATCCCACATGCCACGGAGCGACTGGGCCCATGAGCCACAATTACTGAGCCTGCGCATCTGGAGCCTGTGCTCTGCAACAAGAGAGGCCGCGATAGTGAGAGGCCCGCGCACCGCGATGAAGAGTGGCCCCCGCTTGCCACAACTAGAGAAAGCCCTCGCACAGAAACGAAGACCCTACACAGCCATAAATAAATAAAATTAAAAGAATAAAATAAAAAAATAAAAAATAAATTGCTTGCCTTGGACTTTCTTTTTTCCTTCTTCCCGAGGATTAGAAAGGGGACAGACATCTATAACCTTTGTCCTAAGCTAGGGCATGGCAGAGCCTCAAGACAGAAGGACATGGGTCTCTGAGTAGACCGCATGAGCAGAGTAACCCTGTCAGCTGGTTTCATAAGAGGGAAATAAATTTCTCTATTTAAGTATTTCATGTTTCATTTCTTCATTATAGCAGCTTACCTTACCCTGATTAATATGATATTCATGAGGCTGTTGTAGAAATTGATGAGGGATTGTATTATGGTATTTTAAAAAAAGAAAAGAGGAGCCCAAAACAATTCAAGGCATGAGAGGCTAGGTGACCATGAATCATGAAACTGTGATGGTAATAGTAAGTCAGAGCATGCTGTTGGCTAGCAGAACAGGACACTGAAATTAAATTGTGGTAGTACATTCAAGTGTATATGTCCCTATAAAAATTAAGATATAATGATGAATAGGTGTGTGAAAAAAAAAAAGAAGGTAGAGATCAGGTTGGAGATGTAGAACATTACCCCCGTCCCCCCATATGGAAAGGGTAATGACTAAAAATGCTGTTTAAAGAAATAGCCACACTTTGGTTCTAGTATATTTTAAGCTTAAACATTACATATGTCAATATCCACATGGATAAAAGTAGCCTCTGCTAGTTGATAAAAGTAGCCTCCGAGAGCAGCTTTCTGATGACTATATTCAGCATTCTCTCTTTTCACCTCTAAACCTGTATAGAAGTCTCTCCTTGATCTTCTTCATCTTTATTTTGATGTTCAGCTTTCTGGAGAAGTCTGGGGCCTAGCAAACCAATAAGTAGACTTCCAATTGGGGCTGTGATGAGGATGGCCAAAAATGCCACTGTCAACACATCCATTCCATATCCTTCTAACTGTTTCTCTCCATGTGATCTTGCTGTGTCCAAAGCCACAGATCCTATTGCAGCCTATAAAAGTTTAAAGGTAAAGTTGGAAGCATGATAAGACAAGCACATAGAAAAAAAGGTTAATTATTTTATCATTTGCAAAAACAAATTTCTTGTTCTTTTGCTCAACTGACAAAGTTCTATTAGTCTTCTTTCAAAGTGTACTACAGTTGATTTTAATGATCTAAAAGCTCTCCCTGCCCTTGCATAGGGAAAGAATGATGATTCATATGTACCTATTTGCGTAAGGTAAACTTACAAAAATATCAGGCAAATGTATTTCAGAACACAAGGCAAATACAGACTTAGGATATTAATTAACTATAACATGATTCTATATACTAAATTTCTCCTGAGTAAAGCTGAAAGTTACTGAATGGTCATTTCATTCTTTTGTCTTTAGGAATTTGGAATTAAGAAAGGACAAGATGAAAAAATGCAGTGATACTTACTGGAAGATGGTAAAATTTTACATGAAAAAACATAAGAATATTGCTTTAGAGCCTAAACTAATTGTTAAACATCAAGAAACTTGAAAGTGGTAGGTACCTTTGAAACTTGAAGTTAACCTTATTAGGAATTTGATTAACTCTTTGCCTTAGGAGTTGGTGAAATGTTTTGTTTAAAATTTATCTACTGGGAAGTATTATGAAAACTCTTAGAGACAAAATGCAATATTATCAGTGCACATGGGGAAAATACATTAATCAATCTGATTATCCTCTTATTGGCACAGAACATAGCAATGAAACAGAAGAGAAAATACCAGTGTGGATGAGACACAATGGCAGAGACTACTAATTGCCCACAAATATCTGAATGTCTCTTTTCCCTTCTATAATAGAACTCCTGAGTTTAGCTGGTCACATTGCTGTCCAAATACAGACTTTTCTTCCAGTCTTCTTTGCAACTAGTCGAAGCTATGTATCTAAGTTCTGGCCATTAAGAGGTGAGCAGAAGTGATAAATGCTTCTTGTAACTGTTCCCTGAAAAGAAATGGACACTTGTACCTTATTCTTACCCCCTTCCCATTGGATGACAAACAGTGAAAGTTGGACTCATGGATGAAAGGCATACGCTGAGGACAGCAGTTACCCTGCCAGCTCTGGAATTCTCATGCTGCACTGCTGGTTAGAGAGAAATAAAAGTCTATCTCATTTAGTCCGCGTGTTTGAGGGCTCTTTGCTATTTCAGATCACCTTGTGCCATAACTAATTCAACACTTCATGAATTCTCAGCAAGAACTGCACACATTATGATGTATATTTCTCTTTCAGCTCTCTGTCATTGTGTATATGTGTATGTGTGTGTATGTTTGGGGTTTTGTATGTTTGCTAAGTTGTCATTTAAAATATATTTCTGGGACTTCCCTGGTGGCCTAGTGGTTAAGAATCCATCTTGCAACTCAGGGGACGCCAGTTTGATCTCTGGTCGGGGAACTAAGATCCCCTATGCTGCGGGGCAACTAAGCCCGCGCACCACAACTAGAGAGAAGCCTGCGCACGGCAACGAGGAGCCCGTGTGCCGCAATGAAAGATCCCATGTGCCGCAACTAAGACCTGACACAGCCAAAAAATAAATAAATAAATATTTTAAAAAATATATATATATTTCTTATAGTAGGTCATAGACAAAAAAGTTTAAAGAACACTAATATGGAAAAAATGTATAAGAAAGTCTTGTTTCTTGTGCAGTGGCAAAAAAAGAAAATTGTATACAATACTTGCTTTGAGAACATGCACTATTCAAGACATCCTAGATAATTTCTCCTTATTTTAAAATTTGTTTTCATAGCAGGGAAGTGCCGTCTTTCAAATTTTGATGTTAGAAACAAATCTTTCATACTAAAGCTACTAGAGCGATTATTCTGATATTTACCTACTAAAGTTACTGAAAGTAGTGTGGAGGCTGGAGATACTGTGAGGGAGAAACTGTTCTACTTACTGTGCTCTATTAACCTCACAGCATTCTTAGCCACTATGTCTCAGACACCTTTGAAAGTCTGATGGAAAGAAAAACTTCTCTGGAATAATGCCCCAATCCCATAGCCACACAAAATCTGGCATATAGTTACAGAGCAGCACACTGCACCCCTCAAAGCTTCCTAAATTAAGAACACCTAATTTTCATTTCATGAAACAAAAATTTACACATTTAAATAATTGCAAAATAATCAAGGATGAAACAGTTCCATCTCATTTGTTGTAATTAGTTGGAGAATGCACAATACAATCAGGGATATATTACATTTGCAACAAATGATGATCTATACAGTTCTAATTTAATGAGCAATTATAGGTATGCTACCAAATACCTGGTCAACCCTTTCGAGTACCTACTGGTTACTGCTTTGTTTATTAGAGTGCACAAATTTTGGGTCAAGTGATTGAGACATTTGTCAGGAGGTTCAGGTGGTTTGAAAATTTAATATCAACTAATAATCTAGGAAATAAAGCATTTTCTGAGTTATTTCTCAATAAATCTTTCTCTATTAAAGACTGTGGTCAAGCATAACTGATCATCAATCATATAGACATTGAAGTATTTCCAAATACTAAGATGGGCTATGCTATTTCTGTTTCACTCTCTTCTTAGAAGATATTGAAATGAATAGAGTTAATAACTATCTCTTCGGGTTATTTTAGAGAGCTCTGACTGACAAAAATTCCAACTCTTCCCTCCTGCTACTTACTACTGCTTTCTAGTAGTGTAGGGATTTATTGGATTTTGAGTTGCACCCTGGTGATCTAAGAAAATTTAATGAGCTGTCATATTTAATGAATCAATATACCAAAAATAAAACTTTTAAAGCGTAAATTAGTATAAAATCTTATCATAATCAAACTTCAATTACTTATTTTCACCAAATTTGAACAAGCCCTCTTATTAAAAATTTCAAGGTATCATATAGAAATAGGAATTAAAATCCATCATTACCTGGACTGTGGCCTTTGGAAGCCATGCAAAAGAAATAAATATCTTTTCCTTAAAGTTAAAACCAGCAAAACACACCAGCAGATATGTAGCCAAAATTCGTATCAATACTGCAATGCCCAGGGTGGCAACACAAAGGCCTGTAAGAAATACTCAGTTTTTAGACATAATGAAATACTGGGGGAAAAACTGAATCACATGGTTACTGATTCAGGACTCTTTCAACAGAAGTCTAAAAACATTCACAAAATTAAAAAGACAAAAATGGCTAGGCATAATTTATCAAAACATCAATATTAAGTATCAATCAGATCACTTGTTTAAAAGAAGTTATTTCCCCTTGATTTTTTTTTTATAGTAAAATGCAAAAGATTTATTTGCTCTGAAGAGAAACCAGAATATTCCCTTAAACTGAAAACAGAAATTAAACATATTTTAATTTCTACAAAGGAGATTTGAATGTTCTTTTAAGCTTTATAGCAAGAAACACACTTTCTTCCATGCATTTATTTAACAAGAATTTATTCAATAACTATGCATGGCAGGATCTGGACTAGGTACTAGTATCCAAAAATGTATAATGTACAGAGTCTGCTTCTATGAACTTCAAAGACAGAGGAAGACAGAAACATAAAAAACTAATTAATATACTATAAGGTAAGTACAGTATAAACATACTGGTAAGAGGGCATAGAAGAAGAAAAAATTATTATTTTCATCAAAGTGGTTGAGAATTCTTTACAGAGAGTATAAGACCAGAGGTGATATTCAAAATATTTATGAGCCATTATGGAGGCAATCAGCCAATCAGAACAGAGCTCGCTGGGCAGTGACCAATCAGAACAGACAGTGGCAGTCTACAGCTGTTTCATCATACTGGTGTGTACACTGACAGCCCATTAGCCCTGGTTTTCATATACAGCTACTGCATTCAGTCAGCATTTAGAATCCTTTGCTGGTAAAGGTAAGTTCATCCTGAAGTGCAAAATAAAGGATTGTGACTTGGCCGCTGCAGGCTACTGGAATCTGAGAAAGGCACAGCTAAAGTGACTGCTAAGTTATAGGGTGATTTTTTTTTTAAAGTAACATTTGTTGAGCATTTACTCTGTGCCAGGTTCTGTACTAAGCTTTAAGTGCATTACTTTACTTAATCCTTACAACCTGTGGGGTAATTCCTCTCATTTTACAGTTGAAAAAAGTGAAGTTCAAAAAGGATAAACAACTTTGTCAAGTTCAAAAGGCTGGGTAAAAGGAATAGAACACTGCAGGAGGCTCTACTGTAAATCTGCAATTTTTTTTTTACCAAAAAGTTTTGTGGCTTTTTGTTGGAAGATATTTCTCCCAGGTTGGTAGATTTTCAAAAATATTTGTTGCTGAAGTACAAGATACAAAAGAGATGATCCCATTCCCAGGAGGGAACGTTGAAGGTTTGGGGAGAAGATGAAGAGGAAGTTTTAGACACACTGAGTTTTAAGTTTTGTGGGATTTACAAGTGGTGATGTCCAATCAGCCACTGGATTTATAGATTTAGAGATAAAGATTTTGGAATTATATAGTTTATAATCAAAGTCACTGAGTGTAGATGAGCTCAAGGAAGTGATAAAAGAGCGAGAAGCATAGAAGGTTTTGGAAAGAACTTTGAAGAGGGCCAGCACTTAAGCCATACATACTGTAAAGACTCAAAAGGCACTGGAAAATATGAAATTTCAGACTTCAATGTGAAAGTGTTTTAAAGAGGTCAGTAGTATCAAATGCTGCTGAGAGATCAAGTACAATAAAGACTGGTAAGTATTCAGTGGATTTAATAATATAACCTTGGTAAGAGCAGGGTTGGTTGTGTGATGGGGCAGAAGCTAAACTGAAATGTACTGAGGAAGGGAATGAGAACTGAAATGGAAAGGGGACTATAGACACCCTTTTGGAAAAGTTTGAAAAGAGCAATAGAGAGATAAAGTGGTAGGTGAGGGGGGAAGTGAAATGGAGGAAGGATATATATATAGCTTTCATAAATATATGTGTGTGTATTTATTTAAATTTTGATTGTGATAAAATACACATAACAAAAATTACCATCTTAATCATTTTAAAATGTGCAGTTCAGTAGGCATTAAGTTAAACATTTACATTTTTGTGCAAAAAATATCCAGAAAGTTTTCATCTTGTAAAACTGAAACTCTGTACCTATTAGACAACAAATCCCCATCTCCCCCTTCCCCAAACCACTGGCAACCATCATTCTACTCTCTATTTCTATGAATTTGACTCATATAAGTAGAATCATACAGTAGCTGTCTTTTTTTTTTTTTTGGACCTTGTTAATTTTCTCTATTGTTTTCTACTTTGTTGATTTCTTTTTTTTTTTTTTTTTTTATTGAAGTAGAGTTGATTTACAATGCTGTGCCAGTCTTGGCTATACAGCAAAGTAACTCAGTTATACACATACAGACATTCCTTTTTTTATATTCTTTTCCATTATGGTTTATCACAGGATAATGAATATAGTTCCCTGTGCTATACAGTAGGACCTTGCTGTTTATCTATTCTATTTGCAATAGTTTGCATCTGCCAATCCCAAAGTCCCAGTCCCTCCCTCCCCCTTGGCAACCACAAGTCTGTTCTCTATGTATATGAGTCTATTTTTGATTTGTAGATAGGTTCATTTGTGCCATATTTTAGATTCCACATAGTAGTTGTCTTTCTATGATTGGCTTATTTTACTTAGTGTAATGTCCTCCAAGTTCATCCATGTTATATCATGTATCAGAATGGAAGGATATTATTTTAAGATAGAGATCAAAGTCTGTTTAACTTCTGAAGAGAAGAACACTGTGACAAGGATATTTGAGGATGTATAAGAAAAAGGGAAGAATCTATGTGTAAGATCCAGAAAGAGGTGGCAGGGGATGGGATCCCTAGTATGGATGGAAGAGTATTGTGATGCAAGGAAAGGAGGAAATGATGAGTATATGTGTATAAAATAATTTTTAAGTGAAGTGCTAATTAAGAGAGTTTTAACATAATGGCTTTCAAATGTGTGAATGAATAAAAGAATGAATGAACAAACATTTTTATTCTATGGGTACATATTATAGAACTCACTAGTTATCTTTAAAATTCTGGCCCTTGATCAGGGTAAGGCTAGATGAACATTTTTATCCTTGGAAAAACACTTTAAGGCCTGCATTTTATTGATGGCAGTCAGCAGTGTCACTTTTCTTTACAAGGAACAATATTTAAAGGTGTAATATTTACTGTCTTAGATTGACAAACATTATTTTCTAACGAACTGCTCTAAAAGACTTAGCTCGTTACTTTTTTATATAATTGTGACAATGGGAACCACTGAACACATACCTACTAAAGATATTTCAACTGAATATTAAAAGAGTTGATTTTAGCAAAATTCTTACCTACAGTTTCTGGTCTGAGAGATGTAATGGATACCTCTGCTCCAATCAGTCCAAAGAGAAGGGGCTGAAAGATGAACCAGGCAACTGCTATAACCTTTTCAACGTCTGCCTAAAAGGAACACAAACACACCCAAACAGACTTCCATTATATGAATTTAGAAGTTCTAAGAATTTTACTAATTTGAAATTTGAGTCAATTTGACCTGAGATAGCCTTTACCTCTGTAGCATCTATAAATAAGAAGTTAGCTAGAAGAGAGTAAAAAATTGCGCAAAGATATTTCTAACACAATGAAGATATATGAGGTACTTTAGTGTTGGTTTACAGATAAATGTTAATTGTAAAGAGTCTTACAAAGTAATCTTAGGACTTCTGCATCTGAATACACAATCTGTGTGTGTGTGTATTATAATGAATAATATTATATTAATTATATTATTATTACATTATTGCATAGTTTAAAATTTTGTTAATTTTCATTCAACAATATGATTTAAAGACCTTATATCAGTGCATATATCTAGATATTCACCTCATAATTGCTGCATAGTAATCTGTGGTATGGAAGTACCATAGTTTATTCAATCATTTCTTTATCGATAGGCCTTTAAGTTGTTTCCAATTTTTTCTTTATAAAAAAATACTGTTTGTGGATATCTCAAATCATGCACAATGATAAAATACAGGTATAACAAAGTGCTGTGCCAGTTATTAATTTATTGCTCTTTGGCTCCAAATCTGCCCTTCCTTGTTTCTCTGCAGAAAATGGAGCTGGGCCCTTTAAATATTTCACCTTTGCCAGCTGGTACCATATTAAATATTGTCAGTAGAAGGTGCTGAAATATACTGCAAGAGAAGGAACTCTGCCTGGTTTCTGTGGCTCTTCCCAGCAAGATCTTCCAGCACAAGGCTCCTGCAGTCCAGGTGGCTTCTCCAGTGCCAGGCTTTTACCGTGCATGGTGGCCAGCAGCTTTCCTCAGCTGACACCTGGGGTGGTTTCGTAGCCACCTCCCTTGGGCCATATACCTCCCCATGCACCCTAGAGGGTGGATTTCCTATAAGTTTGGAGAGTAGATTTCTAGTAAATTTTGTAGGTAGGGCACCATGGTGATTTCTGTGTCACCCAGTGAACCAAGGCTCTAACAAGGTCTGGATTCTCAGCCCTGGGGGAGGGAGTAGTGAGGTGAGGAGGAGAGGTGGAAGGGTGTGCTTTATCTCAGCCCTAGGAGTTTATAGCTGCTATTCCTTTATTATTTAGGGGTCTCTTTACATCTTACAAGCCAATCCCTTGTTAACTGATCCCCAGGATGGTTAATAATAAGCTTCCCTATTCCACGTTACCATGTGATTTCTCTTTCCTTAGAAGATCCTATTTGATATAAGCATAACTTTATAACACATAATGCAAACATCCTAGGAAAAGACTGACACAGTTGACCATGCAAAACTAAAATGTCTGTGGCAAAATAAACCATAAAAAAGACAGTGACAAACCAGCAGAAAATAACTGTACTATGTGTAACAGAATAAGGAACAATGTCCAATCAATAAGAAAAAGATAGAGACCCTAGTAGAAAAATGGGCAATGCATATGCACAAGTAATTGTACAAGAAGAAACACAAATGGCCAAAAACCCTGAGACACTAAAACTCAGTAATCAGAGAAACACAAATTAAAATGATATACCATATTTTTGGGGGAGGGGGTAATCACACTGAAAAAAACACTAAAAAAGTTTTAACAATGTAAAGTATTTGTAAGATTGTGAGCAAACTGAATAATTGGTAGGAGAGCAAACTGACAATGCTTTTTTGGAGGGCAATTTAGCAGTACCCATTACAGTACCTAAGAATTCACATTTAACAGATATTTTCAATCAACATTAAGAATCTTTATTTTGGGGGACTTCCCTGGTGGCGCAGTGGTTAAGAATCCGCCTGCCAATGCAGGGGACATGGGTTCGAGCTCTGGTCCGGGAAGATCATACATGCCGCAGAGCAACTAAGCCCGTGTGCCACTACTGAGCCCACGAGCCACAACTACTGAGCCCATGTGCCACAACTACTGAAGCCCGCATGGCTAGAGCCCATGATCCATGACAAAGAGAAGCCACTGCAGTGAGAAGCCTGCACACCGCAACGAAGAATAGCCCCAGCTCGCTGCAACTAGAGAATAGCCCGTGCATAGCGACAAAGACCCAACGCAGCCAATAAATAAATAAATTAATTAATTAATTTTTTAAAAAAAATCTATATTTTTGGACCACATTTTTACCCTTACAATTACATGTTCTTAAGGATATGCACTTCCATATATGTATGGAACTCTGACAAAGGAGGATTACATTGTTTCTCTATTTTCTTCAGTTATTATTTCTGATATGTTTATTAGGGTGAAGATTCTATTTCCTCTTAGCTTATAAAGACAGCATCTGTGAGGGGATTCGTTGATTTATTTATATAATTCTATTCCTCTATCATGAAAAAACAGTTATGTTTCTACATCATAAGGAATCAGATGATGAATGAGGTTCAAATTCTGCCACCCACTAACTGCAAGCCACTTGCCCTTAGCACCTCATTTGTCTCATCTGTAAAATGAGAGGTTTATATTAGAAAACATCCAAGATCCTTTATCATTTAATGACAGTGACTAGTTCTGCCCCAACAGGTCCAGTTGCCACCCTTCCACGTATCTTTAAATTTTACTTTTGAATTTAATTTTTAGAGTATATCGTAGCTAAAACTAGGACTTTCATTGATACCCACAGTTGTAAAGAACAAAATTCAACTGTATTAACTTTAGGTTACTTAGCCTTTTGTTGCCAGGACTAATTGTTTAAGGAAGGTCCTCAAAAATATTTCATGTATTCAGAACTCCAATGAGAGCAGAAGTCCTAAAGAGTTTTCTCTATCAAATTATTTTTACTTCTAAACTGTAGACTAAAGCCATGATTTGTATTTTGATTGTAACATTTTAGACTAATTGAACATCAGATATAGGCTTACATATTATATAATTTAAGAAAGGGAGAAGAGTCACAATATATCTTCTTGTGGCTTTTTCATAACTTCAAAAACAAAATGAATTTGTTTATAAAGAAAATGGAGCCATAGAATAAGCTAAGTATAAAAGAAGATGAGCCAAGGGGAATGAAGATTGTGTTGTCCATTGAAAGTTAAGGCCACTTTATACATCTCTATGCATCAATGGTAAGAATCTTCAAAAATATAAATCACTTTCAAGGATGGACAAAAGGAGAAAGTTAAGAGAAATGAAGGTTTCATCATGGGTTAAATATCTATGTAAGTGGACACTTCTCTTCTTAGACAGAAGAACAATTCAAGATTCAGAAGATCCAGAATATAACAGAAAACAAAATCCCATAACTATAAAGGTCATCTAGAAGCACTGAATTTGAAAATAGATGAAAAAACAGATGACAGGCTTAAAAAAGGTGAGTGCATTTGAATAAAATAAAACAAATGGTTAAGATTAATGATTATATGGAAAACAAAGCAGAAGAGTAAGAAATAACATCAGAAACTACAGGCACAAATGAATTTTATAAAATATTTTAGCTTTTCAAAGTATAACTCAACAACAGTATTACTATAGCACTACTGAGTTTACAAGTGTTTCATTTCCATTTCCCCAAACAACAGCCACAATTCTTTAGATGTTATTACTAGTCTCTTCATGTTACAGTTGAGAAAACTGAGTATTAGAGAAGGTAGGTGACTTTTTCAGGATTATACAGCTTGAAGCAGGATTGGAATCCCGGTCCCCATAACTTAAACTTTACGCTCTTTTTATAATGTTGTGCTGCTCTGGAGAGTGCCTGCCACATAATTGATTCAATGAAGATTCTTTTGCTTTCCTTTCTTTAGGGAACCAGTTTAATATATTCAAATTGTGTGTTCTCATCCTGACTCTGCCACTTACTGGCTTTGCGACTTTAGGCAGCCTATCTAGTATCTCTAAGCCTTGGTGTCCTCATTTGTAAAATGGTCTGATATCTACCTTTCAAGGTTATTGTAGAGAATACATGAGATGACGTATGTAAAACTTTACAAGAAAGACAACTTTAAGGAAAAAAAAGAACTACTGAGGAAAGGTCCTAATAAGAGATTCATAGATCTGATCACATGAAAGTATATGATATTTGAGTGTAAAAAATGAACAATATAAAAAGGCACAAAAATCTAACTTCATATGTATAGATGTGTGTATACACCACCAGGTGGTTCTGATGCATTCTCAAGTTTGAGAAACACTATTCTAAGCTGATGAGGGTGTAATGAGATAGGTACTTCATATATTACAGTGGAAAAGTAAATGGATACAACTCTAGAAAGCCGTTTGGTAATGCATGTCAAAAACCTCAAAATGTTCATATTATTTGACCCCAAAATTTCACTGTTAGAAATCTGGCCTAAGGAACTGATCAGAAATTGAATTTCAGCATAATTAAAAATAGCAGAGACTGGAAATCACCTAAATATTTAACTATAAGGAAATGGTTAAAAAAATTATGGGGCGTCCCTATGTGTGTGTGTATGTGTGAGTATGTGTGTTGTGTTTTGTATGTCTGTGTGTAGATAAAGAGATATACACAGGAGAGTAACCAGAGGTAAATATGAAAACAAGGTACCTAGTTCTTTCTCTGGGTTGTGGATTACATTGACTGTCTATGTAATCAACCAGGCTGCAGGTAATTCAGGCAAAGTTATGACAAATACATTCAAACAGATGCTTTGTTTCGGCTTTAACAATATTTTCCATATAACCCACACTATATTCTGTAGAACAGCGTAACTGAAACTCATCAAAGTTTCCCTTTCCCTCTTTGTTTTTCTATGCCCACAGCTAGTGACCACTTGTAGTAGGGATCAGTCTCCCCTTTGATTTCCCTGTTGCTAAAACTATTGCCCTATTCCAAATGACATGACTCTTTTTTGTTGTTTTTTAAAATCCTAGCATTTATGAACTTAATTTTAAATTGCAAAGTGTAGAAGTATAACGTTTTTAATATACGTGATATGTGTTATTCAAATAGATGTCAAAATATAGAAATGTGCCCTGTGCAATAATGCTACAGTTGTATTATAAGGGTAGTACCAGTCGCTTTGGAGTCAAACCTGAGCTTAAATCCCAGTGCCACTTTTTAATTTTGTGACCTTGGACATGTTTTTTAAGTTCTTCTGATTTACAGTCTCTATAAAATGGAAATGGTAATACTTTTTCAAAGTTTCTTTTGTGAAAATAAGTGAGAATACTCACTTAGTGCCTAGTATAAGGCCTTACAGAGTGGCAATAACATTTATTAGTTCCTTTCCCTCCTTTTACCCATGACAGGATAATATGAGTTGGTTGTTAATTTTTGAAAATTTTTAAGAGGTGACAACAAATAGCATTTTCCAGTAAAATTCAATTTGAAGAAACTTACTATAAGTGTATTTGAAATTTTTCCTGTTGAATAAATGAACAGAAATAAGCCAAAATATTTAAATAGTTTACAGAGCTGTTGGCTTTAGGTAGAGGAATTGTAAATGATCTTTTCTTTCCTTTGCTTTCTGACTTTTTTTATTTCCCAATATTTTAAAATGAGCGTATAGTACTTTCATACTCAGAAACAAAACTAATTTTATTTAAAAATTATTCTCTTTAGTAATTTATTTCTTTTAATACTGACAAAAGTTTACAATTAAGAAGTTAAGGGACAGACTCCAGTCTCAGTCACTATTTGGCTGCAACCTCATGAGCAACTCCAAGTAAGAATCACCCACCTGAGCCAGGTCTATCCACAGAAATGCAAGACAAATTAAAACAAAACAAAATTGTTGTTTTAAGTCATTAAATGTTGAGGTAATTTGTAACCCAGCAACTGACAACTGAAATAAAAAATATTTACAACAGCAAAAAAGAAACCAAACAATATACAAAAAAAAAGAAGTTAAGGGACAGTTTGTAGAATGCTAATGGCTGGCAAACTTCCCAGGTGTTGGATAAGGGGTCACAATGCAACTTTAGCTGCATCCCTTTACTGAGTGAAAACTGTGTTCTTGGTCCTGGGGCAAAGAAGTGGATCAGAGTGCTTCAAGGAGCAGGTGTATTAGTCCGCAGCCCAGACTGGGGTGGAAGACAGACAGTGGTGAGTCCTCAGAGAGAAGCTAGGGAGGCAGCACAGTCCTTTGTCCCGAGCTGAGATTGGACAGAAGACTGCCCACGATACGGGACAACCTTGCCTCAGCCCTCAAGAAAAGGGAAGCCATGGAAAAACAAATGTTTGATAAGAGCAAATGCTTATGAGAGATGAGGGATGACAGGAGTACCCGATTTATACGAGGAAGTTTGTTTACTTTTTAGCTTTGTTCTTGTTCGATGTTACATGAAATCAGAAAGTAGAACTGAATAATACAGGTGCTGCTGAAAAGAAAAAAAGTAGACCACCTGAAAGCCTTACAGCCAAGCCTCTGACAGGGCAACAAACCTAGGTGCCCATCTAGTGTCTAGAGCAGGGTTTCAAAGGGACTCTCTCCTATGCCTCGAAGTTCAATCCATCTCAGCACACTTTCCTGTGGCCTCAGTACCCTTGTTCACACAAGGCTCCAGGAGCCCCT
The DNA here is from genome assembly GCF_009873245.2 of Balaenoptera musculus. Taxonomy (NCBI): domain Eukaryota; kingdom Metazoa; phylum Chordata; class Mammalia; order Artiodactyla; family Balaenopteridae; genus Balaenoptera; species Balaenoptera musculus. Next base: position 104,499,850 of record NC_045789.1, read on the forward strand.
TCCAATCCTTCCCTCCTCTAAAGCAAGATGACTCACACTTATACTTGTCCTAACTTTATAATCACACTGTTAGAGAATGGAAGCCTCCTATCTGAATGCTATTTACCCACAAGGAAATTCTATCTCTAGTATATCTCTGCAGAGATTCCCATAATTGAATATGATTATTTATCTAATCTCAAGATTTATAACCTTCACATGTTTCCATATGGCATTATATTAAGCTTAAGTATTTTGAGCAGTTGTCTTTAGGTTTTCCAAAAGGATATATCTGCATTTAGTTTAGGTCACATACATCTAATTTCTTTATTAAACAGAATAGCACACGATCCTGTCAAGTTCAAATCTACAAAAACGTATTTTAAAATTAAAATAAATAAATGGCAATCAGCTAATTTCCATAATACATATGAAGAAAACAGATAATCTTAATGATCTTGAAACTTGGTAAGAAAAACCAAAACAATCTCATAAAAAATAGGCGCAAGCTTTTGAATACACTGGCAAGTAAACATATGAAAAGATGATTAGTTTCACTCATAAAGAAATGCCAACAGATCAGCAATGAGATACATTTTTCACCCATCAGATTAGCACAATATCCGAAGACTGAAAATAGATCAGAGAAGCAGATTCTCTCACATACTGTTGGTGAGAATGTACATTGGTACAGTCTTTTAAAAGGGCAAATTGATGTTATCAAAAGTATCAGTGTGCACAGTCTTTCAAAGAGCAATCCTATTTCTAGAAATGTATCCTATAGATAAACTCAATAATATGCTATAATTTATTAAATTTTTTCTCATTTTAATATTTCTGAAATTAGGATATCAGTTTAATTGGCAGCATTCTTTTTCTTCCTTGATAGCATGTAAAATAATAATAAGACTGGATAGTGCCTTAGTGTTTACTGAATATAGTATATGTAAGGGCATTTTATTGAAGCGCTTTTTGTCTTAGCAAACTAGAAACAATCTAATGTCTGTTAGTAGGAGACTGATTAAATAGAGTATAGCACAGCTATACAATGCAGTACTCTGCAGCCCTTACAAAGGATAAGGAAGGCAGCATGGAAATAGAACCATGGTATGTTTTAAGTAAGTAAATATGTTTTAAGTAAAGACCTTAAGTTCTAGATTCGTATGTAAGGGGAAAAGGATGTGCGTGTGTGAACTTGGACATACATTTACAAATGTATAGAAAATAGCTTTTATGATTAAATAATTTCATTAATTTGATGTTAAGAAAGTATCTGGAAAGAAAAAATTAATCTGATCAGAAAGTGATCATGAGCAGAACTTAAAATGAATTCACCTTTGCGCTGGCCCATCCCTTGCCTGCAAGGAAAGCCAGGACCAGCGTGCACAGTCCTCCTGACCCAGGGAAACCAAAATACAGGCTGCTGAACACAGCCAGCACAGACAGCCCCAAGACCAGGAATGCTCTCTTCCACACGAGCTTGTCCTAGAGGAGGAGAGAGGTTGGTTAGCTCAATTATTTCATATAACTGATTTCTAACTATTGGTTTTTCCATATTCAGGGCTTAGTAGAAAATAACAACGTCTGTGTCTGAGCATATAAATGCATGACATAACATTTACTTTCTTCTCCTTAGTAAAAGTAGAGTTAGCACATGTACAAATGTTAGGTTCCTCTCCCAGGAATACCAGTTATCCTTCTCTGCAGTTATCAAAGCAGAATTTCACAGGGCTAAATGCAACAGCAGAACAAAGCACATAGGCTTTGGGGACAGAGAGATCAGGGATAAAGTTTCAGCTTTTACACCACTGACATATGTAGTTGGCCATATTACTTAAACTCTTCAAGTTTTCTTTCCTCGTTCCCGAAAGCAGTTACATCACAGGGATTCTGTGAAGGCTAAAGATATGATATCTCTATTATTTTTAGGTTCTCTGTTCACTCTTTAATTTGATACTCTCCTGGTTTTTCTTTCTAAATCCTTGATTACCAAGAAGCTTTAAGAGGCTGTAGACAGAGTAGTTTTTCGTTGTTGATTTTTTTTCAACTTTTAATTTTATATTGGAGTATAGCTGATTAACAATGTTGTGATAGTTTCAGGTGCACAGCAAAGTGACTCAGCCACACACATACATGTATCCATTGTCCCCCAGACTCCCTTCCCATCCAGGCTGCCACATAACACTAAGCAGAGTTCCCTGTGCTACACAGTGGGTCCTTGTTGTTGATTTTTAAAGTCTCAGAAATGTGTACCTCTTTCCCTTCACTTTTCCCTGTTTGGCCTTTTAAACTTCTTGATTGCTTTAGAAGGCAGGCAGGCTTTTAGAAGTGCTTGGCTTGGAGGCGTGCAGGCTTTGGCGGTGGGTTACCTGAGTTCATTCCCAGCTCCACTGCTTTCTAGCTATGTGACTTTGTTTAAATCATTTCTCCCTAAGCCTCAATTTCCTCATCAGTAAAATGCTCATATTAACAGTACTCTTTTCATGAGTTATTGTCTAGAGTGCACTAGATCAGCACTTTCCAACAGAACATTCAGTGATGAAAGAAATGTCTGTATCTGCATTGCCTACGGTAGTGTTCTATATCTGCTATGGCCACATGTAGCTAGCGGCTGCTATACTGAACTAGTGGCACTTTATTGTACATACCACATCATTTTATACACGGTAAACAACAAAATGTAAGCTATCATTTTTCTCTTTATTTTGCTGTTTAATTAGAAAATCCTATAACTTTCTATTATGCATTCATAAAATCTACAATCTACAATTGAAGCTTTTTGCGCACAGTAAAAATTCAAACCAACATACATTCAAGTAATGTTAATATTAATGTTCTTATGTACAGTTCTACTTTAGTTAAGTTTCTAATTCCATTCAAAATGCTCTGAAATCTCAAAATAATGCCAGTTCTTCTAGGAAAAAAAAAGACTTTTATATGTTTATCTAAGAGACGAGGGGCGTAACGGAAAACAAACAAAACCTTTGTTTATTAAGAAATCACTGTGTACAGTAAAGGACTTTGATATCTTTGGTGAGAAATGTTGAACTATATGATATGAGATGATAAGGTTTGTCTATTTGATAGTATTAGAATCTAAGGTATTTTGGGACTTCCCTGGAGGTCCAGTGGTTAAGACTTCGCCTTCCAATGCAGGGGATGTGGGTTCAATCCCTGGTCGGGCAGCTAAGATCCCACATGCCTCGTGGCCAAAAAACATAAAACAGAAGCAATATTGTAACAAATTCAATAAAGACTTAAAAAAAAATGATCCACATCAAAAAAAATCTTTAAAAAAAAGTAAAAAAGAATCTAAGGTATTTTGATACTAAAAAAAGAGGCCCCCAAAGCCATTTTATATCTTGATTTAGTTGAGTATTATGAGTAATAATAAAATTAAAATAAATAAAAATATTAAAATTAAGATAAAAAGACATATTGTATTATTTTAGAATTGATGTTATTTGTTTTACAGTGAAATTTGAAGTATACAGAATATAAATTAGAGAAAAAAATTCCAGGACTGCATTAAAAATCTTATACATCCAGCCATCTTCATAAATCTCATAGACAGCACTAATATTGCAATGAGCAGTTTTAAAATGGGGGGCCATTTTCTAAATCACATAATTCACATCAGCTTTCAGGGGAGTGCTCTAGAATGCTCCTCCAATGACATGTTAGAGCACGACTTACCCACAGATTATTTTTTTTACCTGGTCACTGCTTGGAAAATACTGAATAAAAAATCCAAGAAGCAATCCAGTTGCCATACCAATTACCACCTCCAAAACTCCTTTGAGGACATTAAAAACTGTGGAGCCTTAAAAAAAACATAAAAACAAAAACTTGAGACAGAATTCTAAATCCATAAATGCACAGATGTTAATCATTAACATAAAGAGTCTAATTATATAGAAGGAAAAATGTACAGATCTTTCCTGTTTTCCACATTGTTAAGATGTCTAATAAAATGGGCCTACATTAAGAAAGGTATGCATATTATTGGAGATAAATTTAAAAATAGGCATAAGCTATGATTTGTGTACTTTTTGCTATGTTTACTTCAGTATAAATTTATATAATTTATTATTTCCTAAGAAAATATGAAAGATAAAATTCATAAATCAGGTCTAATTTGTTCTACTGTATTATATGCATAGGCTGGGTGAGCAGACAGATCTAGTATTCAAACTGCCATTTAAGAGCCTGATTTTTTAATCATAAATGCATATTGATTTTAGTAGCTCTAATATATACAGAACACAGTAACTTAAGAATTTGGCAATAATTAAAAAAAAAAAAAAAAAAAGAAAGAATTTGGCAATAAAAGTAAAATCTTTTCTTACTACAATGAACGTAGGGGACTTACTCCTTCTCAAATGTTATTTCTAAGATTAAATCTGAAAATAAATTATTTTTGAAATTGCTCCTGGAAGAGTCTTTATTTGTTGCTTAGCTTCTTTGAAATATCACAATATAGAGGTAAGTAAACTATATTTTCCCCCATAGCAAACAGGATTTAGGAAACTTTAATTTAAGAAAATCTTTGCTAGCACACTGTACAGAAAATTATATTAAAATTGCTCAATATATAAAGCCTTCCTCACAAACCGTTCTAAGAAAATATGTACTAACCAGTTATGTGGTTTCTTGTTATTATAATTTCGGGTACAGCATATGCCACCCGCAAGGTATGCCACTTTGACATAAGGATTATTTTGAGCTGAAGGCAATTGAGAAGAAACATATACAAGATAAGCTCTCTGCCTTCTCCCTATTTGCTTTTAAAAGAAGGACACAAATTTGTAAAGCTGTCCCTCTCCCCTCTCCATCAGGAATGACAGAAGCTAACCACTGAGGCAACGTGGAACCCTAATCAGCCGAGGGACAGCACCAGAGGAATCTACATAACGAAGTGCTGAAACCAGCCCTTATCTAACAATAGTTTGCTCATATATTTGCCTTTCCACAATTTGTTGCCTCTAAAAGCTCAAAGTCCTTTTCCTTTGTCTTGCACTTCTCTACAAAATTATTTTTCTTTGCTAAGATGCTTTATAAGCCCCAATTCTAACCACCCCTTGAGTTACTCACCACTGTGTACTCCAGTGTGTAAGCACGACGCACGTACATGCTAATAAACTTTTTCTCTTGTTAATCTGTCTTTGGTCAGTCTGATTTACAGGGTCCCAGCCAATGAACCTAAGGTGGGTAGAGGGGAAATAGCTTTTCCTCCACTACAGTTTCCATCATCTCTCTTATTTAAAAAAAATAATTACCTCTGTAGTAATTTTACTTAGCTAGGATAGCTCTCTGTTAGGTAATGGTGTGACTGTCAAAAGCATCTAGCTGTGATAGTAGCCTATGTCTTGAGCGAATATGGTAAATCATTTACTATAAATGTGTAGAAAGGAGCCAATTAGTTTCAGTCTCTGATATAGTAAGGTTGTTTAAAAAAAAAAAAGACTTCTTGGGCCCTACCTCTGAAAATTCTGATTCAGTAAATCTGGCAGGGCTTGGGATCCACATTTTAAAGAAGCTCCAGGTAGTTCCCATCCAAAAGGCCTAAGGACCACGTTTAGTGGGGCAGGGCAGTGGGAAAACAGCATTGTGGACTGGGAAGGTTCTTCAGACAGTCTACAGCCGGCAGCCCTGCAGACCCTCCTCATTGCCCTCCCTGCCCTGCTCTTCCCCATCCCCTGTGATTCTAATGCAAACTGTTGCTCTAAAGTCTTGGTTTCCATTCCCAGAAGTTCTAATTTAATTGGCCTAAGGCAGTGCCTACAAGAGTATTTTAAAAAACTCCCCAGGTAATTCTAGTATGCAGCTGAGGCTGAGAGCTGTTGTTTAAAAGGTGTATACCAGGAAAAGAGTGCAAACATACTTTTGGATAGGTAGAGCAGAGTTAAAAGAGAAAAAAGTGTAGATTTGACTTAACAGATAAGAGGGAATCCTTACTGGTTCTTGAACAAGAAGGTAACCTTACGAAAGCCATGTTTTTGATAAGATTAATTTAACCAGTGACATATGGCAGGGACTGGATGTAAGGCAACTTTGGGGCAACAGGAAGAGGCAAAGTTCTAGGTGCTCAGCAGAAATCATATATAACCCCCCAAAATGGGCCAATAACTACAGCGGGGTGGAGAGACTAAAAATACATGACTTTCTATGAAGGTGTGTTCCCACTAAATTACCTGAAGCTAAATTTAAGCTACAATTACATTTTGTCAATAATATGAAATTGCAAATCTTATTTCCCACTCTTGGACATGGATTAAAACATGAACTTAAATTTATGCTGTGCCAAAGGAGAGTAAAGGTACTGAATAATAGTGGGAGAGGAAAAAATGCCTTAAGTTCTTTTTCATTACTACTTAAAACATAATGCCTACATTTCAAACACTTGGTAAGTATGAAAAAGATGCCCATTAAAATCATTGCTGCTATTACCCACCAAATGTTAAAACTGTTCCTATTTTAGAAGAGTGCTGTTCCTCCCACTTGGCCTGCTGTCATTGTGCTCATTGAAAATCTACTCATCCCTTGTGTGAAGTCTCCAAGATTAAACTTTCCCAGAGGCTCCATGTAGAAGCTGTTTTAGTCCTTCTCTAAATCTTCTTTAAGTCCTTCTTTGAATCTCCCCTTACTGCACTTACCAAACTGCTTGAGCAGTCTATGTCTAGAGGGTGAAACTACTGGTCCCTTCCTAGTATGGAACTAAATCTTGGGAGGTGACTTTTTCTATTTTAATTTGCCTTAATTAATTATCAAGCAACTATGCCATGCTTGTAACACCACAATCTATGTTTCTAGAGTGCAAGAGAACAGCACGTTGTGAACGGATCCCTGTACCTGTGGAAAAGGCCATGCCCAGGCAGGTGTTGAAGCCAGTGATGGCCAGAATATCATCGAAGCTGCCAGCAGCCATGAGTAAGGTCGGGACGCCTTTTTCAACACCATAGCCTCCTTCCTGCAAAAGGAGCATTGAAGGCACCACGACAGCTGGAGATACAGCACCTAAAACAAAACTAAGCAGGCAGCGCTTTAGGCATTTATGACAGTATCTTACTCATTATTATTATTATTGTTGTTGAAAGTATAATAACCTCTACTCTTTTAGAGGTTACACTTTGGACAACTAAAGTCTTTCAGATGGGAGCAAAGCACCAACCCAGAAACATATACATATATGCGAGTTCTATAGAACACTTTTTTCAAAGTATGGCCATGGATAACCTGTATTAGAACTACTTAGGCTGCCTAAAAAGTTATATTTATGGGTGGTATAGAAGACCTAATGGGGTTAGGCCCCAGGAATGCCTTTTTTTAAAAACGAAACATTCATGGTATGAGGTTTGAAAAATATGGCCATAGACTTTTTGGATTGGAACCCAGTGACGTTAGGCCTTTTACCAGGATTGAGTATGTAAAATAAGACAACAGATTAGAAGGAAAAGGCCATAATGACACTGACAGTGACATTCATAATGGCAGCAGTAGTAACACCAGAAAGCATTTTATAGTGCTGACTACGTGCCAAACACCATTTTAAGCACTTTACATATATTAATTTAATCCTCACAATAACGCCATGAAAAAGCTACAATCATTATCTTTGTTTTGCAAATGAGTAAACTGAGGCACAGAGAGATTAAATAACTGGCCAAAGATTGCATAACGCAAAGTCATAGAGCTGGGATTTGAATCCAAGCAGTATAGCTCCAGGGTCCTAACCCTGAGAAATAAGAACTTCTTACTTGTTGCATACTCACTAGTACTAAATTCTAAGTACTTTCATATCTATTTAATTCTCATGGCTTTTAACCATTAGAAATAAGAACTGACAGTGGACGGAAGAGATAGCAGAGCTATCTAATCAGACAGTCTGGTGACAAAAGAAGGAGGAAAACACTTCTGGGTGTTGATGACTGTTGATATATTTCTTATCCTTTATACAGACTTTGAAGTGAGATCTGGCATCTCTCTCACCAGTCTGGAATCACATATAGGTAAAAGATAATTACTTCTTCAATAGTTTAAATTATTATAATCACTGCAAAAGCTAGACATACACTATACACATATACTATAATTTGAAGTTATAATATTTAGATTATGCTGATACCGATGTATTTTTTGATGTCCTTAAGAAAATGCTATTACGTGTTCTCTTGTAAGGAATCAGGGAAAGCCCTAAATGTCTGTGCATATTTTCATACAATAAAGAAAAACCATTACCCCAGCATAAATCCCCATTGCCACGGTAAACCCATGAGGAAGTGGGCAAGAAGAGCAGATGCACACGCCTCCACAAGACAAGGACCCAAGGATAATCTTACACAAACACCCTTCAACTTCTTCAGGGCCTGAAATAGAAACATAGACATACTAAAATAATTCTCTAAAGACATGCAGAGATTATGACATTAAATGCTTTTGCTTCAATATTCAGCCCACATCTGGATCATCACAAATCTTCCAGGAATGTTCCACTTAGAACATCTAGTGTTCTAAGTGTTTAGAGACAGCTTATTTATTCCTCATAGCAGCCCTATGATATAGGTAATATTATGCCCATTTTGTAGATGTCCTCATCTAAAAAGGCTCAAGTTAAAGTGATTTGCCTATGATCATGACACTGGTGAGCTGTGGAGCTAGGTCTGCACCCAGGCAGGCTGCTTCCCGAGTCTGTGCTCATAATCCCCACGCTAGCTGATTTAACCCTCTCAGTGTCAGCTTTATTTACAATTTATGGTCCCAAAATGAGGCTTGGGTGAAAACCTCCGTCCCCCAAAACATGCATTTCTAAATCAAAACATTCCAAAAATTCATTCCTAATGAAAAAAAGCATTTAAAAAAACTCATACTTGAGACTCATTCTACATAGGAGGCAGTTTCCTGAGCCAGTACAGTTAGCCCTAAACTCTTATATAGGGCTTCGCATGCCAAAAATATGATGTCTTCTCTCTCATGACCATAAGTTATAACTATGGCCCATATCTCTGTCAGAGAAAAGGGGGGGCCTTTATTCTTGGTGCTGTCCCCGCACAGTAACTCCACCTTTCTCCAAGAAAGAGTATGGGAACATCTTCTGGGGAGAGTTCTGCATGAAACAGATTCTCTTCTCTTCTTGAGAATGTCATGCACAATGCCCACTTCCATTTCCCAAAGCTCAGTGATTCTAAACACTGGCAGTGGTGAAGGAACAAAATTCCTAGTCAATAATTAGAAATTTGTACTTCATACATTTGAATCAAGCCCAAGGCCAGCGCGAACCAATATGACAGCCAGGGCTATGCTTCTCAAAGCAGAAGACCACTTGTGCTTGATCTGTACGTTATCACTGATGACAGGGATATTTCTGATGAGAAACCCAGCAAGCAGCATGCCTAGAATGGAAAAGTCAAACAACTCTTTAGTTAGTTTTCAAGTACAGGCAATAGGTTTTGGCACTTTAGCTGTGAAAGAGACTACCCTATAATCCTAGGAAATACTTCCTTTTTTGCTTACTCGTTAGGTGAAATTAGGTTAAGCTTTTAATTAAAATAATATAATAAATTAGAGGAGCTAAGACAAGGCTTTAATATGAAGATAAAAACAACAGATTAGAATAATTAATAATTCCTAAATAACTGAACCTGAAAGGGAGAAACAGGATGCAGTATTTGGATAGAAAGTGTGATCAAATTCTAAATGTAAAATGTTTTAATACAATGTCCAGGGACTTCCCTGGTGGTGCAGTGGTTAAGAATCCGCCTTGCAATGCAGGGGACGTGGGTTCGATCCCTGGTCGGGGAACTAAGATCCCACATGCCGCGGGGCAACTAAGTGCACGTGCCGCAACTAGTGAGCTCACGCGCTCTGCAGCCCGCGCACCACAATGAAGATCCCGCGTGCCACAACTAAGACCCAACGCAGCCAAAAATAAATAAATACAATAAATATTAAAAAAAATACAATGTCCAATTTAGTCATCCCTTTGTGTGCAACTAGCAAAGAGCTCCTGACATTTATTGGCTATGTCAGATTACCTGAAATGTCAATAAATACCTATACGGATTCCATTTTACCTTCAAACAGGATAATTTAAGGAAAAAAACCCCCACATAACCTGCTCTGCAAAGGCTTAAGGTGAGTTATGATGAAATGGACATTGCTCTGTCATGTCAGCTGGTGACTCTTTTTTCATTCAGCCACTCAACATTCACCAAATGCCTTCAGTATTTTAGATACTATAATAGGCACTAGAGATATAATAATGGACAAAAACTGGGTACTACACCTCAACAAGCTTTCAGCCTCTAGGGGAGCGAGACAAATTGACAATCTGTATTTTATGGAAGCACGAGGAGGTATTGCATGAGCTGAGACGGGAGGGGTGAGTCAGAGGGGTGCAAAGAAGGAGAAAAGGGGTAAAGAGGCCGGGGAGTTGAAAAGTTTCTGAAAGAGAAAGCAGTTTCTTCCCAGGTATGAAAAAGAAGTGTGACATTCTAGGAACTGCAAGTAGCTGAGTGTGACAGAGGAAACTGAGTAGTTTGTGAGGGAATCCTGCCCTCAATGATAATACCACATGCCCATGCAAAGGGAAAGACTTCTCCGGCGGATACTGTGAGGCTTCTACCCTCCGTGCTCCAGCACTACCCTCTTCTCACCATGTCCTTATAAGCACCACCCGTTATATGACTGGACAAATTTACTAGTGTTGGGATGTTTTGAATGTAAGCTATGAGAATAGAAAAGAATTACCGGTGTGGCTTTTTGTGACTTGCTCCAGACACCGTCAGGTAAAGGAGCGTCACTCCCACGCATCTTTCATCACTGCCACTTAACCTGGAAGAAGGTCTCTAAGCTCTGAATTCTGCAGTCATGGTCTTTCTAGAATTTGTGAAAACATAAACTAGCCTACAATAACTATTTTTAAAATAATAATGAGAAGAATAATATATGCTTATGGTAAAATTAAAAATTACTGACAAGGGTAAAGTGACAAGTATATGCCCAACCCCAAGGGCAACTTTTGATCTTCATTCCCCAAAGGTTTTCATTGTTAAGGATTATTTGTGCCTTTCCAGAAAGTTTCTATACCTATTTAAGCATGCCTGTGTGTGTGTGTGCTTTTGTGTGTGTGTGTGTGTGTGTGTGTGTGTGTGTGTGCTGGACACAAATGAAAGCATATTTATATACCATGGTATAATATTTCCCCATTTAACAATATATCCTGGATATATTCCCACTGATATATATATTTGCCTTATTTTATAATAGTTGTAATAGTATCTCATTGTTTGGAAGTACCATAATTTTGGAACCAATTAATGGACTTTAAGATTTTTCATTACAAACAGTGCTGAAATGAGCACAGTTCATACATCAAGTATTTATTAAGTGCCCACTACATGCCAGACCCTTATGATACCCTGCTAATACAGATATCAGCTAGACCAACATGGTCCTTGTCCATATGGAGCTTACATGTTTGTAGGTTTGCGTAAGTATATCCACAGGATAATCCCTAGCAGTGGAAATGTTAAGCCCTAGGGTACAGGCATATTTCATTCTCATAGATATTGATGAATTACCAAGCCCAAAATGCTGCACTAACCTTATATTTCATTAATACGTCAATAGTTCCTTACTGAAACTTAAAATGTGGATCTAAACCAGTCCTAAATTAATTATAGCATATAACTTCCTGGAATCAAAAAGAATAATAATCTAACAAGAATTCAAAAATATGTTAAGAGGGCTTTTTTTTGGAGTTTTAGGGGGGAAGGGAGCATTTTTTTGTTCCCCAAATGAATGTGAAAATTTCCCTGGGACCCAGTTTCCTTTGCCAATGGTCTGGGTTGCTCTGGCCACCTGATATGGACTTGGCAGGCATCTTCTTCTTGCCTCTGAGCCCACGTTGGCCTCTCCCTCTCACGTAGGTTGTGGAGGAAAGAACACCTCCTTTGATTGAGGACTATTCTTCTTTTTTTCTTAATTTGTATTATGGAAATTTTTTTCAATTATAATTTGCTTCAAAAAAACTTGGGAGTAGATGAAATAAGATTGGTCATGTATTGATAACTTTTGCATATTTAAAAAGATTTCCATAATACAAATTAAGAGAAAAAAAGAATAATACCCCTCTATTAGGAAAGGTGTTCTTCTCCCCACAACGAAAGGAGAGGCCCATGTAGGCTCAGAGGCAAGAAGGGAACATCCAAATCAAAATCAAGTGGCCACATCAGCCCAGACCATGGGCAAAGGAAAGTGTTCCAGGGCAATTGTTTTCCCGTTCATTTTGGGAATAAATAAATTCTCCTTCATCCTCTATCTCTAGCAATTATTTCAATGAGCTTATGAAAATATAGAACAGGCAATCATCACACATATTCTGTCTTAACAAGTCTTTATGGATTCAGATAATGTTTCGGTTTTGGTTACTGGCCCCACTACAATAAAAAGTGGTAAACTTTTTTCTATCACAAGTGTAACACTACAAAAAGGGATGCTAAGATATATAACGTATGTGATCTTTCAGAATAATTTCAGTTACCCCAGGAGATTTCATGTGATCTCAAAGCCCAAGTCTGTACCACTTGGCAATGTGGTGTACTTAGTTTGTTGTAATATTAGGCATAGAATGGAAAAAAAAAAAGATGAGGTATAAAGGGTATTTTCATGGAGTCTAGAACAGCAGTCTCAACTTAGGTTGCATATTAGAATCACTTGGGGAACTTTTAAAAATTCTGATGCCCAGGGCATATGCCACATCAATTAATTCAGAATCTCTGGGCATCAGCTTTTAAAAGACTTCACGAGGTGATTCCTGTGCACAGCCATGTTTGAAAACTTATGATTAGCTTATTACAAATGCAGAATCTCAGGCCCCACCCTGATTCTGTTTAATTAGAATCTGCATTTTAACAAGGTCCCAAGGTCATTTTTCTGCATGATAAAGTTTGAGAAGCACTGATTTAGATGCATGAGTCAGCAAACATTTTCTGTCAAGGGTCAGATAAGAGATATTTTAGGCTTTGTGGGCCACAGGGTCTCTTTCACAACTTCTCAGCTCTGCCATTGTACTCTGTAGCAGCCACAGACAATATGTGAATGAATGAGCATGGGTGTGTTACAGTAATATCTTATTTACAAAAGAGGTGGATTGCCAACCCTTTATCACAGCATACAGGCATATTTAGAAACAACTCATTTCAACAATAATTCAATTAATAACTTTACAGAACAAAAAGCACTCATGATAAATAATATGAATTAAGCAAAATAACTTTATTTTTACCTAAAATTGAAAAGTATATTGAGAAATAGTGCATGGTCAAATGTAAATAACTCTACTTCTTTTTATATTTAGCTTCAACTGCTGACCACAAATTCAAAAGCAAGTAATTTTGGTCTTTGTTAGCCAGTATTGATTGTCCTCACTAACATAAAATAACAGGAAAAATTTTTACTCAGGAAATGTGTGCAAATATATATGTGTAAAAGATATGTGATTTTTAAATAAAACTTAGTGATTTATAAATCTGTTAGAAATGGACACAAAATGCCTTTTGTGGTATAATGAAAGTGGTAAATTAAATTTTGTAATAGGGAATTCTTTGAAGAAACGTTAAAGATATAATGTCCAGTGTTAAGACTAACTTTCATGTGTTTCATGTTTGGACAGTTCTCATGGCCTCTGGAAGAATATTTTTGGCTAAATTATTTTAATAAGCATGATAATACAATACACCCAATGGTGTGCTGGTAAATGCTTAATAAGTAGCTGTCCAAAAAAGTGTGTGTGTATTTATATTTATATATTTACATATTTATTATAAATTTTACTGATATAAAGGATGTGCAGAATACAGTTTATAAATACGCAACAATCATCGCTGTAAATTCTATATAGCCAATTGATTCTCATAGAATGCTTTCATTGTGTTTCATTGTTGAACTCCATATCCATAACCAACTACAGTTGCAGTTCAACAATGAATTGACAAAATCAGATTACAAATAAATGCTTGACTACTATCTGGCTTAGCAAAGAAGTCATTCACATTATGACGAGCGAGTATAGTGTCACCATGAATATCGGTTGATAATTTTGTTTATGTTAATGAGTAAGACGAAAATGAACCAATGAAAATGCATGTTGGAACTTCACTTGTCAGTGATGTGAATGACTAACAATATAGTAAGCTCTGATTTGTAGCACTTGCTGATTTCTGTCTTAAAGATACTTCCACCATGGCTGATGTTAAGCTACCAACATGGTGTCAAAGAATGTGGATTTAGGAAGAGAGCATGAGAGGCACACCATTATATATTATTTCCATAATATGACTTAAATATGACTTACTCTGAAGAAAACAGGATGTGTTTGGCACTTACCCAGAAGGGGAGGCAGTGGAGGTAATGTAGGTAACTTAATGAGCCCCAAAAGTTTACCTCCAATGACGGCACAATAGAATAGGATTATAATTCCGAACAGGTTTCCTCCAGGAAGACATTCAGGGCCAGTAATTGACCAAACTATAGCCCACAGAAGAACCACCATGGTAACTGAAATAAATGAGGAAAACTAGTTTCTACCAACAAGTGGTCATCTGCAGGTTTTAATATAAGCATTAAAAAAAATGAATACACATACAAATATTTATAATCATGTGTAAGTTTTAAAGAACATCAGTAATATAAAAAACTGGGTAATTTCCAACTACCTTAAAAAGTAGGATATTACCAGTGCCTTTGAATCCACCTGTGTGCTCCTCCTAATCCCATCGCCCATCTCCTTTCACACTGCCAGAAGAAACTACTATCTTGGATTTTTTTTTAACTATTCCCTTATTTTTCCTTATAATTTTACCATAAATATTCATTAGTTAATAAAAAGAGAAACAGTCACTATCTATATCCTCTTCGCAGAAACATGAGAACACTTTAACAATCACACTCCAGTATTTTAGTTCTGCCTTGAATTAAGCATTATTGTTTAATTTATTGTTTAACTATTGCTTCTTTTCTATTGTCAATGTTTGTTTAGAATTACCCACATACTTACCTTTCTTTTGATCATCATTCATTATGGCATCTCAAACCTTTCATCTGGACAATTATTTTGTTGCCTGAAGTATTTCCTTTAGGAGAGGCATGTCTGTTAGAATGTGAAATATGTTTCCCTGTTTGAAAACCTTGTGTTCTACAAAATTGTACACTGACAATAGAAAGGCACATGGAAAAAAGAGAGTTGGGCAGACTACTCACAACTCAAAACTTGTGACCAAAACACTAACAGGAACAACAATGATCCTAATAAAAGTACCAGCACAGTTAAATCTCCACTAATATTTGTATCTCCCATAGTCAACCTCTTCTTTGCAGACTTAAAACACTGGAACCGCACTTACTATTTCAAGATGCAGAACCTTGAGAGCATTTGCTCTAAACAGAGAGTAGTTCCAGCAAATCCTATCCAGACTGTAGCCTTCTCCATCAATCAAATGGTTTGTTGTTGTTAATGTTTTGTTTTGTTTTGTTTTTTATCTGAGGTCAGTGTTGGCAGCTTCTTCATCACATGTGGCTTCATTAGACAGCTTCATGTCGTGGAAAGTTTGTCTTTGACGTCCCTAAGAGAACAACTAACCGCCTCAAAAGAAGGTACTTACACAGGGTGCTCAGCTTTTTAAAAGGCTTTATCTTTAAAGTTAGTAAGTCTTTATCTTTAGTTGTAATAAGGTATATACCTGATCTTTTTTGGGGGGAGGGTTCAATTCACTTTGTACTTATCTGCTATTGTTCGATGATGTTAAATATTAATATGCCAGGAAAAATTATGTACAAAAATGCAAACTCCATATTACACTGACACAGTTCCCTATTTACCATCGCATATAAACTAATTCATGGTACAGAAACACTCTGTAGCAGAGCATGCTATATTTCTCATGAAGATCTGCTGGTAGCAAATTTTTATTTATCTGGAATCATCTTTATTCTCATTCTTAAAAGATAGCTTATCTATGTATACAATTCTAAGTTGAGAGTTACTTTCAGTTCCTTGAAAATATTATTCTTTGGTTTTCTGTCTTTCATTACTGTTTTGTAAGTCTAATTTCAGCTCTTTTAGGGAATTCTTTTTCTTTGGTTGGTTTTAAGATCTTTCTTTTCCTTCAGCTTTCTGCAAATTCAGTATATGTTTAGGAATGGCTTCCTTTTGGTTTGCTTAGGATTTATGCTTTTTATAAATTCTGTATTTCTTCAAATATTTTATCTCCCCCATTCTTCCTATTCTTTTTTTTCCGGAACTATGATTAAACAGTCACACTCGCCTCTCTGCGTTGCTAACCCTAGTTTCATATTTCCCATCTTTGTCTTTGTGTATTGCATTGTACATAATCTCTTCAGATCTATTTGCTAGTTTACCAAGTTTCTTTCCACTTACTCTGCTGTCTATCCACTGTTTTAAATTTCAATTACTGTACTTTATTTTTCATCTCTAGAACTTCAGTTTGGTTCTTATTAAAATCTGTTCATTTTTATAAAGAGTTGTTTTGTACTCATATTTGCTATTTCCTCTTTAGCTTCTTTACAGATATCAAAAATATTTTATATTCTATTTTCTGATAATGGAAAATGTTGCAATGTTTCCTTGTGCATTTATTTGTGATTTTTTGTTTGTTTTCTTGCGACAGTGAGCTCTTCCTTGCAACTGTATCTCTGGGAATTGCTGGAGCCTTAGGCTGAGTCTGACTTTTTCCAGATAGGATTTGCTTTTACCATGTGTTTAGATGCTTACAAACTGGGACCACTTTTAGATATACGTTCAGTTTGAGTTATTTTTCTGTGAATTTGGAGCACAAATCAGAATGAAGTTACCCATTTTTAGTGGAGACTCTCCCCTCCTCCAGCCAGCACCACAGTTTAGACAGACAGGTTTAGTTACTGGGCCCCTCTGCAGGGCAGGTTTACCTCAAATCCACCATCACATTGGGTTCCGACTTTGTGTGGGTGAGGGAGAATGATTTCTCCTATGATACTTCTCCCAACCTGGGTGGCTCTAGCAAAGCCTCCTATACTCTCTTGGTTCTCAAAATAAATCTCAAGTTCATTGGTGTTTTGCAGAAGCCTCTGGAGAGAAGGCCAGCTTGAGTGTTTATTTATCTCTCCTACTTATAATTTGTTTTTGGTGTCCGATGACTTTCTGTTTTCTTGACAGATAAAAGGTATATTTAAAAAGACTTAAACTATTTTCAGATGTTTTCACTGGCATAAGTGAAAGGATTATTCATTGAGTCTCCTCTACATATTGCTAGAGATCATGTCCAATGTCCTGTTTTTTAAACCCTTACAGAATTGTTCCAGGTTTTCTAGGCTTATGATGCTATTACAACAAAATAACAAAGGGGCCTTCAGTATTTCCCAATTGGCTATAGGGGCTGAAATTTCTAACAGGGGCTGAAATATAATGGGAAATCAGGAATTGCCAGCTACTAACTTGTATCTTATCACAGCATAAACCTAGTTTTATACTAATTCAGAAAGGTAGAATTAAGGGTTTTCTTAATTACTTTTTCTTTTGAATTTTATTTATTTTTTTATACAGCAGGTTCTTATAGTTATCTATTTTATACATATTAGTGTATATATGTCAATCCCAATCTCCCAATTCATCCCACCACCACCCCATCCCTGCCACTTTCCCCCCTTGGTGCCCATACGTTTACACTACTTTTTAAAAAAAACCTCTAACTTTCCTTTTCCTTCCTCATATTCAAAATGAAATTCTAAATACATAGTGAGTGTACATGTATAAGGTTTCTCTAAATCATGTTTAATTCAGTTAATAATTTATTTCTTATCTACAATTTTGAACAATAGTATTTTCACATGTAAGATTTACTTCTTAAGAAGAATACTTTGCATGATGAATGGTCACAGGAAGGAGTACAGGGAAAAAAAGCAGTCTTGTAAGTCTCGGAAACAGAAGTATAAGAAAACAAGTGAGAGGTGTTTATGTATCGTGAGTCCCCATTTCTCAGGCAGCTTTAAGGACAATGATTATAGAATTTTATAAAACTAGTCTCCAAATCACATCATTCTTTTATACCCCGTTCCTTAATGCAATCCATATCCGTTGTAGTTTATATGTTTTAACTAGAAATGTGCCATAACTTGAACGGTGAAAATTTAAGAAAATAAAAAGAACAGAAAAGGTATTAAATTATCTGTTGCCTTCTCAACTAGTGTATATTCTGGAACCTGGTTTTCTCTACATGTTTTACATAAAGTTTGAGATTTTTTTTTCATGCTAGTTTAGAAACTTACCTATTTTCATTAAAAACATATCTAGAGCCTGAAGTATAATATAACGTATCATACTTGGCTTCCATTGTCCCAGTGGCAAATGATAAAAATGTTTTTCAGAGCTCACAAATGAAGTATACGTATAAAGAAGTGAGCCTGATTTTTCAGTAAATATAACTTCTAGATCAAACATGTTACATTCTTCAACATATTTACTGGGGGAGGCCATATATTTAATGATGCTGTCATTCCTCAACACAATTTTTGAAACTGTCTTCAAATGTGCCTTTATAGAGAAGTTTCAACCCCATTCTCCTTTTTCTTACTATATTACACATCCTCCAATATACATGCAGTATACATGCACACACACACTTCCTTTTTGAACATTACTGAAATTGAACGTCCATTTATTCATCAAATTGATATCAGAATAATGTTGGGATGCCTCCAAAGACCAAATCCATTCCTAAAAGACAAATATATCCCAACCCTAACACATCAAAATAGTGCAGAGATAAATTCCCCCTCCTTAACCCCCCCCAATTTTAAGTAATAGCAGCAATAAGTTGAATTGGAAACCAGGATCTTTACTTACAAAATGATGGATTTGTTTGGAAGTATAAATTGAGCTGTGTTTGCTCAAACATTAGTGGCATGACTTAACAGTAATAACAACCAACATTTATTTGGTGCTTTTCTGTTTATAAGTAATTTCTCAGTCATTTTTCTCATTGGAGGCCTAACGTTATCCTGTGAAATTACTCAGATACAGAAAAGGAAAATGCCCTTGACCTCTGCTCTCTCCCTCTTCCTGCTAGCGGGAATGGTGGTGACAACACTGCTCTTGGTAGCCCTGTGTTGAAAATGGTGGAGCCCTGTCAGCCTGGGACCCTGAATGACTATGGAGCAGAGCTACATACTGTTATGAATTGTTCACCTTGTAGTTTTTATGTGAGAGAGAAGTAAACGTCTTTTTGTCCTTTAAACCATATTACTTTGGAATCTCTCATTATAACGACTTCATCTTTTACCCTCTTGTTCTGAATTCATCCTTATCATTTACATACCATTTGTTATTACTCTATCCAGTAAACCACGTGGAGGGCAAGCAAATGTTTGTCTTAGTCTTTGCAAATGATTTGGTTCAGCTGGTGTTTCTTGCATTTTTTCATTGCTATTCAGTAGGTTACTTCCTTCTGTTGGTTCATTTCCATCTATACCTCTGGGGTTCATAACTGTTTCCTCCTGTGTTTAAAGCAATTAAAAAATCCTTAAAACTATATATTTGCTGTACATTTTTATAGGTACTGAGCCATCACATCACAAATCAAATTTCTGTTGCTAGAATCAAGGCTAACACTTTACAGAGGAAAAGCACAGCTTTATTACTAGCTAATTGGAGAATGCTCAGAGTAAGAACAAACTATGGGAGGAGTATTTACCATTGAGTCACTATTTGCAGCATTATAAATGCTTGAGTCACATAAAATTTCATTATGATTTTCAATACTGGGTTTAAAAATTAGCCTATTTAAAATATGATTCAAGGCAATAGTTGGTAAATATGTCAGAGTGATTCAGAAAGAGATAATCATCTGTGGTGAAAACAAATTCACATTCATTCATTTACTTTAGCTTAAGCAATAAAGAGGGAAGAAACCAGAATCATTCTAGGGGTTAGGCTGGGAACACAAAGCACTTCACAGGCTCTCCATGTAGGGCCAGCTGCTAATGACTATCTAGGAAAACTGGCAGTCACACCTACTACACCAGTTTGGGGATTTAAGAATGGGGAGAATTGTTAATTGAGTGATAGAGAATGAAGAGAACACAATTCTGTCATAGATTTGGAAACGTAGTCCCCTCCTTAAGGAAATGGTTGGGATGTTCTACATTTGATCATACCTGTTTTTCTTGACACCTGGAGGCTGTGTGATTCACCTCTGTGGATGGTTCTGAATCTTCATGGTTAATTGTTTTATCTTGATTCTCCATGATTTATAATTAAGAATATGATAGAGGGAAGAAGAACAGGATCTGTTTTGAAGGAGAGAGAGTATAGATATAGAACAGCAATTTGAGATTTAAATGAATGAACTGTACTTATTTTTCCCCTTAGTGGCTAAAATATTTTAAATTAGACTGTTCTTAACTTTCAATTGCTAATCTTTTCTTTGATTACAATATATAATCCTAATTCTTACCTACCTTTTTACCTTTCTTGAAAAAGCCCTTGTTTACCATATTTTTATATGATTTCTTTCCCACCCTGTTTTCTGAGTTATACTGCAAATAATCCCAGCAATATTACTGTTCAATTGTCCTCTCTAATGGGCCAACTTGAAGCAGGAAAGCCCCAGGTAATTTTCCAGTGTTGATATGAGGAAATGAGTCACCAAAGAGAAATCTATGGATTCCATCATATTCAGAGAAACCAGAGTCACTAATTCCTGCCTAGTTCTTATTTCAAAATTGAAGTTAAAAAAAATACAACAATGATGGAGCAGCCACAATGTCTTAGACACTGTGATAAGTGCTGTGACAGACTCTTGGTAGTCACTGTGGGTAATTCAAAGATTACCAAAGCACATCCTTTGTTCTCTACAGACTTACAGTACACCAAGAAAAATAAATTTGTATGAAGTAACTAAAAAACCTGCAGGGCAGACCTGTAGGTTGCCTTCATAAATACCCACTTCAATCTCTTCTCCCTTGGCTTCCCATGCTATATGGGCTGAAAAGCCAAATATTCTAATTCCTAGCTACTTCTGCAGCTAGAGGTGGCCATGTGTCATAGTTCTATGCAATGAGATATAAGTGGGAGTCCCTGGGGAGGGCTTTCATTCCCAAACAATAAGGCAAGACCTTTCAAGGATCATACTGTTTACTCTTTGCCCTCTCACATTTCTTTCTCCTTCCTAGAATGTACATATACCTCCTGGAGGGCCAACAGTCATCTTTTAACCATGAAAATAAAAATCCCTATGCAAGGACAGTAGACAAGTAAGAAGGAGGACTGGTTCCTTGATGACATCATGAGTTGCTGAGTCAGTCTTGGACTGCCAAGGTTTGGAGTAATTGTATAAACCACTATTAGCCAAGTTTGCTTTTTATTAGTAACCAAACTTATTCCTAATGCAACAAGTACGATGAGTATTATAATAGAGGTACAAACTATAAGCGTTGGCAGAACCAAAGAGAAATTATGTGAGAGAAGGGAAAATCTAATTCAATACACATTTGAGTGCCTAATATGTGCCAGACACTATGCTAGACCATAAAGACAGGGATAAATTAGCTAGGACCTCTGCCTCAAGGCATCATTTTCTGTTTAACAAAATGCCAAGATGTTTGCATTTAAAATTTCAACGAAAATGATATCCTTTCCACCACCACCATCATCATTTTTCTTCCTTGCAGACTACAATGTTGGCCAGAGTGGCATCTCAAAAAGCCTTCAGTTTGATTTTTATTATATATTATATAAAATAAATACAAGTATATAGAATGATACATTACATATGTGTATGTGTTTATGTATATGTATATATAGTTTTTAAAATTTAAATACTTCAAACTTTAGACTCATGAGAAAGAATGGCATTTTGACAGGAAAATGCTGGGTTCAGAGAACCCTTGCCTTAAAGTCATCGAGGCATGAAAGCCAGTGCGGTGCAAGGGAAAACTCTGTTAGAGCCTGTGGTGGGAGGCTATGGATAATGAGAGACGAGGCTGGAGAGTTAGGACATTGTATCCCAAACCATGGCACTTGGCCTTCACCCTCTGTAGAGACTGACCCCCTAATATAGTAGGTGACAAAGTCTATTGCCTCTGGATTTGGACAAACCTGGGTCTAAAGTCCAGCTCCATCATATACCAAATTTCTTAGGCTGTTTGTAATTCTCTATCTGTACAATGGAGACAAGAGTAGGTCCAACCATGGATATGGTAGGCATTCACTAGTGTTGGTTATTAGCCATTCATACTCCTCCTCCCTAATTATCATAAATCTCTGAGATTCTTTCTTTTTTTTTTTTTAATTTTACTTATTTATTTATGGCTGTGCTGGGTCTTCGTTTCCGTGCGAGGGCTCCCTCCAGTTGCGGCAAGCGGGGGCCACTCTTCATCGCGGTGCGCGGGCCCCTCACCATCGCGACCTCTCCTGTCGCGGAGCACAGGCTCCAGACGCGCAGGCTCAGCAATTGTGGCTCGCAGGCCCAGTCGCTCTGCGGCATGTGGGATCCTCCCAGACCAGGGCCCGAACCCGTGTACCCTGCATTGGCAGGCAGACTCTCAACCACTGCGCCACCAGGGAAGCCCTCTGAGATTCTTTTTGCTTTTCCTCTTAAAGCAGGACAAGGTCTCCCCAGTCTTGAAGAATTTACTACATAATTCCATTCATTTTCTTTGATCATGCTTTTAACCTCTTCCTTTCAAGGCAAACTTCTTGATTAGGGGACGTAACACTACTGGCTAAAATGAATTTGAGAATTCATTTTATTAATGTTATTCTAGCCCTTTTTAACATAAAAAATCAAAATTGGGCATGTTGTACAATATATGCTGTTTTCGAGAATTCATACAGTTTTGTGTTTAAAAAAATGTCCCTATTCTCCCATAGTCTCCACCATGGATACCAAAGTACTGTTTGAGATCAGAGAGGTATTGAAGAGAGAAAAGGTAAAATAAAATACCAGTATTTTAATAAGTCCAGTAAAACAACTTACAGCTGGTCAGCTCTGTTTGTTTATACTCTACTATGTTTCCATTTCCAAAAGAATACTTAAACCACTGGTCTCATTTCAAAACCCAACTTAAATTTAGAAAAATCACAAAAATGTAACTTAAAGCAACCATGTTCATGGCATTTATTGTTCATAGTCACTGGGTCTTGAAATTTACAATATTTACAAATTTATAATAGTATATCCCCCATTAAGAAGGCAGAAGAAGGTAAAGAAATCAGAAAATATGGAAAAATGAGCTTTTTAAGGACCATAAGAAATATCATTAAGTCCATTAAAAAGCAGAAAGTTTATACTCCTTACTCATAGAGAGGCTCTCAAGTTCTCAGAGCGCATTAACTCTTATTTTGAAAACAGTTCTAATGATTTTGCTCATCTGACTTCCAAGCCCTCTTATGATGTTATACATTAAAATGTAGGAAGAGATTGAGATAGAGACAAATTGAGAGCAGCGTGAGTGACAGCTGACAATGAAAGAGATGGAAAAGATTGCAATCTAATGCTACAAAATGTGGGAATAAGTGTCTTTTTCATAGGGGATATTTATAGTTTTGGCCGGCCAAGCATCTTTCTCCCCTTGTTTTGGTGATAGCACTAATTTTCTTTTGTGGAATCCATGCCTCCTCTATTCCCCATACACACGGTTCATGTGAGACTCTTATCCTTCCCTCTCTAATCCCCATGCTCCACCAATGCTCCAGAGATGAGGACACGCTTGGCCAGCGAGGGAACTCCTTCCCTGGTCACCTTGACCAGTTCAGGCATGAGCACGTGACCCACAGCTGGCCAATGAGAGTCAGGTTTAGGGTGTTTACTGGAACCATTAAGAAAGCGTTTTCTTTCTGTCAGGGTTGCTAAGCCCAGACTTGCTGTTGACAATCGTTGTAACATACAAGAAAAGCCTTCTAAAGAATGAGGTAACTAACCACAGAACAAAGCAGAGACTTAATATGGAAAGACAGAAAGAGAAAGCTCTAAATTAATAATCACATTGCTGGTACCCCTGAAAGCAGCTCCTTTTCAGTTAGGTGAGCCAATAAATTTCTTACCAGTTTGAGCTGGGTTTCTGCCATTTGCCACCAAATAAATCCTTAGTAAGAATTTTCATACCTGAATTGGCCCTGAAGGAGCCCCTGTATAGTAACAGATGTTTAGAAAGGTGATTCTACATCTTTAAGAAAATGAAAATGAAAAAATTAGGTGGAAATATTTTGTTTCAAAAGGCATTAAAATATACAGTACAGTTTAGAGCTTTTCTTTTCTTTTTCTCTCTCTAGAATTTGTTTATTTATATATGCATCAAAATGTGAACTCAAAAACTATACTCCTTAACAAGATCACTTTAATTCTTTTCAAGTTGCCTGGATGGTTCATAAATATTCAAACCTAGCATTCTGTGTTGGCAAATTTGTAGAGCTTTTCTTTAAAGCGAATGTTAAACAAAAATGTTATATTCAGTAAAATAGGTGTCAGTTACCAATAAAATTAATTTAAGTGAAATGCTTTGTTTTTCAACAATGCTAGTTAAATGATATACTATAGTTAACAGACCCTAATTAATTTTTTTATTGTGTTCATGGAAGTCTTTAAAAGTCTTTGGGTCCAGTGAAGGTTCAACAGAGTTAAGAATCGATATGAGATGCTAGGTGTCTGAGATGGAAAAGTTAAAAAGTGAGGAAATATGGAGAAACTAGATGGCTTCTAAGCAGCTAAAAATCACTCATAGTTTAATGGAATAATAAAAGTTGGAAAGGCCTTTAGAAATTACCTTGCCCAATCTCTTTCATATTTAAATAAGAAAACTAAAACTTAGAGAAGCTAAATAACTTTTCTCAGTGAACACAGCCAATATCAGCCAAGCCCCATAGTAAAACTATAAAAATTTGTGAAATGAGATAGTTCTTTAATCTATATCTTTGACTTCTTGTCCTTTCTATCAAGTCACTGCATTATAATTTTACATTTTTGTTATATTTTGTTTAAAATTCTACTTGTATATACCCATAGTTAATTGTAAGTTTGAAAACACATTCCACAAGCAAATATAAATATTAAAATTTTCTATCTTTTGTTCAGCTCTACTTTTTTTCATTGTTATCAATGTTATAGAGTTTATTACAAACAAAAAATTTTTACTAATCCATTTAAGTTGTACAACATTGGTAACAAAATGAATGAAATAAGAACTTTTATTCTATTCTCTTGACAAATATTGTTTACATATTCTGAATTATCAGTTAACTGGCTAGGTGACAACTTGCCACTTAAATATGACTTAAGATTCTAAGAATTAAGAAGCTTTTCATTTAAAAAAAAATCCAGTTAAACTTAGATGGTTTGAGAGATTTTTGTATATCAGAGAATTATACTGAGAACTAGGAAGGCAAGGTACATTTTAAATAAACAGTAAAAGGGCCTATACACAGAACCAAGTTTTTTCAAGTTTTTTTTCCTGCCTCTCAATCAGGATATTGCTTTATTCAGACTGATACACAACCTGTAAACCATATTAGAAA
The DNA here is from genome assembly GCF_009873245.2 of Balaenoptera musculus. Taxonomy (NCBI): domain Eukaryota; kingdom Metazoa; phylum Chordata; class Mammalia; order Artiodactyla; family Balaenopteridae; genus Balaenoptera; species Balaenoptera musculus. The sequence goes on from NC_045789.1 coordinate 104,525,390, forward strand.
AAAATGTATTTTTTTCAAATGGTGAAATTTTATAGACTTCATAAATTCAGTAAATAATGTGAGTTTAATCTAAGTTCTCTGACTCAAATACAGATTTCAATAGAAGAATGAGGCTTGACGTAAGCCCAGGGACATGGCTGTTATGACTGTTGTGACTGCCCACTTGCTTATAAGTTAGCAGGTCAAGTATTTTCTAAGAACAAATGCAAAGGCTATTGGCCAATCATGCCTCTCTTTAGCATTCCCAGTATATGGAATTTCCTACAGGACTGATACACATACTTAAAAACTATCTTGATTTAATTTGAGCTTTATTTTCCAGTATTAGGCACATATGCCACCAAAATCATAGAGCTGTGGACTTCAAAGGAACAGTCTCCTTTGTCTTTCCTCCAAACTTGAGAGAAAACTGCAGCTCAAGAATAATAGATCAAGAATATGAGCAGTTCTGGTATGTATATATATGTAAATAAATAGGAAAAAGTCTGTTAACAGTAGTTGCCTTTGGGGAGGGAAATGGAGTTGTTGGAATTTCATTTTTATTCTCTATGTTTCTTTATTGTTAGTATTTTTACAATAAGAAGATTTTCAGGGGCTTCCCTGGTGGCGCAGTGGTTAAGAATCCATCTGCCAGTGCAGGGGACACAGGTTCGAGCCCTGGTCCGGGAAGATTCCACATGCCATGGAGCATCTAAGCCCGTGCACCACAACTACTGAAGCCCGTGAGCCTAGAGCCCGTGCTCTGCAACAAGAGAAGCCACCGCAATGAGAAGCCCTCACACCACAACAAAGAGTAACTCACCGCAACTAGAGAAAGCCTGTGTGCAACAAAGAAGACCCAACGCAGCCAAAAATAAATAAATAAAATAAATAAATTAAAAAAAAATTTAAAATGCAATTTAAAATACATTTTAAAAGAATTTATGCAATTCTTAGAGCTTTAGTGAGAAGATAATGATACAGCTTTCCTTGGTAATAATATTTTTCACAGATAGACTCTGGTAATTTGATTTTAGGTAACTTAATTCCACCACAGATAGACTCTGGTAATTTGATTTTAGGTAACTTAATTCCACCTGCCACAATTTAAGTCATTTTTTTGTTTTTGTGGTTTTCAAAGAAGATGGGGGAACTGCCTAGAATCTTCTACAGCAATTTTCAAATATTTTTTTAAGCCAGAGATCTTTTGCTAAATGAAACCTTATCCTGAAATCCAACAAATGGGACAGATAAAGGTGGGGCTGCAGAAGCCCTGTCCACTCACCCCCGTTCCTCCTGGCAAGTGAAGCACACTTTGAAAACCACTTCCGTAAATATGCTTTCATATACAGAAAGAGGTTTGTTAAATCAGCCTTCTCTTTTTCAGGTTATCTTGTTAATCTAAGTGTTTAAAAGTGCTTTCTGTAATATTCCAGAGGAAATGAAAGAATTATCAACTTGCAAATGTCCACAGGCTCTTGGGCAAGTAAAATACACTTACTGCTATCAACTGAATTACTGCTGAAAGATCATTACATGGATAAAGACTGGTTGTTCGTGTTATTTTCTGTCTTTGGCAGGACAGGCTGACATTTAATGGGGTGACTGTACTGAGAATTTACATATATTGCTGGAGTACTCTATGCACTGTAGTCATGCATTTGAAAAAGCATCTCCATGACTGTTCATTAAGTACTCTATAACAATTATAATAAAAATCTCCTATCTTTGGTGTTCATCCATTTATGTGTTAAAAGCGTAGGGTCTCCATATCATATGGTATTTCTATGTAGAACATATTGAAACTTTCCAATTTCTGGATTCTGCTAATCAACTCTGATCTAATGCTCATTTCCCAAAAGAAGCCCTATTCCGTCAGTGAGGAATTCAGATTAAGTGAAGAGTAGGGCTTAAAATTTCCTTGACAATTAATTACTGAAATGACTAAGAATGTCTCCTTGAATGAGAACTACCTTATCGGAAAGTATTAAGTGTTCCAACTGCATGCAATCAAGTTATCAAAAGAAAACAACCACTATTCTATTTAGTTAATTAATATAGTGATTTGATTGAATCATCATGAAGTAAAACACTATGCAATGAGATAGGAATAAAAGGAAATTATCCCTAGGTAAGAAGGGACCCAATACTTGCTTCTCTTTATAAAAAATCTCTCCCCCCACCCAAAGGCAAATATGTTTAATTGAAAGTTTAAAATATTACTTTTAGGCTTACTAAACTCAGAATCTCCAGAGACTGAATCTCCCCAAGTGTGGCAATGTGACTTATTACCTACCTAAGAGCCATTGCTCAGGTATGCCAGTGGGTCCCTTCGCCACCCCTAGGAATAAATCATGACTGGTCTAAGTCAATCTCTGTAACATCATTCCTCTTTGCCAGCTGTTGGTTTAAGGATGAGCATGATTCATTTCTTGCCAATGAAATCTGCGGGCAACGTTACTGCGGACCACTGGGTAAGATTTTCCTTCCTAATATAAAGACAGAGAGGCAAGAGGAGAACCCTCTTCTCTTTTTGTCTGTGTGTGTGTGTGTGTGTGTGTTAGCAGAGGAGGATGAAGCTGTGGATGGGGATTGTGTTTCTTGGAATTCTAGCAGCCATCATTTATCCATGAAGAAAAAGTCAAGATTAGCTAATGGAAAGCAACCTGGACCTTGATATCAACGTGCTACTGAATAAACCCTGGATCTACTTACCTTAGATATTTCGTTGTATGAGAAAAGAAGCTTGTATTTTTGAAGGCAGTTTTGGCTGAATATCCTGTTACTTATAGCCAAAAGCATCCTAACCAACACAACAGGTGACTCTGATGCAGAGCTGTCTCTGAGAAGCTCTGATAAGGAGCAGTGATGAGGAACCTTTGGCTTACACGTCTCCCTAGCTTCTTGACATGGTGCAAAACCTTCACAGAGGATGAACAAATATTGATAGAACACTGCCTTCGTATCGAAATTTCTCAAAAATGTCCAGAAAATAACATTTCAGTAGCTAAAAATCAGTGCCAAGGTTTTTAGCACCATTCTTTTAGTCTCTAGAGATTGTATAGCTTGTAAGGTTATGTATTTTTTCTGCCCTATCCCTGAAGTTTAGTTGTAATATTTGAATATTGAATTTTTAAAAGTTGGGCTTATAAACATATGATTGTTACTTTCCACTCATGAAACAAAACAACAAGAACAACAAAACACAACTACCATCACTGCCTGGGGTTTCATGTTTTACTTCTCTACTTGGTAAAGTTCTACAAGTCATTCAAGATCTAACCCAAATGTCACCATCTCAGTTAGTATTTCCTAACTCCATGTAGACTAACTCTGTCCCTCTTTTTTCTCTCTAAGGACTCATTCATTCAACAAACCTCTATTAAGCTCTTACCATGTTCTAGCCCTTGTGTTAGGGATTTGAATGTGAACCGTCTGACACAGTTCGTATACTCAAAGGTTGCAACCTAGTCAGAGAATGACAGATCATTCCCTAGGTAACCATAATGAAGTGTGGTTAAGTTTTAATTTAAGGCACATGAGATAAGCAACCCCATCGTTTCACAATCATTGAAGTTCATCAGCATTTTACTGGGTTTCTATGGTGTGTAAACACAAGAGACAGAAAGATGACTGAGATGCAGTCTCTGCTCTTTAAGAAAGGGACAGAGATTGCTATGTGTTCACCAAACCAGTTTCCTCTGCTGCCTAGACACACAGATAGTTGACATTTCCCAGCCTCCCTTGCAGGTCAGTGTGGCAAGTCCCTGAGTCTGGCAAAGGGATGTCGGCATAAATGATGTGTTGTACTTCCATTGCTGTAAGAAAGCTCCCATGTTTTACATTATGTTCTCTCTTTTCCTGTCCATTGCCTGGAAACTAAGGACTCCAAGGTCTTAGGGGATGGCAAAGCCATAATATAAAGAGTTAGCGTTCCTGAATCACTGAGGAGAAGGCCACCAGCTGAACACCTGGTTGGACTTTATATGAATGAGAAATAAGCTTCTATTGTGTTAAGTTACTGAGGTTTTGGAGATTATCTGTTACAGCAGCTAGTGCCACCTTAAGGTAATTTAATTATAATGTGAGAAGTGCAGGCATAGAGTTAAACAGGGGAGAGCAGATAATGCCCTACGTGGCTGATACTTGAATCAAGCCTTGAAAGATGACTTAGTTTCGAAAAGAAAATAAAGACCATTACAGGCAGAGGAATCACATGATTAAGGGGTAAGGGGTGAAAAGCAAAGTGCAGGTAGGGAATTTTGTGCACATCCATGTCAATGAGATAATAATGAGCATCATATGCAAGCTATGTGGAGCGATCAGAGGAAAAAGGATATGGAAACCCTGAGTGTAAATCCTTCTTGTGTCATTGCCTCCTAATTGGGCCATTTGGGGCAAGTTACTTAGCCAGTCTGGACAATTTTCTTCAACCGCAAAATGGTGATAATGCCTACGTCACAGAAAACCTTAAACTAGTACTAAGTACATCATGGAGTCCCAAAAAAGTCCCCCCAGTGCTTTATCTTCCTTTCACGAGATTTTCCTTGAGAAAGAAGCATACATGTACTGTACTGAAGAGCACAGATAAGGGACACTGGTAAACTCAAATCTTTCATTCCTCCTTATGAACCACAGAAACATAAATAATAGATTCCTAAAAAAACACACACATAAAGAGCTTTTACCGTATTGGCAAGGTATACTTAATAACTTTATAAGGCTGTTCAAAACTCTTTCGAACTTATCATCATTGCACTTTCCTTAACGTGTATGACCCAAGACTACAAAGAATGCTCCCTCATTACACAAGTGCATATACAGGGAGCTCCATCTCCCCACATACTAGTTTCCTAGGCTTTGTGTGAAAAAGATGTAAATTCCTTTTCCCCAGAGGAAAAATCTGTTCTATCATTAGGGTTTGGGTGCCAACCAAGAGTCAGTGGCCTCCCAATTATCAACAGGACTCGTGAACAGTTAGTTACGAACCAGATAGTCAACAATCTCTTGTGATATACTCTGAGAACGTTTTAAACGAAGAAATGTTTTACATTATACTTGTAGAGCAAGAGACTTCAGAGATAATCTAGTGTATGGGTAACAAACTCAAATACCTTCAGGGGGCCAACTCAAATACCTTCGGGGGCCAACTCAAATGTAGGAGTCTGTAGCAACTAGAGAGGGCAGAGCCCAAATGAAGGCATTCAAATCACTGCCAGGCCCTGGATCTAATCTCATGGTTTCATTTCCCATCTAAAGAAACTGAAGAGGTTAGGTTTAGGTGGCTTTTAGAGGCTATACAGCAAACATATTACTCAGAGTCAATGCAGAAAACAGACACGATGCCAAGTATTTTAAGCAGAAAGAGATTTTATACAGAGAATTAAATGAATTGTTGAAAGGCTAGAGATTGTTGAAAGGGCTACAAGTGCAGGGTCTTGGCTGGGCCTCTAGGAATGACTTCTAGAACACTACTAGATGAGCCACCAGGGAATATACTATTTTTGCCACAATCAGGAGGCCTACAGGAACCAAAGAGTTCAAGAACATACTGTACCTGTGACCCTGAGAAGCTGGGATCCGGAAGTTGTCTGGACAGGGAACTCAGAGTATGTTCACTACCTCCCTCAGCTGCCTCTTGACAGCCAGAGAGCTGGTGATTCAACAAGGCATGCTGAGTCTGGTTGCTGTAAGTCCCTCCCAACACCCACAGCTCTGGAGCCTGGACACTGGCACCTTGTGCACCTTCCGTGCTAACAGAAAAGAGCCAAAAATATCAGGGAGGGGCAGGGAGGCTTCTGCCTTATCTCTGCCTTTGGAATCTCAGGCAAGTCATCCAGAACTCTAATTTACACCCAGAACTCTGACTGGAAGGGAGTCTGGGAAATGTTTTTAGCTTTCCCGTTTCTCCTGTACAAGAAGGCACACTAGCCACAGGTAGGAATGAGTGTGAGTGCCAAACTTCCATATGCAGCACAGCAACTTTCTGTGTAGGCCCCAGGATTCAGACCTACATCACTGATTTTCCCTACTTATTCTATCATGCCTTCTATGGAAACTCTAAAAAGGCAAAAATCTAGTCAATAGGACTGTAATTCTAAAGACCTTAATATGCTAGAAAATATGTGAACCGGTCATTTTGCTCACATCATTAGTGTAGGGTAAATCACACTACCTAATTAATCGTTAGGTATATTCTGATCCATTGAATTTTGAGCTCCTGAATTGTATTCCATTCTTATTTGTATCTCCTGTCCCCAGGCCTGCTTGGCCCACAGACGATGCACAGGTATTTGCTGAATTGAAACGTTTCACTCTTGACTTAGAAACAGTAAACCAGAATTTCATGAGATACTGTATAGCAGCAATAATATCAGGTGGAGGCCTCATTATAGACGAATGGGGAAAGGGGGTTTTAGCCTTTCAGAGAAAACAGAGGTAGATCTGGCAAAGTAAAGCACCTGCTCTGTCTCTAGCCACTGGTGTCCTGGATTTCTTGATGGAAGGCTAAAGTTAGTGGTGTCTTCCTGCTATTGATCTTTTGGGCAACAAAACACACCAGAATCCAGGGTGAGATAACAAGGCTGACATAACAAGCTGATGCCTGGTAAGTAAAATAAAGCCACAGACTTAGCGTGCGCTTTGAGCAGGGGCTTATTTATATTCCCCAATCAGGAGGAACTGATTAGTCTTAGCACATCAGAGGTGCTAACCCAGGCCACAGTAGCAGCAACGTATGGTGGATTTTCGAACTAAAACAAAACGAACAAGAAAAACCTACTCCAATAACAACTAACGACAGGAGACACACACACCCACACACCCACACACCCACCACTCTGCGTACAACCAGAAGGCGCTGGGCGCTAGCTCCCAGCCTCTGGCCCGGCACTAGAGGATTGCCGCCACGGCCGCCGGTTTAGTTTACGCTCAGTGCTCTCCGGGGGCTACTCACCTAAAGCTCTCCGGCTCAGGCAGCCAGCTCAGCCCCACGGATGCGAAAAGGGGCTCAAAGGCCTGCGGTGTAGCCTGGCGGAGCCGGTTTCCGGGTGGCGCATCGCCCCAGGCGGCGGCGGATGCTGCAATTATTGCAGATAGCGGGGCGCTGGGCGCGCCGCCGGGTGTCCGCGGCCCCGCCTTCCCCGCGGCGTGGGCGGTTCCGGGAAGGCGGCCGGGCGCGGGCTGTGTGGACCGCTCAGGGAGCCCGGGCGGGTTGGGACCCCGTAGCGGCCACCCCACGCGCTCTCCGCGGGTTTGGGGCCTCAGGGGGCGGGCGCGCGGCTTGACTGGGGGCCCGGACAACCGCGGGTCCACTTCCCGGGACCTCGGGGCGGCGCCGCGCGGTGGGCGGCCGCGCCGGGCCCTGGGGACCGGACGAGCGCCGTCTCCCCGGGAAGCTACAGGGATGGTTGCCCAGCGCGCGCCGACCCTGGCGACGTCTCGGCCGGCGATGACGAGCTCCTGGGCGAGGACGCGCAGCACTGCCTCTTGCGGAGCCACGAGTGCGGCCCGGGCAGCCAGTTGCTGGCTTTGTCGCTCCCTTCTACATTCTGGATTTTCACTCCACCTTTTTAGTTGTGCTTTTTAGAAGTGTCTTCTCAGGTGGGGCGGGAAGACCTCTCTTCAGGTGACCAATTAAGTGGGATAAAAGACTTGTTCTTCTCCCTTTTATCGCTTAACACTTGCCCTTCTTGCGTTTCAGATTTTAACTTTTCCATCAGCATTCATTTAATTCTGCCTTCCATTTCCGTGTCTTCCTTTCCTCTGTATTTCCCTCCCCCTCCCCTTTCAACTAAGTGTGTGTATATGCGCGTGTGCCCCTTTCGGAAATGAAAATTTTCTTACCTGTTTTTCACTCCTTTAAGCAAGTGCCAATTTTAATCGCCCTTTTGCAGGCAAGAGGTACAATGTCACGTAAATGTCTCCACCAGGCGGAAACCACTCATTCTTCCCTCTTAGGTCCTCCCTTATGGAGAGAATGGATGAACCTAGGCTCCGTCTATTAAGCTTCTCCAGAGCATCTAAAATGATTATTTTCCTAAACGGAACTCTTCCTCTCGTAAAGCTCGCAAAAGTTTCTAGTGACATCCAGCTTCCTCTTATAACAGGAATCAAATATATTTTTCCATTTCTTTCAGTCATATGATCATTGATACATCACATGATTTGATCAACACGACTTTGGAGAACATTGAACTTTTTGGCTAGTTTTTCCTTCGTTTTTATTGTTTATAATGTTTTATAGTTTATAGTTATCTCTGAGAGAACTAACTCTGAGGGAGCATTTGTTAATATTTAGAATCCATTTTGCAGTATTCATCATGTGTTTATTTATGTATTTGGCTGCGCCGGGTCTTGGTTGCTGCATGAGAGATCGTCCATCTTCCTTGTGACATGTGGGATCTTTAGTTGCGGCACGCAGGATCTAGTTCCCTGACCAGGAATCAAACCCGGGCCCACTGCATTGCGAGCGCCGAGTCTCAGCCACTGGACCACCAGGGAAGTCCCATCATGTGTTTATTTAGAATTCATTTTTTCATAGCTTACATATACACGTATAATGGCTCAGAGCATGAAGTACTTCATAAAAGCTTAAAAGCTTCAGTGTTCATTACTTCACTTGATAAGAAGTTACAGCATTTTGATAATGATACATCAAAAGAAACCCAAGTCATTTGGCCCAACTCGCTAATTTTACAAAGCAAAAAACTAAAATGGAAGAGAAATTGGATGACTTAGGTTCTAGGTAACCAACCAAGCTACATGTGGTCCAGTAGTGGAATACCTGGTCCAGAACCCTAAAGCAAATCTTAAAATCAATGGACTCTTCAGGAATGTTGGTCAAAATATCCTTTGCTGTCAGATTTTATTTTATTTTTTGCTGTCGGTTTTAACTTACCTTCATCAACTGCATGTTCTTCCTCATACATAAAATTTTAAACTTTCTTTGTCCATTTCAAAATTTTCCTTTTTAATGTTACAGTTCTAAGATGAAAGATTAACTGCTCATTTACTGAGTATCTACATGTGCATCATACCATTTGGTCTTTTGAGGTAACAACAAATAAAACACAAACATAAAACCCTGAAACTAAAAGAACAAGAAAAAACTTCTCCCTAGTAATCTGTTATGGAATTATTTTCCATGAATTTAAATTTCTTATTGAAACTTTTATTTTCTTTAATTTTATTTGTTTCCTGTTACATGATTTCTTTCTGATTTTTCATCCAGAGACTATTGCTAAGTTTCATTTTCATCTCAGAATTTGGTGAGGAAATCTATACTTAATCTAAAAAATATTCTTCAAACTGACAATACTGTAAGGTAGTTAACTATATGTTTCTTATGTCCATGTCAAATATTGCTTATTTTAATAAAGACTTTTTAGTTAGACTAAAAAAAAGTATTTACTTATAAGTGATGACATCCATTAAGTATAAACATCTGATGATTATTTTTCTTTTACATAACAGATCACCAATATATAGTCCTGAACCTAAACTCCTTTAAGTGTAAGTTACTGAAGCCAAACTCCTTTATACCTTTGGTGTTCACTTATAACCGTATAAAATTTTAAAATTAGTACCCACATACAGACCAATGCAGAATCGTACAAAAATATTTGAATACTGCAAAACAGAAGTAAAATAGAAATGAATAGCTTTTTTCTTAAAAAAAAAAACTTCCTTTTTTCTTCATATTCACATTTTAATTTTATACACTTACAAATTGAGATTTATTCTTAAAATGTTCTTTTTGCAGTGAGTTCATTATCTCACCTATCTACAATGATTTCAGAAGAGATTAGAAAGAGATGAATATATTTAAAGGATCAGACTCTTGTGAACAATGACATCATCAAAAAGGTCTTGTTTTCATTAATATGCCATTAATAGGAAAGAGAGGATGGGTGAGTTTTCTTCATAAGCAGGTTCACTGTAGACAGGAACGGCCTGCCTTCCCAGCAAGGAGATCCTGAAATCACAAGCTCCAGCCTCCATCAATGATAATAGGATTACCTGTTACATAGGCAGACTGCAGTGATAAACACAAGGAGATAGAACAGTTAACCAGGTTGTGTTTCTTCAATTTTCCTGACTGAGATAGCTAAACAGTTTATCCTCATAGTACCAGCAAACCACACTTTTAACAACTAGAAATTAGGAAAATCTGAATTAAATTTCAGATGATTTAAAACTGCTGAGTGTTCTTGTGATCTGGATCTGACTGGCCTCTGGCTGGTGTTTGAGCACATGTCACATCATTCTAAGAGTGTCTGGACTCAGAATCAGAAAATTAAGAAATTTTGTGATATAGAGCCATTCCCCGAATTAGGATAAAGTATAAGCTAAAACAGCACATTTTCATTTTGAAACTCGGAAGTATTCTAACTAGCTGAGTTTTATGCCACTGATAAACCTTTGAACATAATCAAGTGTGTCAGTAACAAAGTGGTAATGTCAATTACCAAACAGAATTTTTTAAAAAAGATGTATATTTAGTTAATCAATATACATGGGTAATTCCAGGAACTGAAGCACACTAAATGTCTTTTTAAAATTTATATGAGTAATAATTATTATAATCTATTAACCAAAAAAAAATTCTATACTAGTTTCAGACATACAAATCTGTACAAAACTAAAGGAGTTTAAAAATTACTGATTTTTTTCCCCATAGAATTTTTCATTTTCCAAAGAAAGCTGAAGTGATTCTTGTGGTAGAGGTTTAAAAATGTTTTAACTTAAACATGGATAATAGACTCAAATTTGTGTTCCTAGTTTTAAATTCACCTAAAGCCTGTGACAATGGAAGAGGCTGGAAGGAAAGACATCATTACAGGAGTACAGAGTGTTTTAAAGTTCAATATATATTGTATAGCACAGGGAACTCTACTCAATACTCTGTAATGGCCTATATGGGAAAAGAATCTAAAAAAGAGTGGATATATGTATACGTATAACTGATTCACTTTGCTGTACACCTGAAACTAACACAACATTGTAAATCAACTATAGTCCAATAAAAATTAAAAAAAATAAAATTCAATATATGAAGACTGATCATATAAAGTAGATAAACTAGGGGGTTACTGGACACTCTACCAAGAAACAACCCCAATTTCTCCAAGTTTTTTTAAGAAGGCAAGTTTTCTGTTTTACATATGGACTCTTCTGGATCTTTCTAAAAGGACAAAGGTCCTTTTGTTGCACATTTCAAGCCAGAACATTCCCAAATATTTGGTAACCTAAGCTCTGGCTAAACCAGGGCCATTTAGCTTATCAGCAGTACCCGCAAATCAAATGAGCTCTTGTGAAGATACAGATTCAAAGAAATCAGAAAGGTTAATGTACTCAGTCATTCATAATCTGCCTAGTCATTTCCTCAGCTATGAACAACTGTTGTTAATAGTTCTGAGAAGTAGTAACTGCTCTGTCACTAAAACATTTCAACCTCTGTATCTGTCACATTCACCACCACCTGGTGTGCACCAAGTTACACTGAAGAGGAGCTAAGTGATCAGTAACACACCTCCTCACTCCCGCCTATTCCCCTTTCCTTCTCTCTTACAGTTAGTTGCCTGGTCGTGTACTATTCACAGACGTAAAACAGAGGGGATGTCCTTGTGCTTTATACCTTATAAGAAATATTTCTTATGAAAGAGTTTCTGCTTCCACAGCTGTTTGCCATTAAAAAATATACAGTAGCCATTAAGGAAAAAACTGATGACTAAATAGGTGCAAAGTGGAAAGAGACAGAATTAGGAATTTCCATACATGATGATAAATAGGTAAAAATTCATAGGGAAAAAAAAGAGGTACTGGTATTGTTCTAAACAAGTCACCAGTAAAACTGAAAACACCAGATGCTAATTCTGTGTCTCCTGGACGCAAATCTGGTTAACCCTTTCCCCATTTCACCTGAAGCTCTCATAATTTTGGAGGTTCACTGGTTTGATTTACAAATCAAATTTACAAATGGTTTCCCAAATTGTAATTTTTGAAAGTAATTATAAAATCGAGCAATTTAATTTTTTTCAATCCTCCACCACTTCATTTGCTATCAGATTCAGTGACATGTAAAGTTGAATGAGGAAGAGTTGGTGGCTCAGATCAAAGTGGCCTTTCTATGAGCAAATTAAATCAGAACTCATTCCTATCTTGTAAAAGCAGCATCTTAGCACCTACAGGCCATCACTCCCTAAATCATACTATTTTGATGAGCAAATTGTGGCCAAATGTGATTGAGGATAACAAACCCCCTGGGAAGAACAGTGCTTACTTCATCAGAGGCCAGGTACACACAGAGCAGGGCTATTTCTTCTGCAGTTGCAAATCTTCCTGTTTTCTGTCTCTTTAGGAAATCGCTCAGTGCCTGTAACCGGAAACCATACCGGACATCAGTGATGTGAGCTGAAGTAACTCACCTGCAACACCTTCAGAAGGTCAAAGGCAAGAGGAATCTACAAAGGTACCACTGGCTTGTTGCCTTGATTAATTATACATGATACAAGATACAGGAGAATATCATTAATATCATTAATTGTGGACCAAACAGTCACTATGGTGACTCCCAATCTACTCAAACTATTTGTTTTATACTAAAACCTACAGAGACTGTGACAGACCAGAAAGATAACATTAAAGAAGAGGGCATTTTCATATTTTTTGAAAATGTGGTAAAATGCACATAATATAAAATTTACCATCTTAACCAATTTGAAGTGTACAGTTCAGCAGTGTTAAGTCCATTCATATTATTGTGCAACAAATCTCCACAATTCTTTTCATCTCGAAAAACTGAAACTCTATACCCATTAAACAATAACTCCCCACTCCCTCTCCCCCAGCCCCTGGCAACCACCCTTCTACTTTCTGTCTCTATGGATTTGTCTACTCTAGGTAAGGAAGGGGCTTTTTTTTTTTTTTTAACCAGAGGATTTAAACACATTTAAAATAGCAGGGGGCTTCCCTGGTGGTGCAGTGGTTGAGAATCTGCCTGCCAATGCAGGGGACATGGGTTCGAGCCCTGGTCTGGGAAGATCCCACATGCCACGGAGCAACTGGGCCCGTGAGCCACAATTACTGAGCCTGCGCATCTGGAGCCTGTGCTCCGCAATAACAGAGGCCGCGACAGTGAGAGGCCCGCGCACTGCGATGAAGAGTGGCCCCCGCTTGCCACAACTAGAGAAAGCCCTCGCACAGAAACGAAGACCCAACACAGCCAAAAAAAAAAAAAAAAAAATTCAAATTCTCTAGAGAATTCCCCTCTCAATTGCTGTTAGTTAGGGTAACACTAGCTGCAAAAACAAACAAACCCAAAATAATAAAACAGCTCAAACACAATAGAATTTTAAATAAATAAATAAATAAATAAATAAAATAGCAGATATACCTCTTCAGGATTTGGTCTGGCTTGTATTCTTTCTTGCAGAGATGGGGTATCAACCGTTCCTAAATCAAAGGAGGGCATTCAGCTTGGTTACTTACTTAGACTGAAAAAGAAATTGATTAAATTTTAAACTTCCTTTCCATATGATACAACGATCAGTGAAAGCCTTCTCCATGACTTGGAGTGACTATTTCACCTCTACCTGCCTGCTTTTTATTTAATAGGCTCATAAATTCTTTAATAAATTTCTATGATCTTCAAAAACACAGACTATACTTCTTTGTGAAGTATATTAGGCAAAAAATGACACCCAGCATTCCCAGGACATACTTTAGTCACATCACATTGACATGATACTTTATGGATCTTAAGCACTGTTATAGGTATTATCTCAGTTAATCCTTGCAACAACCCTGAGATGTATTATAGATAAAATCATACAAGCACTATATCAGTATAAGGACCCAGACTACCTAATGATCTCAAAAACATTCTCTGCTGTCAGGTTCACTCTGGGGGGATTCTCAGGGACAACTCCACGCCCATCATAGTCCTTGATAACTTAGGTGGCTCTTAATTTTCCTCATTATCTTGCCTATTTTCATTGGTTTTAAATTCCTGTTTTAACCATTGCTTCATATTTCTCATCAAAAAAATATAACTTTATTTTACTTAAAAACAAGAAAAATAATAATGACACTAAAAAATTTTAAATCCCACTTAGTTCACATTCCTTACAGAGCAATTTCCCATACATTTCTGTTAACTTCTGTGATCTGCAAATTCTCTTCAGAGGGCTTTCTTCTGCTGACCGTACTCCCGGAGACCTAAGGTCATAGCAAGTGATTTCACAGTCATACTCTCAGCTCCATCCTTAGACTATGCTCCTGGGTGTGCCATAGATTTGATGTTTGCTTGGAAATCATTTCTTTCTTTTTTTTAAAAATTTTTTATTGGGGTATAGTTGATTTACAATGTTGTGTTAGTTTCAGGTGTACAGCAAAGTAAGTCTTTACACATATACATATATCTACTCTTTTTCAGATTCCTATCCCATATAGGTCATTACAGAGTATTGAGTAGATTTCCCTGTGCTATACAGTAGGTCCTTATTAGTTATCTATTTTATATATAGTAGTGTGTATATGTCAGTCCCAATCTTCCAATTTATTATCCTCCCCGCCTCGGAAACCATTTCTTAATTTTATTATCATTTGCCATTTCTCTGGAGAGACTGGGAATCTTTGAAATCTGCAAATCCTGGCTCCTTTTTGTTTAACAGCCCTTTCCTTAGCTTGTCTCTGTGCTCTCACATTTCACTGTAAGTAGGCGGCACTTTCAACAGGCCGGGTGGGAGTTGCCTTGGCTACATCACCTGGTTCATCAGGAACGTTTTCTACCCTCCACAGTTACCGCAGGCAACAGTGTTGATGAAATTTCTTAAACCACAAAGCAAAAATCTCTTTGTATCCAATTTCTGGTGATATTTTCCTCCCTTGCCTCATCAATAGCCTCCTTAAAGTCCACGATTCTACCAACAGTGTGTTCAAGGCACCTTAAGCATTCACTTCATGCCCTCCTCAAAATCCTTAAATCTTTAACAGCTTCCTCCCGCTGAGGCAAATGCTCACTGCATCTTACATATGGCAGGTATTAATGACTATTACGTGAAAACTGTGTAGCAAGCCTATGCCTCGCACTTAATTCCACTGTCACCTGACTCTGCTGTGTCCCTGGCACAGACTGACACACCATGCCACTGTCCACACCAGGCTGGTGTTGAAGTGTTGTGACTATACTATCAGCACCATCCCAGACACACTCATTCCTTGTCACATTTTCTTCTGTGACTGGCTCAGTGAGTCACAGCTAGTTCCTTGTTCCAGAGAGTGGGAGAATATATTTTCCAATCTTCTGAAAAGTTCAGCTTCAAAACAACCACATTTTCCAAATCATTTTGCCATTTATTCCACTGGGAAAATGGCACCAAGAATAGCTAGACTCAAGTATCACCAATGTGTATGTTAAAACCCAGTGAAACTCTCTCTCCTGTAACCTCCTCTTTCTTGGTGTTACCTATGTTTACCTTTCTAGTCCAAGAAAAATTAAACAGAAAACCTCAATCATGGAAATTCTGTCCCTTGAAGGTTATTTAGTAGTGTCCCCCTTTAATAAGTCAGTGGTTTTCAACCTGAGGGGAGACCATGATGAATTACATCAGAATTTCCAGTGGCGCTTTCCAAACTACACACAGTGTTCCCCATCAACTCCTTCTCCAAATGCAGGCATGCCCCTCAGGTTTTGAAAGGTCCCACAGGTAACTGTGAATTGCTTCTCCTCCCCAAACCCACAATACCGGTTGTGAACTACTAAGAGAAACCTTGATGCTGGACATGCAGTATTGAATTTCTTTTCAGAGAGGAAGTTGATCATTCTTCTTAGGCAGACCTCATTTTACTCTACTTTGCCTTGCTGAGCTTCACAGATACTACATTTGTTTTACAAATTTCAGGGCTGTGCAATGCTTCTTCGAGCAAGTCTATCGGCACCATTTTTCCAACAGCATTTATTTGCTCACTTCATGTCTCTGTGCCACATTTGGTAATTCTCACAATATTTCAAACTTTTTCATTACTATTATATTTGTTATGGGGATCTGTGATCTTTGATGTGACTACTGCGAAAGGATTATGGCTCCCTGAAGGCTCAGATGATGGTCAGCATTTTTTAGCAATAAAATATTTTTGAATTAAGGTATGTACATTGTTTTTTTAGACACAATGCTATTGCACACTTAATAGACTACAGTATAGTGTGAACATAAATGTCCTTTCTACTCACAATAAGTTCTGCTTTTCTCCTTTCCTTTATATGAGGGGCCAGCATACTTTTTGGTCAAACGCCAGACAGGAAATATTTTTAGCTTTGAGAACCATTTGGTCTGTTATAACTACTCAACTCTGACTAGCATGAAAGCAAACTTAACCAATATAAAAGCAAACTGGGTGTGGATGTACTCCAATAAAACTGTGTTTACAAAACAGGTGGGAGGCCGGATCTGGCCTGCAGGTCACAGTTTGCTGACCCCCTGTTTACAGCATAAAGGAAGGTATTAATCCCTCCTTTTTGTTTATGGGCCGCCCCAGGTGATGGACATGACTCAGTGTCTCCCTGTGTCTGGGAGGCTCCTCTTTCTTCCTGCCGTCCTGTGAGCATGGTCTACGTTTCAACTTTCCCCTGACGAGGCCATCCTGGGCTTGCTTCCAAAACACCAAGCCCTGGCCAGTTATGTCTCTCAACCACAGGGTTTGGAATTGTCCCCATCCACACAAGTAGCATTTAAACCTTTTGCATCTGTTAAATCAAAATGGCATCACTTGTGCTAAAGCCCATGATACCAAACCTACATTTAATGCCTAACCTAATTGCAGTTTCAACCTTTACCAGAAATGTAATCTTAATCAACCAGTCTGGAATTTTCTGGTCAGCACCAATGAGGTAATTGGGCCCCTGTGGCCCCTCTCTATCCCCCTAGAGGAAGAAGAGGCAACCTGTAGTATAAAACCTGTGCCATCCCCTCCCCCTTAAAAAAGAAGTCCCAGCCCAGAATAACCTTTTTTTTTCTTTTGCCAATGACCTCCTTGCCCCACCCTTCTTTCTATGAAAACCTTCCATTTTTGTATATGACTCCCTGGAGCATCCTTCTAGCTGCTAGATGGGATGCCACTTGATGCATGAATCGTTGAATAAAGCCAATTAGATCTTCAAATTTACTTGGTTGAATTTTGTCTTTTAACACACCTGTGGGTTATTCCTAATGAGTTGGGATCTCTTTCCCAACTTACCGTTGGACTGTTATCTTAGTAAGCCTGGACTCTTTTTTCTTTGGAGCTTTTCCCAATGACAATACAACATGTGGTAAACAAGCTTACATAGATACTTTTCACAGTGGCAGCCGGGAGGTCAGAAAGGACAAGTTCATAGTCCCACAGTGCCCAACTCACCTGGACACACACAGTTGCACCGGATACCCTGCTGGATGAAGTCTGCAGCAACAGACTTGGTGAGACCAATCACAGCCGCCTTGGTTGTGCTGTACACACACCTGTTCACAACTCCTGAGAATGAAGGGAAGTTCAACAGTTGAAGGAATAAAAAAACACGGGCAACTTTAGGAAGCAGGAGACCATTGTCATGCTTCCTCACACTCCACCATTTCTAAGATTGTTTTTTTTTTGATGTGGACCATTTTAAAGAGTCTTTATTGAATTTGTTACAATATTGCTTCTGTTTTGTGTTTTGGTTGTTTGGCCTCGAGGCATGTGGGATCTGAGCTCCCCGACCAGGGATCGAACCCGCACCCCCTGCATTGGAAGGCGAAGTCTTAACCATTGGACCACCAGGGAAGTCCCTGCACCCTTTCTAAAAATCGATATCAGATTTTCTCCTTTAATAGAGCTAGTTTCTGAATCTGGGAATATAATATCATTATTGGCACAATTCAGTTGAGACTTCGGTGTTGAGATGCTGCACCTAAGTGACAGCAGTGGCTTTAGTTTTTCATCATCAGTTGGTAGAAAAAAGAAATTTAGGGTAAAGCAAAGCAAAACAAAACACAACCCAAACAAACCCAGAGGCTTAGGCACTTCTTTGCATTCCTCTCCTGTGCAGGCTTACTGTGTACATCCTTGCTAAGAGAAGGAATGTTATCTCAGCAGTAACTACTTCATTTTCAACTCGAAATCCATCTGTGCCAGACTGTGCCATTGTCCATCATCTCCACTTTTGCACTGCAATCTGGCCCTTCAACTTGACTTCTCATTTAGGGCTGGATCAAATGTCTTTGTGAAGCACTCCCCCAATCCACAGGCAGAGTTATGTCCCTGCTATTGTAACAGCACTTTGTACAAAGCTCTGTTATAATCCTATCACACTGCAGAAGACGCACATTTGCCTGACTCTCTCCGCCTTTTAGACTGTGAATTCTTTGGGGTCAGGGACATCTAGTGGGTGTTTAACACATCTTTTTTGATTAATTAAATGTATAAATGTTTCCTTCTCCCAGTTTGATCTTCATTTCCATATCCATTAGAAGGAATAAAAGGGAGAGCAAAGCAAACCAACTTGTATTTAACTTTATGACTGGTTCACATCTAAGGCAAAAGGACTGGTACTTAAGAAACTTTAGAGCAATTTTAAAAAAAGCAGTTTTGAAGTTATGTGTGGGTTTTATGATCTCTGCTATGCTTGTTCCCCAAACCCTTAGCTCTTGAAGGTGTGTGAGTACGTGTGTCATCATGCCCAGAGGAAGACACACCTACCTTTGATGCTCGATGCCACAGAGGACATGTTGATAATGTTGCCAGATTTCTGAGCAAGCATCTGCCAAAACAAAACCAAGACCAAAAAAAGGTGCTATTCTGCAGGCTAAAAATACTACCTCTTTAAAAGATGTGCATTTACTTATGGTTTGCAGGACCATCTCATTAGCTGTTAACATTAAGCACTGTTAAGCATGTTAAGCAGTCTTTTTTTTTTTTTTTTAACGGATTTTATTTTATTTTTTCTTTTTCTGGTCATGCTACACAGCTTGTGAGATCTTAGTTCCTTGACCAGGGATTGAACCCGGGCCTTTGGCAGTAAAATCACAGAGTCCCAACCACTGGACCACCAGGGAACTCCCTGTTAAGCAGTCTTAATGGTCTCACCCAATCATTGCTGGGAACTGATGGCTTGTGTGCACATTGG